>NC_089851.1:60249849-60564849 GCF_036373705.1 Amia ocellicauda | reverse complement strand
GTGGTCCGTGATCTGCTGTTATGCTACTATGCTACTGACCATTGGGAGAGCGATAGCAAGCAAGAGAGTTAGATATCGAGAGTCATAGATAGATAGATAGATGGATGGATGGATGGACGGCAAGGCAAGCATCTGATTGACAGTGGTCCGTGATCTGCTGTTATGCTACTATCAGCAGCAGCAGCTGTAGATTTGGCGCCGTGGCTTAGTTGGTTAAAGCGCCTGTCTAGTAAACAGGAGGTCCTGGATTCAAATCCCAGTGGTGCCTTAGGCGGGCTTTGTGTGCTCCTTGCGAAGCTTGTGCTTCCGCTTTGTCGACCATCAGTTTTAGCAAAATAGGCTTATCGTAAAGCCATCAGAGGACGTAATGAACCGGAAAGCCAACTGGACAGACGCCGGTTTGTAAAGAAGAACCAGAACCCAAAGGACTCGCGCTACGCGCACCTAACGGCCAACGTCCAATTCCCATTGCCGCCCCTGGACAGTCGCAACAGGGAGCTTGTTGCTCCCGTCAACCTTACGTTTTCACCTCTGTGTGCTTCCTTTGTTGCAGCCTGCATCCAGATTTTGTTTTGTTTTGTTTTGTTTTGTTTTGTTTTGTTTTGTTTTGTTTTGTTTTGTTTTGTTTTGTTTTGTTTTGTTTTGTTTTGTTTTGTTTTGTTTTGTTTTGTTTTGTTTTGTTTTGTGCCTTACGCCTGAGTGTAGGAACTGGGGAATGGGAGAGTCCTGGCACCGTGGCTTAGTTGGTCAAAGCGCCTGTCTTGTAAACAGGAAACCCTGGGTTCGAGTCCCAGCAGTGCCTTGGTTTATGTTGGCCTAGGCAATGGAAAGGAAGTTTCTAAACGCTCAATACATTTTTGCAAGATGGCCGTCCGCAGCAAGCAGCTTAAGGTTACTGTAGCCGCAGTCTGGCAAGGTGACCGCCAGAAGTAGAAACAATAACAAGGGGCGGGGGGAAAAGTGGGCCGTCCCTGGGTGGATTCAAACCACCATCCTTTCGGTTAACAGCCGAACACACTGACCGATTGCGCCACAGACACAGACGGAGGTGTTGTGCTTGCTGCAGTCGTGCAGCTCCTTCACAGTTGCCAGAAAACATTTCCAGCACACGATTTTCTTTGTCGTTGAATGCAACATACGTGACCATTGGGGGAGCGATAGCAAGCAAGAGAGTTAGATATTGAGAGTCATAGATTGATAGCTAGCTAAATAGCTAGATAGATAGATAGATAGATGGATGGATGGACGGCAAGGCAAGCATCTGATTGACAGTGGTCCATGATCTGCTGATATGCTACTATTCTACTGACCATTGTGGTAGCGATAGCAAGCAAGAGAGTTAGATATCAAGAGTCATAGATAGATAGATAGATAGATGGATGGATGGATGGACGGCAAGGCAAGCATCTGATTGACAGTGGTCCGTGATCTGCTGTTATGCTACTATGCTACTGACCATTGGGGGAGCGATAGCAAGCAAGAGAGTTAGATATCGAGAGTCATAGATAGATAGATAGATAGATGGATGGATGGACGGCAAGGCAAGCATCTGATTGACAGTGGTCCGTGATCTGCTGTTATGCTACTATGCTACTGACCATTGGGGGAGCGATAGCAAGCAAGAGAGTTAGATATTGAGAGTCATAGATAGATAGATAGATAGATAGATGGATGGATGGACGGCAAGGCAAGCATCTGATTGTACAGTGATCCGTGATCTGCTGTTATGCTACAATGCGACTGATAATTGGGGGAGCGATAGCAAGCAAGACAGTTAGATATCAAGAGTCATAGATAGATAGATAGATAGATGGATGGACGGCAAGGCAAGCATCTGATTGACAGTATTCCGTGATCTGCTGTTATGCTACTATGCTACTGACCATTGGGGGAGCGATAGCAAGCAAGAGAGTGAGATATCAAGAGTCATAGATAGATAGATAGATAGATAGATGGATGGATGGACGGCAAGGCAAGCATCTGATTGACAGTGGTCCGTGATCTGCTGTTATGCTTCTATGCTACTGACCTTTAGGGGAGCGATAGCAAGCAAGAGAGTTAGATATTGAGAGTCATAGATAGATAGATAGATAGATGGATGGATGGACGGCAAGGCAAGCATCTGATTGCAAGATAGGCTTATCGTAAAGCCATCAGAGGACGTAATGAACCGGAAAGCCAACTGGACAGATGCCGGTTTGTAAAGAAGAACCAGAACCCAAAGGACACGCGCTACGCGCACCTAACGGCCAACGTCCAATTCCCATTGCCGCCCCTGGACAGTCGCAACAGGGAGCTTGTTGCTCCCGTCAACCTTACGTTTTCACCTCTGTGTGCTTCCTTTGTTGCAGCCTGCATCCAGATTTTGTTTTGTTTTGTTTTGTTTTGTTTTGTTTTGTTTTGTTTTGTTTTGTTTTGTTTTGTTTTGTTTTGTTTTGTTTTGTTTTGTTTTGTTTTGTTTTGTTTTGTTTTGTTTTGTTTTGTTTCTTACGCCTGAGTGTAGGCACTGGGGAATGGGAGAGTCCTGGCACCGTGGCTTAGTTGGTCAAAGCGCTTGTCTCGTAAACAGGAAACCGTGGGTTCGACTCCTAGCAGTGCCTTGGTTTATGTTGGCCTAGGCAATGGAAAGGAAGTTTCTAAACGCTCAATACATTTTTCCAAGATGGCCGTCCGCAGCAAGCAGCTTAAGGTTACTGTAGCCGCAGTCTGGCAAGGTGACCGCCAGAAGTAGAAACAATAACAAGGGGCGGGGGGAAAAGTGGGCCGTCCCTGGGTGGATTCAAACCACCATCCTTTCGGTTAACAGCCGAACACGCTGACCGATTGCGCCACAGACACAGACGGAGTTGTTGTGCTTGCTGCAGTCGTGCAGTTCCTTCACAGTTGCCAGAAATCATTTCCAGCACACGATTTTCTTTGTCGTTGAATGCAACATACGTGACCATTGGGGGAGCGATAGCAAGCAAGAGAGTTAGATATTGAGAGTCATAGATTGATAGCTAGCTAAATAGCTAGATAGATAGATGGATGGATGGACGGCAAGGCAAGCATCTGATTGACTGTGGTCCATGATCTGCTGATATGCTACTATTCTACTGACCATTGGGGTAGCGATAGCAAGCAAGAGAGTTAGATATCAAGAGTCATAGATAGATAGATAGATAGATGGATGGATGGACGGCAAGGCAAGCATCTGATTGACAGTGGTCCGTGATCTGCTGTTATGCTACTATGCTACTGACCATTGGGGGAGCGATAGCAAGCAAGAGAGTTAGATATCGAGAGTCATAGATAGATAGATAGATAGATGGATGGATGGATGGACGGCAAGGCAAGCATCTGATTGACAGTGGTCCGTGATCTGCTGTTATGCTACTATGCTACTGACCATTGGGGGAGCGATAGCATGCAAGAGAGTTAGATATCGAGAGTCATAGATAGATAGATAGATAGATGGATGGATGGACGGCAAGGCAAGCATCTGATTGACAGTGGTCCATGATCTGTTGTTTTGCTACTATGCTACTTACCTAACGTCCAATTCCCATTGCCGCCCCTGGACAGTCGCAACAGGGAGCTTGTTGCTCCCGTCATCCTTATGTTTTCACCTCTGTGTGCTTCCTTTGTTGCAGCCTGCATCCAGATTTTGTTTTGTTTTGTTTTGTTTTGTTTTGTTTTGTTTTGTTTTGTTTTGTTTTGTTTTGTTTTGTTTTGTTTTGTTTTGTTTTGTTTTGTTTTGTTTTGTTTTGTTTTGTTTTGTTTTGTTTTGTTTTGTTTTGTTTCTTACGCCTGAGTGTAGGCACTGGGGAATGGGAGAGTCCTGGCACCGTGGCTTAGTTGGTCAAAGCGCCTGTCTCGTAAACAGGAAACCCTGGGTTCGACTCCTAGCAGTGCCTTGGTTTATGTTGGCCTAGGCAATGGAAAGGAAGTTTCTAAACGCTCAATACATTTTTCCAAGATGGCCGTCCGCAGCAAGCAGCTTAAGGTTACTGTAGCCGCAGTCTGGCAAGGTGACCGCCAGAACTAGAAACAATAACAAGGGGCGGGGGGAAAAGTGGGCCGTCCCTGGGTGGATTCAAACCACCATCCTTTCGGTTAACAGCCGAACACGCTGACCGATTGCGCCACAGACACAGACGGAGGTGTTGTGCTTGCTGCAGTCGTGCAATTCCTTCACAGTTGCCAGAAAACATTTCCAGCACACGATTTTCTTTGTCGTTGAATGCAACATACGTGACCATTGGGGGAGCGATAGCAAGCAAGAGAGTTAGATATCGAGAGTCATAGATAGATAGATAGATAGATGGATGGATGGATGGACGGCAAGGCAAGCATCTGATTGACAGTGGTCCGTGATCTGCTGTTATGCTACTATGCTACTTACCTAACGTCCAATTCCCATTGCCGCCCCTGGACAGTCGCAACAGGGAGCTTGTTGCTCCCGTCAACCTTACGTTTTCACCTCTGTGTGCTTCCTTTGTTGCAGCCTGCATCCAGATATTGTTTTGTTTTGTTTTGTTTTGTTTTGTTTTGTTTTGTTTTGTTTTGTTTTGTTTTGTTTTGTTTTGTTTTGTTTTGTGCCTTACGCCTGAGTGTAGGCACTGGGGAATGGGAGAGTCCTGGCACCGTGGCTTAGTTGGTCAAAGCGCCTGTCTCGTAAACAGGAAACCCTGGGTTCGACTCCTAGCAGTGCCTTGGTTTATGTTGGCCTAGGCAATGGAAAGGAAGTTTCTAAACGCTCAATACATTTTTCCAAGATGGCCGTCCGCAGCAAGCAGCTTAAGGTTACTGTAGCCGCAGTCTGGCAAGGTGACCGCCAGAAGTAGAAACAATAACAAGGGGCGGGGGGAAAAGTGGGCCGTCCCTGGGTGGATTCAAAACACCATCCTTTCGGTTAACAGCCGAACACGCTGACCGATTGCGCCACAGACACAGACGGAGGTGTTGTGCTTGCTGCAGTCGTGCAGTTCCTTCACAGTTGCCAGAAATCATTTCCAGCACACGATTTTCTTTGTCGTTGAATGCAACATACGTGACCATTGGGGGAGCGATAGCAAGCAAGAGAGTTAGATATTGAGAGTCATAGATTGATAGCTAGCTAAATAGCTAGATAGATAGCTAGATAGATAGATAGATAGATATATGGATGGATGGACGGCAAGGCAAGCATCTGATTGACAGTGGTCCGTGATCTGCTGTTATGCTACTATGCTACTGACCATTGGGGGAGCGATAGCAAGCAAGAGAGTTAGATATCGAGAGTCATAGATAGATAGATAGATAGATGGATGGATGGACGGCAAGGCAAGCATCTGATTGACAGTGGTCCGTGATCTGCTGTTATGCTACTATGCTACTGACCATTGGGGGAGCGATAGCAAGCAAGAGAGTAAGATATCGAGAGTCATAGATAGATAGATAGATAGATGGATGGATGGACGGCAAGGCAAGCATCTGATTGACAGTGGTCCGTGATCTGCTGTTATGCTACTATGCTACTGACCATTGGGGGAGCGATAGCAAGCAAGAGAGTTAGATATCGAGAGTCATAGATAGATAGATAGATAGATGGATGGATGGACGGCAAGGCAAGCATCTGATTGACAGTGGTCCGTGAACTGCTGTCATGCTACAATGCTACTGACCATTGGGGGAGCGATAGCAAGCAAGAGAGTTAGATATCGAGAGTCATAGATAGATAGATAGATGGATGGATGGATGGACGGCAAGGCAAGCATCTGATTGACAGTGGTCCGTGATCTGCTGTTATGCTACTATGCTACTGACCATTGGGGGAGCGATAGCAAACAAGAGAGTTTGATATTGAGAGTCATAGATAGATAGATAGATAGATGGATGGATGGACGGAAAGGCAAGCATCTGATTGACAGTGGTCCGTGATCTGCTGTTATGCTACTATGCTACTTACCTAACGTCCAATTCCCATTGCCGCCCCTGGACAGTCGCAACAGGGAGCTTGTTGCTCCCGTCAACCTTACGTTTTCACCTCTGTGTGCTTCCTTTGTTGCAGCCTGCATCCAGATTTTGTTTTGTTTTGTTTTGTTTTGTTTTGTTTTGTTTTGTTTTGTTTTGTTTTGTTTTGTTTTGTTTTGTTTTGTTTTGTTTTGTTTTGTTTTGTTTTGTTTTGTTTTGTTTTGTTTTGTTTCTTACGCCTGAGTGTAGGCACTGGGGAATGGGAGAGTCCTGGCACCGTGGCTTAGTTGGTCAAAGCGCCTGTCTCGTAAACAGGAAACCCTGGGTTTGACTCCTAGCAGTGCCTTGGTTTATGTTGGCCTAGGCAATGGAAAGGAAGTTTCTAAACGCTCAATACATTTTTCCAAGATGGCCGTCCGCAGCAAGCAGCTTAAGGTTACTGTAGCCGCAGTCTGGCAAGGTGACCGCCAGAAGTAGAAACAATAACAAGGGGCGGGGGGAAAAGTGGGCCGTCCCTGGGTGGATTCAAAACACCATCCTTTAGGTTAACAGCCGAACACGCTGACCGATTGCGCCACAGACACAGACGGAGGTGTTGTGCTTGCTGCAGTCGTGCAGTTCCTTCACAGTTGCCAGAAATCATTTCCAGCACACGATTTTCTTTGTCGTTGAATGCAACATACGTGACCATTGGGGGAGCGATAGCAAGCAAGAGAGTTAGATATTGAGAGTCATAGATTGATAGCTAGCTAAATAGCTAGATAGATAGCTAGATAGATAGATAGATAGATATATGGATGGATGGACGGCAAGGCAAGCATCTGATTGACAGTGGTCCGTGATCTGCTGTTATGCTACTATGCTACTGACCATTGGGGGAGCGATAGCAAGCAAGAGAGTTAGATATCGAGAGTCATAGATAGATAGATAGATAGATGGATGGATGGACGGCAAGGCAAGCATCTGATTGACAGTGGTCCGTGATCTGCTGTCATGCTACAATGCTACTGACCATTGGGGGAGCGATAGCAAGCAAGAGAGTTAGATATCGAGAGTCATAGATAGATAGATAGATGGATGGATGGATGGACGGCAAGGCAAGCATCTGATTGACAGTGGTCCGTGATCTGCTGTTATGCTACTATGCTACTGACCATTGGGGGAGCGATAGCAAACAAGAGAGTTTGATATTGAGAGTCATAGATAGATAGATAGATAGATAGATGGATGGATGGACGGAAAGGCAAGCATCTGATTGACAGTGGTCCGTGATCTGCTGTTATGCTACTATGCTACTTACCTAACGTCCAATTCCCATTGCCGCCCCTGGACAGTCGCAACAGGGAGCTTGTTGCTCCCGTCAACCTTACGTTTTCACCTCTGTGTGCTTCCTTTGTTGCAGCCTGCATCCAGATTTTGTTTTGTTTTGTTTTGTTTTGTTTTGTTTTGTTTTGTTTTGTTTTGTTTTGTTTTGTTTTGTTTTGTTTTGTTTTGTTTTGTTTTGTTTTGTTTTGTTTTGTTTTGTTTTGTGCCTTACGCCTGAGTGTAGGCACTGGGGAATGGGAGAGTCCTGGCACCGTGGCTTAGTTGGTCAAAGCGCCTGTCTCGTAAACAGGAAACCCTGGGTTCGACTCCTAGCAGTGCCTTGGTTTATGTTGGCCTAGGCAATGGAAAGGAAGTTTCTAAACGCTCAATACATTTTTCCAAGATGGCCGTCCGCAGCAAGCAGCTTAAGGTTACTGTAGCCGCAGTCTGGCAAGGTGACCGCCAGAAGTAGAAACAATAACAAGGGGCGGGGGGAAAAGTGGGCCGTCCCTGGGTGGATTCAAACCACCATCCTTTCGGTTAACAGCCGAACACGCTGACCGATTGCGCCACAGACACAGACGGAGGTGTTGTGCTTGCTGCAGTCGTGCAATTCCTTCACAGTTGCCAGAAAACATTTCAAGCACACGATTTTCTTTGTCGTTGAATGCAACATACGTGACCATTGGGGGAGCGATAGCAAGCAAGAGAGTTAGATATCGAGAGTCATAGATAGATAGATAGATAGATAGATGGATGGATGGCAAGGCAAGCATCTGATTGACAGTGGTCCGTGATCTGCTGTTATGCTACTATGCTACTGACCATTGGGGGAGCGATAGCAAGCAAGAGAGTTAGATATCGAGAGTCAAAGATAGATAGATAGATGGATGGATGGATGGACGGCAAGGCAAGCATCTGATTGACAGTGGTCCATGATCTGTTGTTTTGCTACTATGCTACTGACCATTGGGGGAGCGATAGCAAGCAAGAGAGTTAGATATCGAGAGTCAAAGATAGATAGATAGATGGATGGATGGATGGACGGCAAGGCAAGCATCTGATTGACAGTGGTCCGTGATCTGCTGTTATGCTACTATGCTACTGACCATTGGGGGAGCGATAACAAGCAAGAGAGTTAGATATCGAGAGTCATAGATAGATAGATAGATAGATGGATGGATGGATGGACGGCAAGGCAAGCATCTGATTGACAGTGGTCCGTGATCTGCTGTTATGCTACCATGCTACTGACCATTGGGGGAGCGATAGCAGGCAAGAGAGTTAGATATCGAGAGTCATAGATAGATAGATAGATAGATGGATGGATGGACGGAAAGGCAAGCATCTGATTGACAGTGGTCCGTGATCTGCTGTTATGCTACTATACTACTGACCATTGGGGAAGCAATAGCATGCAAAAAAGTTAGATATCAAGAGTCATAGATAGATAGATGGACGGCAAGGCAAGCATCTGATTGACAGTGGTCCGTGATCTGCTGTTATGCTACTATGCTACTGACCATTTGGGAAGCGATAGCAAGCAAGAGAGTTAGATATCGAGAGACATAGATACATAGAAAGATAGATGGATGGATGGATGGACGGCAAGGCAAGCATCTGATTGACAGTGGTCTGTGATCTGCTGTTATTCAACTATGCTACTGACCATTGGGGGAGCGATAGCAAGCAAGAGAGTTAGATATCGAGAGTCATAGATAGATAGATAGATAGATGGATGGATGGATGGACGGCAAGGCAAGCACCTGATTGACAGTGGTCCGTGATTTGCTACTATGCTACTGACCATTGGGGGAGCGATAGCAAGCAAGAGAGTTAGATATCAAGAGTCATAGATAGATAAATAGATGGATGGATGGACGGCAAGGCAAGCATCTGATTGACAGTGGTCCGTGATCTGCTGTTATGCTACTATGCTACTGACCATTGGGGGAGCGATAGCAAGCAAGAGAGTTAGATATCAAGAGTCATAGATAGATAGATAGATAGATGGATGGACGGCAAGGCAAGCATCTGATTGACAGTGGTCCGTGATCTGCTGTTATGCTACTATGCTACTGACCATTGGGGGAGCGTTAGCAAGCAAGAGAGTTAGATATCGAGAGACATAGATACATAGAAAGATAGATGGATGGATGGATGGACGGCAAGGCAAGCATCTGATTGACAGTGGTCTGTGATCTGCTGTTATGCAACTATGCTACTGACCATTGGGGGAGCGATAGCAAGCAAGAGAGTTAGATATCGAGAGTCATAGATAGATGGATGGATGGATGGACGGCAAGGCAAGCATCTGATTGACAGTGGTTCTTGATCTGCTGTTATGCTACTATGCTACTGACCATTGGGGGAGCGATAGCAAGCAAGAGAGTTAGATATCGAGAGTCATAGATAGATAGATAGATGGATGGATGGATGGACGGCAAGGCAAGCATCTGATTGACAGTGGTCCGTGATCTGCTGTTATGCTACAATGCTACTGACCATTGGGGGAGCGATAGCAAGCAAGAGAGTTAGATATCGAGAGTCATAGATAGATAGATAGATAGATGGATGGATGGACGGCAAGGCAAGCATCTGATTGACAGTGGTCCGTGATCTTCTGTTATGCTACTATGCTACTGACCATTGGGGGAGCGATAGCAAGCAAGAGAGTTAGATATCGAGAGTCATAGATAGATAGATAGATAGATGGATGGATGGACGGCAAGGCAAGCATCTGATTGACAGTGGTCCGTGATCTGCTGTTATGCTACTATGCTACTGACCATTGGGGAAGCAATAGCAAGCAAGAGAGTTAGATATCGAGAGACATAGATACATAGAAAGATAGATGGATGGATGGATGGTGGCAAGGCAAGCATCTGATTGACAGTGGTCTGTGATCTGCTGTTATGCAACTATGCTACTGACCATTGGGGGAGCGATATCAAGCAAGAGAGTTAGATATCGAGAGTCATAGATAGATGGATGGATGGATGGACGGCAAGGCAAGCATCTGATTGACAGTGGTTCTTGATCTGCTGTTATGCTACTATTCTACTGACCATTGGGGGAGCGATAGCAAGCAAGAGAGTTAGATATCGAGAGTCATAGATAGATAGATAGATGGATGGATGGATGGACGGCAAGGCAAGCATCTGATTGACAGTGGTCCGTGATCTGCTGTTATGCTACAATGCTACTGACCTTTGGGGGAGCGATAGCAAGCAAGAGAGTTAGATATCGAGAGTCATAGATAGATAGATAGATAGATGGATGGATGGACGGCAAGGCAAGCATCTGATTGACAGTGGTCCGTGATCTGATGTTCTGCTACTATGCTACTGACCATTGGGGGAGCGATAGCAAGCAAGAGAGTTAGATATCGAGAGTCATAGATAGATAAATTGATAGATAGATAGATGGATGGATGGATGGACGGCAAGGCAAGCATCTGATTGATAGTGGTCCATGATCTGCTGTTATGCTACTATGCTACTGACCATTGGGGGAGCGATAGCAAGCAAGAGAGTTAGATATCGAGAGTCATAGATAGATAGATAGATAGATAGATAGATGGATGGATGGATGGACGGCAAGGCAAGGCAAGCATCTGATTGACAGTGGTCCGTGATCTGCTGTTGTGCTACTATGCTACTGACCATTGGGAGAGCGATAGCAAGCAAGAGAGTTAGATATCGAGAGTCATAGATAGATAGATTGATAGATAGATAGATGGATGGATGGATGGACAGCAAGGCAAGCATCTGATTGATAGTGGTCCGTGATCTGCTGTTATGCTACTATGCTACTGACCATTGGGGGAGCGATAGCAAGCAAGAGAGTTAGATATCGAGAGTCATAGATAGATAGATAGATAGATGGATGGATGGACGGCAAGGCAAGCATCTGATTGACAGTGGTCCGTGATCTGCTGTTGTGCTACTATGCTACTGACCATTGGGGGAGCGATAGCAAGCAAGAGAGTTAGATATCGAGAGTCATAGATAGATAGATTGATAGATAGATAGATGGATGGATGGATGGACGGCAAGGCAAGCATCTGATTGACAGTGGTCCGTGATCTGCTGTTATGCTACTATGCTACTGACCATTTGGGGAGCGATAGCAAGCAAGAGAGTTAGATATCGAGAGTCATAGATAGATAGATAGATAGATAGATGGATGGATGGACGGCAAGGCAAGCATCTGATTGACAGTGGTCCGTGATCTGCTGTTATGCTACAATGCTACTGACCATTGGGGGAGCGATAGCAAGCAAGAGAGTTAGTAATCAAGAGTCATAGATAGATAGATAGATAGATGGATGGATGGACGGCAAGGCAAGCATCTGATTGACAGTGGTCCGTGATCTGCTGTTATGCTACTATGCTACTGACCATTGGGGGAGCGATAGCAAGTAAGAGAGTTAGATATCAAGAGTCATAGATAGATAGATAGATAGATAGATGGATGGACGGCAAGGCAAGCATCTGATTGACAGTGGTCCGTGATCTGCTGTTATGCTACTATGCTACTGACCATTGGGGGAGCGATAGCAAGGAAGAGAGTTAGATATCGAGAGTCATTGATAGATAGATGGATAGATGGATGGATGGATGGACGGCAAGGCAAGCATCTGATTGACAGTGGTCCGTGATCTGCTGTTATGCTACTATGCTACTGACCATTGGGGGAGCGATAGCAAGCAAGAGAGTTAGATATCGAGAGTCATAGATAGATAGATAGATAGATAGATGGATGGATGGACGGCAAGGCAAGCATCTGATTGACAGTGGTCCGTGATCTGCTGTTATGCTACAATGCTACTGACCATTGGGGGAGCGATAGCAAGCAAGAGAGTTAGATATCAAGAGTCATAGATAGATAGATAGATAGATGGATGGATGGACAGCAAGGCAAGCATCTGATTGACAGTGGTCCGTGATCTGCTGTTATGCTACAATGCTACTGACCATTGGGGGAGCGATAGCAAGCAAGAGAGTTAGATATCAAGAGTCATAGATAGATAGATAGATAGATGGATGGACAGCAAGGCAAGCATCTGATTGACAGTGGTCCGTGATCTGCTGTTATGCTACAATGCTACTGACCATTGGGGGAGCGATAGCAAGCAAGAGAGTTAGATATCAAGAGTCATAGATAGATAGATAGATAGATGGATGGATGGACGGCAAGGCAAGCATCTGTTTGACAGTGGTCCGTGATATGCTGTTATGCTACTATGCTACTGACCATTGGGGGAGCGATAGCAAGCAAGAGAGTTAGATATCAAGAGTCATAGATAGATAGATAGATAGATGGATGGACGGCAAGGCAAGCATCTGATTGACAGTGGTCCGTGATCTGCTGTTATGCTACTATGCTACTGACCATTGGGGGAGCGATAGCAAGTAAGAGAGTTAGATATCAAGAGTCATAGATAGATAGATAGATAGATGGATGGACGGCAAGGCAAGCATCTGATTGACAGTGGTCCGTGATCTGCTGTTATGCTACTATGCTACTGACCATTGGGGGAGCGATAGCAAGCAAGAGAGTTAGAAATCAAGAGTCATAGATAGATAGATAGATAGATGGATGGATGGACGGCAAGGCAAGCATCTGATTGACAGTGGTCCGTGATCTGCTGTTATGCTACTATGTTACTGACCATTGGGGGAGCGATAGCAAGCAAGAGAGTTAGATATCGAGAGTCATTGATAGTTAGATAGATAGATGGATGGATGGATGGACGGCAAGGCAAGCATCTGATTGACAGTGGTCCGTGATCTGCTGTTATGCTACTATGCTACTGACCATTGGGGGAGCGATAGCAAGCAAGAGAGTTAGATATCGAGAGTCATAGATAGTTACATAGATGGATGGATGGACGGCAAGGCAAGCATCTGATTGACAGTGGTCCGTGATCTGCTGTTATGCTACAATGCTACTGACCATTGGGGGAGCGATGGCAAGCAAGAGAGTTAGATATCAAGAGTCATAGATAGATAGATAGATAGATGGATGGATGGACGGCAAGGCAAGCATCTGATTGACAGTGGTCCGTGATCTGCTGTTATGCTACTATGCTACTGACCATTGGGGGAGCGATAGCAAGCAAGAGAGTTAGATATCAAGAGTCATAGATAGATAGATAGATAGATGGATGGATGGACGGCAAGGCAAGCATCTGATTGACAGTGGTCCGTGATCTGCTGTTATGCTACTATGCTACTGACCATTGGGGGAGCGATAGCAAGCAAGAGAGTTAGATATCGAGAGTCATAGATAGATAGATAGATAGATAGATGGATGGATGGACGGCAAGGCAAGCATCTGATTGACAGTGGTCCGTGATCTGCTGTTATGCTACAATGCTACTGACCATTGGGGGAGCGATAGCAAGCAAGAGAGTTAGATATCAAGAGTCATAGATAGATAGATAGATAGATGGATGGATGGATGGACGGCAAGGCAAGCATCTGATTGACAGTGGTCCGTGATCTGCTGTTATGCTACTATGCTACTGACCATTGGGGAAACAATAGCAAGCAAGAGAGTTAGATATGGAGAGTCATAGATAGATAGATAGATAGATGGATGGACGGCAAGGCAAGCATCTGTTTGACAGTGGTCCGTGATCTGCTGTTATGCTACTATGCTACTGACCATTGGGGGAGCGATAGCAAGCAAGAGAGTTAGATATCGAGAGTCATAGATAGATAGATAGATAGATAGATGGATGGATGGACGGCAAGGCAAGCATCTGATTGACAGTGGTCCGTGATCTGCTGTTATGCTACTATGCTACTGACCATTGGGGGAGCGATAGCAAGCAAGAGAGTTAGATATCAAGAGTCATAGATAGATAGATAGATAGATGGATGGATGGATGGCAAGGCAAGCATCTGATTGACAGTGGTCCGTGATCTGCTGTTATGCTACTATGCTACTGACCATTGGGGGAGCGATAGCAAGCAAGAGAGTTAGATATCAAGAGTCATAGATAGATAGATAGATAGATGGATGGATGGATGGCAAGGCAAGCATCTGTTTGACAGTGGTCCGTGATCTGCTGTTATGCTACTATGCTACTGACCATTGGGGGAGCGATAGCAAGCAAGAGAGTTAGATATCAAGAGTCATAGATAGATAGATAGATAGATGGATGGATGGCAAGGCAAGCATCTGATTGACAGTGGTCCGTGATCTGCTGTTATTCTACTATGCTACTGACCATTGGGGGAGCGATAGTAAGCAAGAGAGTTAGATATCGAGAGTCATAGATAGATAGATAGATAGATGGATGGATGGACGGCAAGGCAAGCATCTGATTGACAGTGGTCCGTGATCTCCTGTTATGCTACAATGCTACTGACCATTGGGGGAGCGATAGCAAGCAAGAGAGTTAGATATCAAGAGTCATAGATAGATAGATAGATAGATGGATGGATGGACGGCAAGGCAAGCATCTGATTGACAGTGGTCCGTGATCTGCTGTTATGCTACTATGCTACTGACCATTGGGGGAGCGATAGCAAGCAAAAGAGATAGATATCAAGAGTCATAGATAGATAGATAGATAGATGGATGGACGGCAAGGCAAGCATCTGATTGACAGTGGTCCGTGATCTGCTGTTATTCTACTATGCTACTGACCATTGGGGGTGCGATAGTAAGCAAGAGAGTTAGATATCGAGAGTCATAGATAGATAGATAGATAGATGGATGGATGGACGGCAAGGCAAGCATCTGATTGACAGTGGTCCGTGATCTGCTGTTATGCTACTATGTTACTGACCATTGGGGGAGCGATAGCAAGTAAGAGAGTTAGATATCAAGAGTCATAGATAGATAGATAGATAGATGGATGGACGGCAAGGCAAGCATCTGATTGACAGTGGTCCGTGATCTGCTGTTATGCTACTATGCTACTGACCATTGGGGGAGCGATAGCAAGCAAGAGAGTTAGATATCGAGATTCATAGATAGATAGATAGATAGATGGATGGATGGACGGCAAGGCAAGCATCTGATAGACAGTGGTCCGTGATCTGCTGTTATTCTACTATGCTACAGACCATTGGGGGAGCGATAGTAAGCAAGAGAGTTAGATATCGAGAGTCATAGATAGATAGATAGATAGATAGATGGATGGATGGACGGCAAGGCAAGGATCTGATTGACAGTGGTCCGTGATCTGCTGTTATGCTACTATGTTACTGACCATTGGGGGAGCGATAGCAAGTAAGAGAGTTAGATATCAAGAGTCATAGATAGATAGATAGATAGATAGATGGATGGACGGCAAGGCAAGCATCTGTTTGACAGTGGTCCGTGATCTGCTGTTATGCTACTATGCTACTGACTATTGGGGGAGCGATAGCAAGCAAGAGAGTTAGATATCGAGAGTCATAGATAGATAGATAGATAGATAGATGGATGGATGGACGGCAAGGCAAGCATCTGATTGACAGTGGTCCGTGATCTGCTGTTATGCTACTATGCTACTGACCATTGGGGGAGCGATAGCAAGCAAGAGAGTTAGATATCAAGAGTCATAGATAGATAGATAGATAGATGGATGGATGGATGGCAAGGCAAGCATCTGATTGACAGTGGTCCGTGATCTGCTGTTATGCTACTATGCTACTGACCATTGGGGGAGCGATAGCAAGCAAGAGAGTTAGATATCAAGAGTCATAGATAGATAGATAGATAGATGGATGGATGGCAAGGCAAGCATCTGATTGACAGTGGTCCGTGATCTGCTGTTATTCTACTATGCTACTGACCATTGGGGGAGCGATAGTAAGCAAGAGAGTTAGATATCGAGAGTCATAGATAGATAGATAGATAGATGGATGGATGGACGGCAAGGCAAGCATCTGATTGACAGTGGTCCGTGATCTGCTGTTATGCTACAATGCTACTGACCATTGGGGGAGCGATAGCAAGCAAGAGAGTTAGATATCAAGTGTCATAGATAGATAGATAGATAGATGGATGGATGGACGGCAAGGCAAGCATCTGATTGACAGTGGTCCGTGATCTGCTGTTATGCTACTATGCTACTGAACATTGGGGGAGCGATAGCAAGCAAGAGAGTTAGATATCGAGAGTCATAGATAGATAGATAGATAGATAGATGGATGGATGGACGGCAAGGCAAGCATCTGATTGACAGTGGTCCGTGATCTGCTGTTATGCTACTATGTTACTGACCATTGGGGGAGCGATAGCAAGCAAGAGAGTTAGATATCGAGAGTCATAGATAGATAGATAGATAGATAGATAGAAGGATGGATGGACGGCAAGGCAAGCATCTGATTGACAGTGGTCCGTGATCTGCTGTTATGCTACTATGCTACTGACCATTGGGGGAGCGATAGCAAGCAAGAGAGTTAGATATCAAGAGTCATAGATAGATAGATAGATAGATAGATAGATGGATGGATGGATGGCAAGGCAAGCATCTGATTGACAGTGGTCCGTGATCTGCTGTTATGCTACTATGCTACTGACCATTGGGGGAGCGATAGCAAGCAAGAGAGTTAGATATCAAGAGTCATAGATAGATAGATAGATAGATGGATGGATGGCAAGGCAAGCATCTGATTGACAGTGTTCCGTGATCTGCTGTTATTCTACTATGCTACTGACCATTGGGGAAGCGATAGTAATCAAGAGAGTTAGATATCGAGAGTCATAGATAGATAGATAGATAGATGGATGGATGGACGGCAAGGCAAGCATCTGATTGACAGTGGTCCGTGATCTGCTGTTATGCTACAATGCTACTGACCATTGGGGGAGCGATAGCAAGCAAGAGAGTTAGATATCAAGAGTCATAGATAGATAGATAGATAGATGGATGGATGGACGGCAAGGCAAGCATCTGATTGACAGTGGTCCGTGATCTGCTGTTATTCTACTATGCTACTGACCATTGGGGGTGCGATAGTAAGCAAGAGAGTTAGATATCGAGAGTCATAGATAGATAGATAGATAGATGGATGGATGGACGGCAAGGCAAGCATCTGATTGACAGTGGTCCGTGATCTGCTGTTATGCTACTATGTTACTGACCATTGGGGGAGCGATAGCAAGTAAGAGAGTTAGATATCAAGAGTCATAGATAGATAGATAGATAGATGGATGGACGGCAAGGCAAGCATCTGTTTGACAGTGGTCCGTGATCTGCTGTTATGCTACTATGCTACTGACCATTGGGGGAGCGATAGCAAGCAAGAGAGTTAGATATCGAGAGTCATGGATAGATAGATAGATAGATAGATGGATGGATGGACGGCAAGGCAAGCATCTGATTGACAGTGGTCCGTGATCTGCTGTTATGCTACTATGCTACTGACCATTGGGGGAGTGATAGCAAGCAAGAGAGTTAGATATCAAGAGTCATAGATAGATAGATAGATAGATGGATGGATGGACGGCAAGGCAAGCATCTGATTGACAGTGGTCCGTGATCTGCTGTTATTCTACTATGCTACTGACCATTGGGGGTGCGATAGTAAGCAAGAGAGTTAGATATCGAGAGTCATAGATAGATAGATAGATAGATGGATGGATGGACGGCAAGGCAAGCATCTGATTGACAGTGGTCCGTGATCTGCTGTTATGCTACTATGTTACTGACCATTGGGGGAGCGATAGCAAGTAAGAGAGTTAGATTAAAGAGTCATAGATAGATAGATAGATAGATGGATGGACGGCAAGGCAAGCATCTGTTTGACAGTGGTCCGTGATCTGCTGTTATGCTACTATGCTACTGACCATTGGGGGAGCGATAGCAAGCAAGAGAGTTAGATATCGAGAGTCATAGAAAGATAGATAGATAGATAGATGGATGGATGGACGGCAAGGCAAGCATCTGATTGACAGTGGTCCGTGATCTGCTGTTATGCTACTATGCTATTGACCATTGGGGGAGTGATAGCAAGCAAGAGAGTTAGATATCAAGAGTCATAGATAGATAGATAGATAGATGGATGGATGGATGGCAAGGCAAGCATCTGACTGACAGTGGTCCGTGATCTGCTGTTATGCTACTATGCTACTGACCATTGGGGGAGCGATAGCAAGGAAGAGAGTTAGATATCAAGAGTCATAGATAGATAGATAGATAGATGGATGGATGGCAAGGCAAGCATCTGATTGACAGTGGTCCGTGATCTGCTGTTATTCTACTATGCTACTGACCATTGGGGGAGCGATAGCAAGCAAGAGAGTTAGATATCAAGAGTCATAGATAGATAGATAGATAGATAGATGGATGGATGGACGGCAAGGCAAGCATCTGATTGACAGTGGTCCGTGATCTGCTGTTATGCTACTATGTTACTGACCATTGGGGGAGCGATAGCAAGCAAGAGAGTTAGATATCGAGAGTCATAGATAGATAGATAGATAGATAGATGGATGGATGGACGGCAAGGCAAGCATCTGATTGACAGTGGTCCGTGACCTGCTGTTATGCTACTATGTTACTGACCATTGGGGGAGCGATAGCAAGTAAGAGAGTTAGATATCAAGAGTCATAGAGAGATAGATAGATAGATGGATGGACGGCAAGGCAAGCATCTGTTTGACAGTGGTCCGTGATCTGCTGTTATGCTACTATGCTACTGACCATTGGGGGAGCGATAGCAAGCAAGAGAGTTAGATATCGAGAGTCATAGATAGATAGATAGATAGATAGATAGAAGGATGGATGGACGGCAAGGCAAGAATCTGATTGACAGTGGTCCGTGATCTGCTGTTATGCTACTATGCTACTGACCATTAGGGGAGCGATAGCAAGCAAGAGAGTTAGATATCAAGAGTCATAGATAGATAGATAGATAGATAGATGGATGGATGGATGGCAAGGCAAGCATCTGATTGACAGTGGTCCGTGATCTGCTGTTATGCTACTATGCTACTGACCATTGGGGGAGCGATAGCAAGCAAGAGAGTTAGATATCAAGAGTCATAGATAGATAGATAGATAGATGGATGGATGGCAAGGCAAGCATCTGATTGACAGTGGTCCGTGATCTGCTGTTATTCTACTATGCTACAGACCATTGGGGGAGCGATAGTAAGCAAGAGAGTTAGATATCGAGAGTCATAGATAGATAGATAGATAGATAGATGGATGGATGGACGGCAAGGCAAGCATCTGATTGACAGTGGTCCGTGATCTGCTGTTATGCTACTATGCTACTGACCATTGGGGGAGTGATAGCAAGCAAGAGAGTTAGATATCAAGAGTCATAGATAGATAGATAGATAGATGGATGGATGGACGGCAAGGCAAGCATCTGATTGACAGTGGTCCGTGATCTGCTGTTATTCTACTATGCTACTGACCATTGGGGGTGCGATAGTAAGCAAGAGAGTTAGATATCGAGAGTCATAGATAGATAGATAGATAGATGGATGGATGGACGGCAAGGCAAGCATCTGATTGACAGTGGTCCGTGATCTGCTGTTATGCTACTATGTTACTGACCATTGGGGGAGCGATAGCAAGTAAGAGAGTTAGATTAAAGAGTCATAGATAGATAGATAGATAGATGGATGGACGGCAAGGCAAGCATCTGTTTGACAGTGGTCCGTGATCTGCTGTTATGCTACTATGCTACTGACCATTGGGGGAGCGATAGCAAGCAAGAGAGTTAGATATCGAGAGTCATAGATAGATAGATAGATAGATAGATGGATGGATGGACGGCAAGGCAAGCATCTGATTGACAGTGGTCCGTGATCTGCTGTTATGCTACTATGCTATTGACCATTGGGGGAGTGATAGCAAGCAAGAGAGTTAGATATCAAGAGTCATAGATAGATAGATAGATAGATGGATGGATGGATGGCAAGGCAAGCATCTGACTGACAGTGGTCCGTGATCTGCTGTTATGCTACTATGCTACTGACCATTGGGGGAGCGATAGCAAGGAAGAGAGTTAGATATCAAGAGTCATAGATAGATAGATAGATAGATGGATGGATGGCAAGGCAAGCATCTGATTGACAGTGGTCCGTGATCTGCTGTTATTCTACTATGCTACTGACCATTGGGGGAGCGATAGCAAGCAAGAGAGTTAGATATCAAGAGTCATAGATAGATAGATATATAGATGGATGGATGGACGGCAAGGCAAGCATCTGATTGACAGTGGTCCGTGATCTGCTGTTATGCTACTATGCTACTGACCATTGGGGGAGCGATAGCAAGCAAGAGAGTTAGATATCGAGAGTCATAGATAGATAGATAGATAGATGGATGGATGGACGGCAAGGCAAGCATCTGATAGACAGTGGTCCGTGATCTGCTGTTATTCTACTATGCTACTGACCATTGGGGGAGCGATAGTAAGCAAGAGAGTTAGATATCGAGAGTCATAGATAGATAGATAGATAGATAGATAGATGGATGGATGGACGGCAAGGCAAGCATCTGATTGACAGTGGTCCGTGATCTGCTGTTATGCTACTATGCTACTGACCATTGGGGGAGCGATAGCAAGTAAGAGAGTTAGATATCAAGAGTCATAGATAGATAGATAGATAGATAGATAGATGGATGGACGGCAAGGCAAGCATCTGTTTGACAGTGGTCCGTGATCTGCTGTTATGCTACTATGCTACTGACCATTGGGGGAGCGATAGCAAGCAAGAGAGTTAGATATCGAGAGTCATAGATAGATAGATAGATAGATAGATGGATGGATGGACGGCAAGGCAAGCATCTGATTGACAGTGGTCCGTGATCTGCTGTTATTCTACTATGCTACTGACCATTGGGGGAGCGATAGTAAGCAAGAGAGTTAGATATCGAGAGTCATAGATAGATAGATAGATAGATGGATGGATGGACGGCAAGGCAAGCATCTGATTGACAGTGGTCCGTGATCTGCTGTTATTCTACTATGCTACTGACCATTGGGGGAGCGATAGTAAGCAAGAGAGTTAGATATCGAGAGTCATAGATAGATAGATAGATAGATGGATGGATGGACGGCAAGGCAAGCATCTGATTGACAGTGGTCCGTGATCTGCTGTTATGCTACAATACTACTGACCATTGGGGGAGCGATAGCAAGCAAGAGAGTTAGATATCAAGAGTCATAGATAGATAGATAGATAGATGGATGGATGGACGGCAAGGCAAGCATCTGATTGACAGTGGTCCGTGATCTGCTGTTATGCTACTATGCTACTGATCATTGGGGGAGCGATAGCAAGCAAGAGAGATAGATATCAAGAGTCATAGATAGATAGATAGATAGATGGATGGACGGCAAGGCAAGCATCTGATTGACAGTGGTCCGTGATCTGCTGTTATGCTACTATGCTACTGACCATTGGGGGAGCGATAGCAAGCAAGAGAGTTAGATATCGAGAGTCATAGATAGATAGATAGATAGATAGATAGATGGATGGATGGACGGCAAGGCAAGCATCTGATTGACAGTGGTCCGTG
Organism: Amia ocellicauda; assembly: GCF_036373705.1. Lineage (NCBI taxonomy): Eukaryota > Metazoa > Chordata > Actinopteri > Amiiformes > Amiidae > Amia > Amia ocellicauda. The sequence continues at coordinate 60,543,116 of NC_089851.1, read as the reverse complement.
ATCTGCTGTTATGCTACTATGTTACTGACCATTGGGGGAGCGATAGCAAGTAAGAGAGTTATATATCAAGAGTCATAGATAGATAGATAGATAGATGGATGGACGGCAAGGCAAGCATCTGTTTGACAGTGGTCCGTGATCTGCTGTTATGCTACTATGCTACTGACCATTGGGGGAGCGATAGCAAGCAAGAGAGTTAGATATCGAGAGTCATAGATAGATAGATAGATAGATAGATGGATGGATGGACGGCAAGGCAAGCATCTGATTGACAGTGGTCCGTGATCTGCTGTTATGCTACTATGCTACTGACCATTGGGGGAGCGATAGCAAGCAAGAGAGTTAGATATCAAGAGTCATAGATAGATAGATAGATAGATGGATGGATGGATGGCAAGGCAAGCATCTGATTGACAGTGTTCCGTGATCTGCTGTTATGCTACAATGCTACTGACCATTGGGGGAGCGATAGCAAGCAAGAGAGTTAGATATCAAGAGTCATAGATAGATAGATGGACAGATGGATGGATGGACGGCAAGGCAAGCATCTGATTGACAGTGGTCCGTGATCTGCTGTTATGCTACAATGCTACTGACCATTGGGGGAGCGATAGCAAGCAAGAGAGTTAGATATCAAGAGTCATAGATAGATAGATAGATAGATGGATGGACGGCAAGGCAAGCATCTGATTGACAGTGGTCCGTGATCTGCTGTTATGCTACAATGCTACTGACCATTGGGGGAGCGATAGCAAGCAAAAGAGTTAGATATCAAGAGTCATAGATAGATAGATAGATAGATGGATGGATGGACGGCAAGGCAAGCATCTGATTGACAGTGGTCCGTGATCTGCTGTTATGCTACTATGCTACTGACCATTGGGGGAGCGATAGCAAGCAAGAGAGTTAGATATCAAGAGTCATAGATAGATAGATAGATAGATGGATGGACGGCAAGGCAAGCATCTGATTGACAGTGGTCCGTGATCTGCTGTTATGCTACTATGCTACTGACCATTGGGGGAGCGATAGCAAGCAAGAGAGTTAGATATCAAGAGTCATAGATAGATAGATAGATAGATGGATGGATGGCAAGGCAAGCATCTGATTGACAGTGGTCCGTGATCTGCTGTTATTCTACTATGCTACTGACCAATGGGGGAGCGATAGTAAGCAAGAGAGTTAGATATCGAGAGTCATAGATAGATAGATAGATAGATGGATGGATGGACGGCAAGGCAAGCATCTGATTGACAGTGGTCCGTGATCTGCTGTTATGCTACAATGCTACTGACCATTGGGGGAGCGATAGCAAGCAAGAGAGTTAGATATCAAGAGTCATAGATAGATAGATGGACAGATGGATGGATGGACGGCAAGGCAAGCATCTGATTGACAGTGGTCCGTGATCTGCTGTTATGCTACAATGCTACTGACCATTGGGGGAGCGATAGCAAGCAAGAGAGTTAGATATCAAGAGTCATAGATAGATAGATAGATAGATGGATGGACGGCAAGGCAAGCATCTGATTGACAGTGGTCCGTGATCTGCTGTTATGCTACAATGCTACTGACCATTGGGGGAGCGATAGCAAGCAAAAGAGTTAGATATCAAGAGTCATAGATAGATAGATAGATAGATAGATGGATGGATGGACGGCAAGGCAAGCATCTGTTTGACAGTGGTCCGTGATCTGCTGTTATGCTACTATGCTACTGACCATTGGGGGAGCGATAGCAAGCAAGAGAGTTAGATATCAAGAGTCATAGATAGATAGATAGATAGATGGATGGACGGCAGGGCAAGCATCTGATTGACAGTGGTCCGTGATCTGCTGTTATGCTACTATGCTACTGACCATTGGGGGAGCGATAGTAAGCAAGAGAGTTAGATATCGAGAGTCATAGATAGATAGATAGATAGATGGATGGATGGACGGCAAGGCAAGCATCTGATTGACAGTGGTCCGTGATCTGCTGTTATGCTACAATACTACTGACCATTGGGGGAGCGATAGCAAGCAAGAGAGTTAGATATCAAGAGTCATAGATAGATAGATAGATAGATGGATGGATGGACGGCAAGGCAAGCATCTGATTGACAGTGGTCCGTGATCTGCTGTTATGCTACTATGCTACTGACCATTGGGGGAGCGATAGCAAGCAAGAGAGATAGATATCAAGAGTCATAGATAGATAGATAGATAGATGGATGGACGGCAAGGCAAGCATCTGATTGACAGTGGTCCGTGATCTGCTGTTATGCTACTATGCTACTGACCATTGGGGGAGCGATAGCAAGCAAGAGAGTTAGATATCGAGAGTCATAGATAGATAGATAGATAGATAGATGGATGGATGGACGGCAAGGCAAGCATCTGATTGACAGTGGTCCGTGATCTGCTGTTATGCTACTATGTTACTGACCATTGGGGGAGCGATAGCAAGTAAGAGAGTTATATATCAAGAGTCATAGATAGATAGATAGATAGATGGATGGACGGCAAGGCAAGCATCTGTTTGACAGTGGTCCGTGATCTGCTGTTATGCTACTATGCTACTGACCATTGGGGGAGCGATAGCAAGCAAGAGAGTTAGATATCGAGAGTCATAGATAGATAGATAGATAGATAGATGGATGGATGGATGGCAAGGCAAGCATCTGATTGACAGTGGTCCGTGATCTGCTGTTATGCTACTATGCTACTGACCATTGGGGGAGCGATAGCAAGCAAGAGAGTTAGATATCAAGAGTCATAGATAGATAGATAGATAGATGGATGGATGGATGGCAAGGCAAGCATCTGATTGACAGTGGTCCGTGATCTGCTGTTATGCTACTATGCTACTGACCATTGGGGGAGCGATAGCAAGCAAGAGAGTTAGATATCAAGAGTCATAGATAGATAGATAGATAGATGGATGGATGGCAAGGCAAGCATCTGATTGACAGTGGTCCGTGATCTGCTGTTATGCTACAATGCTACTGACCATTGGGGGAGCGATAGCAAGCAAGAGAGTTAGATATCAAGAGTCATAGATAGATAGATAGATAGATGGATGGACGGCAAGGCAAGCATCTGATTGACAGTGGTCCGTGATCTGCTGTTATGCTACAATGCTACTGACCATTGGGGGAGCGATAGCAAGCAAAAGAGTTAGATATCAAGAGTCATAGATAGATAGATAGATAGATGGATGGATGGACGGCAAGGCAAGCATCTGATTGACAGTGGTCCGTGATCTGCTGTTATGCTACTATGCTACTGACCATTGGGGGAGCGATAGCAAGCAAGAGAGTTAGATATCAAGAGTCATAGATAGATAGATAGATAGATGGATGGACGGCAAGGCAAGCATCTGATTGACAGTGGTCCGTGATCTGCTGTTATTCTACTATGCTACTGACCATTGGGGGAGCGATAGTAAGCAAGAGAGTTAGATATCGAGAGTCATAGATAGATAGATAGATAGATAGATGGATGGATGGACGGCAAGGCAAGCATCTGATTGACAGTGGTCCGTGATCTGCTGTTATGCTACTATGCTACTGACCATTGAGGGAGCGATAGCAAGCAAGAGAGTTAGATATCAAGAGTCATAGATAGATAGATAGATAGATGGATGGATGGACGGCAAGGCAAGCATCTGATTGACAGTGGTCCATGATCTGCTGTTATGCTACTATGCTACTGACCATTGGGGGAGCGATAGCAAGTAAGAGAGTTAGATATCAAGAGTCATAGATAGATAGATAGATAGATGGATGGACGGCAGGGCAAGCATCTGATTGACAGTGGTCCGTGATCTGCTGTTATGCTACTATGCTACTGACCATTGGGGGAGCGATAGCAAGTAAGAGAGTTAGATATCAAGAGTCATAGATAGATAGATAGATAGATAGATAGATAGATAGATAGATAGATAGATAGATGGATGGACGGCAAGGCAAGCATCTGTTTGACAGTGGTCCGTGATCTGCTGTTATGCTACTATGCTACTGACCATTGGGGGAGCGATAGGAAGCAAGAGAGTTAGATATCGAGAGTCATAGATAGATAGATAGATAGATAGATGGATGGATGGACGGCAAGGCAAGCATCTGATTGACAGTGGTCCGTGATCTGCTGTTATGCTACTATGCTACTGACCATTGGGGGAGCGATAGTAAGCAAGAGAGTTAGATATCGAGAGTCATAGATAGATAGATAGATAGATGGATGGATGGACGGCAAGGCAAGCATCTGATTGACAGTGGTCCGTGATCTGCTGTTATGCTACTATGCTACTGATCATTGGGGGAGCGATAGCAAGGAAGAGAGATAGATATCAAGAGTCATAGATAGATAGATAGATAGATGGATGGACGGCAAGGCAAGCATCTGATTGACAGTGGTCCGTGATCTGCTGTTATGCTACTATGCTACTGACCATTGGGGGAGCGATAGCAAGCAAGAGAGTTAGATATCGAGAGTCATAGATAGATAGATAGATAGATAGATAGATGGATGGATGGACGGCAAGGCAAGCATCTGATTGACAGTGGTCCGTGATCTGCTGTTATGCTACTATGTTACTGACCATTGGGGGAGCGATAGCAAGTAAGAGAGTTATATATCAAGAGTCATAGATAGATAGATAGATAGATGGATGGACGGCAAGGCAAGCATCTGTTTGACAGTGGTCCGTGATCTGCTGTTATGCTACTATGCTACTGACCATTGGGGGAGCGATAGCAAGCAAGAGAGTTAGATATCGAGAGTCATAGATAGATAGATAGATAGATAGATAGATGGATGGATGGACGGCAAGGCAAGCATCTGATTGACAGTGGTCCGTGATCTGCTGTTATGCTACTATGCTACTGACCATTGGGGGAGCGATAGCAAGCAAGAGAGTTAGATATCAAGAGTCATAGATAGATAGATAGATAGATGGATGGATGGATGGCAAGGCAAGCATCTGATTGACAGTGTTCCGTGATCTGCTGTTATGCTACAATGCTACTGACCATTGGGGGAGCGATAGCAAGCAAGAGAGTTAGATATCAAGAGTCATAGATAGATAGATGGACAGATGGATGGATGGACGGCAAGGCAAGCATCTGATTGACAGTGGTCCGTGATCTGCTGTTATGCTACAATGCTACTGACCATTGGGGGAGCGATAGCAAGCAAGAGAGTTAGATATCAAGAGTCATAGATAGATAGATAGATAGATGGATGGACGGCAAGGCAAGCATCTGATTGACAGTGGTCCGTGATCTGCTGTTATGCTACAATGCTACTGACCATTGGGGGAGCGATAGCAAGCAAAAGAGTTAGATATCAAGAGTCATAGATAGATAGATAGATAGATGGATGGATGGACGGCAAGGCAAGCATCTGATTGACAGTGGTCCGTGATCTGCTGTTATGCTACTATGCTACTGACCATTGGGGGAGCGATAGCAAGCAAGAGAGTTAGATATCAAGAGTCATAGATAGATAGATAGATAGATGGATGGACGGCAAGGCAAGCATCTGATTGACAGTGGTCCGTGATCTGCTGTTATGCTACTATGCTACTGACCATTGGGGGAGCGATAGCAAGCAAGAGAGTTAGATATCAAGAGTCATAGATAGATAGATAGATAGATGGATGGATGGCAAGGCAAGCATCTGATTGACAGTGGTCCGTGATCTGCTGTTATTCTACTATGCTACTGACCATTGGGGGAGCGATAGTAAGCAAGAGAGTTAGATATCGAGAGTCATAGATAGATAGATAGATAGATGGATGGATGGACGGCAAGGCAAGCATCTGATTGACAGTGGTCCGTGATCTGCTGTTATGCTACAATGCTACTGACCATTGGGGGAGCGATAGCAAGCAAGAGAGTTAGATATCAAGAGTCATAGATAGATAGATGGACAGATGGATGGATGGACGGCAAGGCAAGCATCTGATTGACAGTGGTCCGTGATCTGCTGTTATGCTACAATGCTACTGACCATTGGGGGAGCGATAGCAAGCAAGAGAGTTAGATATCAAGAGTCATAGATAGATAGATAGATAGATGGATGGACGGCAAGGCAAGCATCTGATTGACAGTGGTCCGTGATCTGCTGTTATGCTACAATGCTACTGACCATTGGGGGAGCGATAGCAAGCAAAAGAGTTAGATATCAAGAGTCATAGATAGATAGATAGATAGATGGATGGATGGACGGCAAGGCAAGCATCTGATTGACAGTGGTCCGTGATCTGCTGTTATGCTACTATGCTACTGACCATTGGGGGAGCGATAGCAAGCAAGAGAGATAGATATCAAGAGTCATAGATAGATAGATAGATAGATGGATGGACGGCAAGGCAAGCATCTGATTGACAGTGGTCCGTGATCTGCTGTTATGCTACTATGCTACTGACCATTGGGGGAGCGATAGCAAGCAAGAGAGTTAGATATCGAGAGTCATAGATAGATAGATAGATAGATAGATGGATGGATGGACGGCAAGGCAAGCATCTGATTGACAGTGGTCCGTGATCTGCTGTTATGCTACTATGTTACTGACCATTGGGGGAGCGATAGCAAGTAAGATAGTTATATATCAAGAGTCATAGATAGATAGATAGATAGATGGATGGACGGCAAGGCAAGCATCTGTTTGACAGTGGTCCGTGATCTGCTGTTATGCTACTATGCTACTGACCATTGGGGGAGCGATAGCAAGCAAGAGAGTTAGATATCGAGAGTCATAGATAGATAGATAGATAGATAGATGGATGGATGGACGGCAAGGCAAGCATCTGATTGACAGTGGTCCGTGATCTGCTGTTATGCTACTATGCTACTGACCATTGGGGGAGCGATAGCAAGCAAGAGAGTTAGATATCAAGAGTCATAGATAGATAGATAGATAGATGGATGGATGGATGGCAAGGCAAGCATCTGATTGACAGTGGTCCGTGATCTGCTGTTATGCTACTATGCTACTGACCATTGGGGGAGCGATAGCAAGCAAGAGAGTTAGATATCAAGAGTCATAGATAGATAGATAGATAGATGGATGGATGGCAAGGCAAGCATCTGATTGACAGTGGTCCGTGATCTGCTGTTATGCTACAATGCTACTGACCATTGGGGGAGCGATAGCAAGCAAGAGAGTTAGATATCAAGAGTCATAGATAGATAGATAGATAGATGGATGGACGGCAAGGCAAGCATCTGATTGACAGTGGTCCGTGATCTGCTGTTATGCTACAATGCTACTGACCATTGGGGGAGCGATAGCAAGCAAAAGAGTTAGATATCAAGAGTCATAGATAGATAGATAGATAGATGGATGGATGGACGGCAAGGCAAGCATCTGATTGACAGTGGTCCGTGATCTGCTGTTATGCTACTATGCTACTGACCATTGGGGGAGCGATAGCAAGCAAGAGAGTTAGATATCAAGAGTCATAGATAGATAGATAGATAGATGGATGGACGGCAAGGCAAGCATCTGATTGACAGTGGTCCGTGATCTGCTGTTATTCTACTATGCTACTGACCATTGGGGGAGCGATAGTAAGCAAGAGAGTTAGATATCGAGAGTCATAGATAGATAGATAGATAGATAGATGGATGGATGGACGGCAAGGCAAGCATCTGATTGACAGTGGTCCGTGATCTGCTGTTATGCTACTATGCTACTGACCATTGAGGGAGCGATAGCAAGCAAGAGAGTTAGATATCAAGAGTCATAGATAGATAGATAGATAGATGGATGGATGGACGGCAAGGCAAGCATCTGATTGACAGTGGTCCATGATCTGCTGTTATGCTACTATGCTACTGACCATTGGGGGAGCGATAGCAAGTAAGAGAGTTAGATATCAAGAGTCATAGATAGATAGATAGATAGATGGATGGACGGCAGGGCAAGCATCTGATTGACAGTGGTCCGTGATCTGCTGTTATGCTACTATGCTACTGACCATTGGGGGAGCGATAGCAAGTAAGAGAGTTAGATATCAAGAGTCATAGATAGATAGATAGATAGATAGAAAGATAGATAGATAGATGGATGGACGGCAAGGCAAGCATCTGTTTGACAGTGGTCCGTGATCTGCTGTTATGCTACTATGCTACTGACCATTGGGGGAGCGATAGGAAGCAAGAGAGTTAGATATCGAGAGTCATAGATAGATAGATAGATAGATAGATGGATGGATGGACGGCAAGGCAAGCATCTGATTGACAGTGGTCCGTGATCTGCTGTTATGCTACTATGCTACTGACCATTGGGGGAGCGATAGTAAGCAAGAGAGTTAGATATCGAGAGTCATAGATAGATAGATAGATAGATAGATGGATGGATGGACGGCAAGGCAAGCATCTGATTGACAGTGGTCCGTGATCTGCTGTTATGCTACTATGCTACTGACCATTGAGGGAGCGATAGCAAGCAAGAGAGTTAGATATCAAGAGTCATAGATAGATAGATAGATAGATGGATGGATGGACGGCAAGGCAAGCATCTGATTGACAGTGGTCCATGATCTGCTGTTATGCTACTATGCTACTGACCATTGGGGGAGCGATAGCAAGTAAGAGAGTTAGATATCAAGAGTCATAGATAGATAGATAGATAGATGGATGGACGGCAGGGCAAGCATCTGATTGACAGTGGTCCGTGATCTGCTGTTATGCTACTATGCTACTGACCATTGGGGGAGCGATAGCAAGTAAGAGAGTTAGATATCAAGAGTCATAGATAGATAGATAGATAGATAGAAAGATAGATAGATAGATGGATGGACGGCAAGGCAAGCATCTGTTTGACAGTGGTCCGTGATCTGCTGTTATGCTACTAAGCTACTGACCATTGGGGGAGCAATAGGAAGCAAGAGAGTTAGATATCGAGAGTCATAGATAGATAGATAGATAGATGGATGGATGGCAAGGCAAGCATCTGATTGACAGTGGTCCGTGATCTGCTGTTATTCTACTATGCTACTGACCATTGGGGGAGCGATAGTAAGCAAGAGAGTTAGATATCGAGAGTCATAGATAGATAGATAGATAGATGGATGGATGGACGGCAAGGCAAGCATCTGATTGACAGTGGTCCGTGATCTGCTGTTATGCTACTATGCTACTGACCATTGGGGGAGCGATAGCAAGCAAGAGAGTTAGATATCAAGAGTCATAGATAGATAGATAGATAGATGGATGGACGGCAAGGCAAGCATCTGATTGACAGTGGTCCGTGATCTGCTGTTATGCTACTATGCTACTGACCATTGGGGGAGCGATAGCAAGCAAGAGAGATAGATATCAAGAGTCATAGATAGATAGATAGATAGATAGATAGATGGATGGATGGACGGCAAGGCAAGCATCTGATTGACAGTGGTCCGTGATCTGCTGTTATGCTACTATGCTACTGACCATTGGGGGAGCGATAGCAAGCAAAAGAGTTAGATATCAAGAGTCATAGATAGATAGATAGATAGATGGATGGATGGACGGCAAGGCAAGCATCTGATTGACAGTGGTCCATGATCTGCTGTTATGCTACTATGCTACTGACCATTGGGGGAGCGATAGCAAGTAAGAGAGTTAGATATCAAGAGTCATAGATAGATAGATAGATAGATGGATGGACGGCAGGGCAAGCATCTGATTGACAGTGGTCCGTGATCTGCTGTTATGCTACTATGCTACTGACCATTGGGGGAGCGATAGCAAGTAAGAGAGTTAGATATCAAGAGTCATAGATAGATAGATAGATAGATAGATAGATAGATAGATAGATAGATAGATGGATGGACGGCAAGGCAAGCATCTGTTTGACAGTGGTCCGTGATCTGCTGTTATTCTACTATGCTACTGACCATTGGGGGAGCGATAGGAAGCAAGAGAGTTAGATATCGAGAGCCATAGATAGATAGATAGATAGATGGATGGATGGCAAGGCAAGCATCTGATTGACAGTGGTCCGTGATCTGCTGTTATTCTACTATGCTACTGACCATTGGGGGAGCGATAGTAAGCAAGAGAGTTAGATATCGAGAGTCATAGATAGATAGATAGATAGATGGATGGATGGACGGCAAGGCAAGCATCTGATTGACAGTGGTCCGTGATCTGCTGTTATGCTACAATACTACTGACCATTGGGGGAGCGATAGCAAGCAAGAGAGTTAGATATCAAGAGTCATAGATAGATAGATAGATAGATGGATGGATGGACGGCAAGGCAAGCATCTGATTGACAGTGGTCCGTGATCTGCTGTTATGCTACTATGCTACTGACCATTGGGGGAGCGATAGCAAGCAAGAGAGATAGATTTCAAGAGTCATAGATAGATAGATAGATAGATGGATGGACGGCAAGGCAAGCATCTGATTGACAGTGGTCCGTGATCTGCTGTTATGCTACAATGCTACTGACCATTGGGGGAGCGATAGCAAGCAAGAGAGTTAGATATCGAGAGTCATAGATAGATAGATATATAGATGGATGGATGGACGGCAAGGCAAGCATCTGATTGACAGTGGTCCGTGATCTGCTGTTATGCTACTATGCTACTGACCATTGGGGGAGCGATAGCAAGCAAGAGAGTTAGATATCGAGAGTCATAGATAGATAGATAGATAGATGGATGGATGGACGGCAAGGCAAGCATCTGATTGACATTGGTCCGTGAACTGCTGTTATGCTACTATGCTACTGACCATTGGGGGAGCGATAGCAAGCAAGAGAGTTAGATATCGAGAGTCATAGATAGATAGATAGATAGATAGATGGATGGACGGCAAGGCAAGCATCTGATTGACAGTGGTCCGTGATCTGCTGTTATGCTACTATGCTACTGACCATTGGGGGAGCGATAGCAAGCAAGAGAGTTAGATATCGAGAGTCATTGATAGATAGATAGATAGATGGATGGATGGATGGACGGCAAGGCAAGCATCTGATTGACAGTGGTCCGTGATCTGTTGTTATGCTACAATGCTACTGACCATTGGGGGAGCGATAGCAAGCAAGAGAGTTAGATATCAAGAGTCATAGATAGATAGATAGATAGATGGATGGATGGACGGCAAGGCAAGCATCTGATTGACATTGGTCCGTGATCTGCTGTTATGCTACAATGCTACTGACCATTGGGGGAGCGATAGCAAGCAATAGAGTTAGATATCGAGAGTCATAGATAGATAGATAGATAGATAGATGGATGGATGGACGGCAAGGCAAGCATCTGATTGACAGTGGTCCATGATCTGCTGTTATGCTACTATGCTACTGACCATTGGGGGAGCGATAGCAAGCAAGAGAGTTAGATATCAAGAGTCATAGATAGATAGATAGATAGATAGATGGATGGATGGACGGCAAGGCAAGCATCTGATTGACAGTGGTCCGTGATCTGCTGTTATGCTACTATGCTACTGACCATTGGGGGAGCGATAGCAAGCAAGAGAGTTAGATATCGAGAGTCATTGATAAATAGATAGATAGATGGATGGATGGATGGACGGCAAGGCAAGCATCTGATTGACAGTGGTCCGTGATCTGCTGTTATGCTACTATGCTACTGACCATTGGGGGAGCGATAGCAAGCAAGAGAGTTAGATATCAAGAGTCATAGATAGATAGATAGATGGATGGATGGATGGACAGCAAGGCAAGCATCTGATTGACAGTGGTCCGTGATCTGCTGTTATGCTACTATGCTACTGACCATTGGGGGAGCGATTGCAAGCAAGAGAGTTAGATATCAAGAGTCATCGATAGATAGATAGAAAGATGGATGGATGGACGGCAAGGCAAGCATCTGATTGACAGTGGTCCGTGATCTGCTGTTATGCTACTATGCAACTGACCATTGAGGGAGCGATAGCAAGCAAGAGAGTTAGATATCGAGAGTCATTGAAAGATAGATAGATAGATGGATGGATGGATGGACGGCAAGGCAAGCATCTGATTGACAGTGGTCCGTGATCTGCTGTTATGCTACTATGCTACTGACCATTGGGGGAGCGATAGCAAGCAAGAGAGTTAGATATCGAGAGTCATAGATAGATAGCTAGCTAGATAGATAGATAGATGGATGGATGGACGGCAAGGCAAGCATCTGATTGACAGTGGTCCGTGATCTGCTGTTATGCTACTATGCTACTGACCATTGGGGGAGCGATAGCAAGCAAGAGAGTTAGATATCGAGAGTCATAGATAGATAGATAGATAGATGGATGGATGGACGGCAAGGCAAGCATCTGATTGACAGTGGTCCGTGATCTGCTGTTATGCTGCTATGCTACTGACCATTGGGGGAGCGATAGCAAGCAAGAGAGTTAGATATCGAGAGTCATAGATAGATTGATAGATAGATGGATGGATGGACGGCAAGGCAAGCATCTGATTGACAGTGGTCCGTGATCTGCTGTTATGCTACTATGCTACTGACCATTGGGGGAGCGATAGCAAGCAAGAGAGTTAGATATCGAGAGTCATAGATAGATAGATAGATAGATGGATGGATGGACGGCAAGGCAAGCATCTGATTGACAGTGGTCCGTGATCTGCTGTTATGCTACTATGCAACTGACCATTGGGGGAGCAATAGCAAAAAAGAGAGTTAGATATCGAAAGACATAGATAGATTGATAGATAGATGGATGGATGGACGGCAAGGCAAGCATCTGATTGACAGTGGTCTGTGATCTGCTGTTATGCTACTATGCAACTGACCATTGGGGGAGCGATAGCAAGCAAGAGAGTTAGATATCAAGAGTCATAGATAGATAGATAGATAGATGGATGGGCGGCAAGGCAAGCATCTGATTGACAGTGGTCCGTGATCTGCTGTTATGCTACTATGCTACTGACCATTGGGGGAGCGATACCAAGCAAGAGAGTTAGATATCGAGAGTCATAGATAGATAGATAGATAGATAGATAGATAGATAGATAGATAGATAGATAGATAGATAGATGGATGGACGGCAAGGCAAGCACCTGATTGACAGTGGTCCGTGATCTGCTGTTATGCTACTATGCTACTGACCATTGGGGGAGCGATACCAAGCAAGAGAGTTAGATATCAAGAGTCATAGATAGATAGATAGATAGATGGATGGATGGACGGCAAGGCAAGCATCTGATTGACAGTGGTCCGTGATCTGCTGTTATGCTACTATGCTACTGACCATTGGGGGAGCGATAGCAAGCAAGAGAGTTAGATATCAAGAGTCATAGATAGATAGATAGATGGATGGATGGATGGACGGCAAGGCAAGCATCTGATTGACATTGGTCCGTGATCTGCTGTTATGCTACTATGCTACTGACCATTGGGGGAGCGATAGCAAGCAAGAGAGTTAGATATCAAGAGTCATAGATAGATAGATAGATAGATGGATGGATGGACGGCAAGGCAAGCATCTGATTGACATTGGTCCGTGATCTGCTGTTATGCTACAATGCTACTGACCATTGGGGGAGCGATAGCAAGCAAGAGAGTTAGATATCGAGAGTCATAGATAGATAGATAGATAGATAGATGGATGGATGGACGGCAAGGCAAGCATCTGATTGACAGTGGTCCATGATCTGCTGTTATGCTACTATGCTACTGACCATTGGGGGAGCGATAGCAAGCAAGAGAGTTAGATATCAAGAGTCATAGATAGATAGATAGATAGATAGATGGATGGATGGACGGCAAGGCAAGCATCTGATTGACAGTGGTCCGTGATCTGCTGTTATGCTACTATGCTACTGACCATTGGGGGAGCGATAGCAAGCAAGAGAGTTAGATATCGAGAGTCATTGATAAATAGATAGATAGATGGATGGATGGATGGACGGCAAGGCAAGCATCTGATTGACAGTGGTCCGTGATCTGCTGTTATGCTACTATGCTACTGACCATTGGGGGAGCGATAGCAAGCAAGAGAGTTAGATATCAAGAGTCATAGATAGATAGATAGATGGATGGATGGATGGATGGCAAGGCAAGCATCTGATTGACAGTGGTCCGTGATCTGCTGTTATGCTACTATGCTACTGACCATTGGGGGAGCGATTGCAAGCAAGAGAGTTAGATATCAAGAGTCATCGATAGATAGATAGAAAGATGGATGGATGGACGGCAAGGCAAGCATCTGATTGACAGTGGTCCGTGATCTGCTGTTATGCTACTATGCTACTGACCATTGGGGGAGCGATAGCAAGCAAGAGAGTTAGATATCGAGAGTCATAGATAGATAGATAGATAGATGGATGGATGGACGGCAAGGCAAGCATCTGATTGACAGTGGTCCGTGATCTGCTGTTATGCTGCTATGCTACTGACCATTGGGGGAGCGATAGCAAGCAAGAGAGTTAGATATCGAGAGTCATAGATAGATTGATAGATAGATGGATGGATGGACGGCAAGGCAAGCATCTGATTGACAGTGGTCCGTGATCTGCTGTTATGCTACTATGCTACTGACCATTGGGGGAGCGATAGCAAGCAAGAGAGTTAGATATCGAGAGTCATAGATAGATAGATAGATAGATGGATGGATGGACGGCAAGGCAAGCATCTGATTGACAGTGGTCCGTGATCTGCTGTTATGCTACTATGCAACTGACCATTGGGGGAGCGATAGCAAGCAAGAGAGTTAGATATCAAGAGTCATAGATAGATGGATGGATGGATGGATGGATGGACGGCAAGGCAAGCATCTGATTGACATTGGTCCGTGATCTGCTGTTATGCTACAATGCTACTGACCATTGGGGGAGCGATAGCAAGCAAGAGAGTTAGATATCGAGAGTCATAGATAGATAGATAGATAGATAGATGGATGAATGGACGGCAAGGCAAGCATCTGATTGACAGTGGTCCGTGATCTGCTGTTATGCTACTATGCTACTGACCATTCGGGGAGCGATAGCAAGCAAGAGAGTTAGATATTAAGAGTCATAGATAGATAGATAGATAGATAGATAGATAGATAGATAGATAGATAGATAGATAGATAGATAGATGGATGGATGGACGGCAAGGCAAGCATCTGATTGACAGTGGTCCGTGATCTGCTGTTATGCTACTATGCTACTGACCATTGGGGGAGCGATAGCAAGCAAGAGAGTTAGATATCGAGAGTCATAGATAGATAGATAGATAGATGGATGGATGGACGGCAAGGCAAGCATCTGATTGACAGTGGTCCGTGATCTGTTGTTATGCTACAATGCTACTGACCATTGGGGGAGCGATAGCAAGCAAGAGAGTTAGATATCAAGAGTCATAGATAGATAGATAGATAGATGGATGGATGGACGGCAAGGCAAGCATCTGATTGACATTGGTCCGTGATCTGCTGTTATGCTACAATGCTACTGACCATTGGGGGAGCGATAGCAAGCAAGAGAGTTAAATATCGAGAGTCATAGATAGATAGATAGATAGATAGATGGATGGATGGACGGCAAGGCAAGCATCTGATTGACAGTGGTCCGTGATCTGCTGTTATGCTACTATGCTACTGACCATTGGGGGAGCGATAGCAAGCAAGAGAGTTAGATATCAAGAGTCATAGATAGATAGATAGATAGATAGATGGATGGATGGACGGCAAGGCAAGCATCTGATTGACAGTGGTCCGTGATCTGCTGTTATGCTACTATGCTACTGACCATTGGGGGAGCGATAGCAAGCAAGAGAGTTAGATATCGAGAGTCATTGATAAATAGATAGATAGATGGATGGATGGATTGACGGCAAGGCATGCATCTGATTGACAGTGGTCCGTGATCTGCTGTTATGCTACTATGCTACTGACCATTGGGGGAGCGATTGCAAGCAAGAGAGTTAGATATCAAGAGTCATCGATAGATAGATAGAAAGATGGATGGATGGACGGCAAGGCAAGCATCTGATTGACAGTGGTCCGTGATCTGCTGTTATGCTACTATGCTACTGACCATTGAGGGAGCGATAGCAAGCAAGAGAGTTAGATATCGAGAGTCATCGATAGATAGATAGATAGATGGATAGAAAGATGGATGGATGGACGGCAAGGCAAGCATCTGATTGACAGTGGTCCGTGATCTGCTGTTATGCTACTATGCTACTGACCATTGAGGGAGCGATAGCAAGCAAGAGAGTTAGATATCGAGAGTCATTGATAGATAGATAGATAGATGGATGGATGGATGGACGGCAAGGCAAGCATCTGATTGACAGTGGTCCGTGATCTGCTGTTATGCTACTATGCTACTGACCATTGGGGGAGCGATAGCAAGCAAGAGAGTTAGATATCGAGAGTCATAGATAGATAGATAGATAGATGGATGGATGGACGGCAAGGCAAGCATCTGATTGACAGTGGTCCGTGATCTGCTGTTATGCTACTATGCTACTGACCATTGGGGGAGCGATAGCAAGCAAGAGAGTTAGATATCGAGAGTCATAGATAGATTGATAGATAGATGGATGGATGGACGGCAAGGCAAGTATCTGATTGACAGTGGTCCGTGATCTGCTGTTATGCTACTATGCTCCTGACCATTGGGGGAGCGATAGCAAGCAAGTGAGTTAGATATCGAGAGTCATAGATAGATAGATAGATAGATGGATGGATGGACGGCAAGGCAAGCATCTGATTGACAGTGGTCCGTGATCTGCTGTTATGCTACTATGCAACTGACCATTGGGGGAGCGATAGCAAAAAAGAGAGTTAGATATCGAGAGACATAGATAGATTGATAGATAGATGGATGGATGGACGGCAAGGCAAGCATCTGATTGACAGTGGTCCATGATCTGCTGTTATGCTACTATGCAATTGACCATTGGGGGTTCGATAGCAAGCAAAAGAGTTAGATATCAAGAGTCATAGATAGATAGATAGATAGATGGATGGGCGGCAAGGCAAGCATCTGATTGACAGTGGTCCGTGATCTGCTGTTATGCTACTATGCTACTGACCATTGGGGGAGCGATAGCAAGCAAGAGAGTTAGATATCGAGAGTCATAGATAGATAGATAGATAGATGGATGGATGGACGGCAAGGCAAGCATCTGATTGACATTGGTCCGTGATCTGCTGTTATGCTACAATGCTACTGACCATTGGGGGAGCGATAGCAAGCAAGAGAGTTAGATATCGAGAGTCATAGATAGATAGATAGATAGATAGATGGATGGATGGACGGCAAGGCAAGCATCTGATTGACAGTGGTCCGTGATCTGCTGTTATGCTACTATGCTACTGACCATTGGGGGAGCGATAGCAAGCAAGAGAGTTAGATATCAAGAGTCATAGATAGATAGATAGATAGATAGATAGATAGATAGATAGATGGATGGATGGACGGCAAGGCAAGCATCTGATTGACAGTGGTCCGTGATCTGCTGTTATGCTACTATGCTACTGACCATTGGGGGAGCGATAGCAAGCAAGAGAG
This sequence comes from Amia ocellicauda, assembly GCF_036373705.1. Lineage (NCBI taxonomy): Eukaryota > Metazoa > Chordata > Actinopteri > Amiiformes > Amiidae > Amia > Amia ocellicauda. Next base: position 60,525,672 of record NC_089851.1, on the reverse strand, counting down.
TTAGATATCGAGAGTCATTGATAAATAGATAGATAGATGGATGGATGGATGGACGGCAAGGCAAGCATCTGATTGACAGTGGTCCGTGATCTGCTGTTATGCTACTATGCTACTGACCATTGGGGGAGCGATAGCAAGCAAGAGAGTTAGATATCAAAAGTCATAGATAGATAGATAGATAGATAGATGGATGGATGGACGGCAAGGCAAGCATCTGATTGACAGTGGTCCGTGATCTGCTGTTATGCTACTATGCTACTGACCATTGGGGGAGCGATAGCAAGCAAGAGAGTTAGATATCGAGAGTCATTGATAAATAGATAGATAGATGGATGGATGGATGGACGGCAAGGCAAGCATCTGATTGACAGTGGTCCATGATCTGCTGTTATGCTACTATGCTACTGACCATTGGGGGAGCGATAGCAAGCAAGAGAGTTAGATATCAAGAGTCATAGATAGATAGATAGATGGATGGATGGATGGACGGCAAGGCAAGCATCTGATTGACATTGGTCCGTGATCTGCTGTTATGCTACTATGCTACTGACCATTGGGGGCGCGATTGCAAGCAAGAGAGTTAGATATCAAGAGTCATCGATAGATAGATAGAAAGATGGATGGATGGTCGGCAAGGCAAGCATCTGATTGACAGTGGTCCGTGATCTGCTGTTATGCTACTATGCTACTGACCATTGAGGGAGCGATAGCAAGCAAGAGAGTTAGATATCGAGAGTCATTGATAGATAGATAGATAGATGGATGGATGGATGGACGGCAAGGCAAGCATCTGATTGACAGTGGTCCGTGATCTGCTGTTATGCTACTATGCTACTGACCATTGGGGGAGCGATAGCAAGCAAGAGAGTTAGATATCGAGAGTCATAGATAGATAGCTAGCTAGATAGATAGATAGATGGATGGATGGACGGCAAGGCAAGCATCTGATTGACAGTGGTCCGTGATCTGCTGTTATGCTACAATGCTACTGACCATTGGGGGAGGGATAGCAAGCAAGAGAGTTAGATATCGAGAGTCATAGATAGATAGATAGATAGATGGATGGATGGACGGCAAGGCAAGCATCTGATTGACAGTGGTCCGTGATCTGCTGTTATGCTACTATGCTACTGACCATTGGGGGAGCGATAGCAAGCAAGAGAGTTAGATATCCAGAGTCATAGATAGATAGATAGATAGATGGATGGATGGACGGCAAGGCAAGCATCTGATTGACAGTGGTCCGTGATCTGCTGTTATGCTACTATGCAACTGACCATTGGGGGAGCGATAGCAAAAAAGAGAGTTAGATATCGAGAGACATAGATAGATTGATAGATAGATGGATGGATGGACGGCAAGGCAAGCATCTGATTGACAGTGGTCCGTGATCTGCTGTTATGCTACTATGCAACTGACCATTGGGGGAGCGATAGCAAGCAAGAGAGTTAGATATCAAGAGTCATAGATAGATAGATAGATAGATGGATGGGCGGCAAGGCAAGCATCTGATTGACAGTGGTCCGTGATCTGCTGTTATGCTACTATGCTACTGACCATTGGGGGAGCGATAGCAAGCAAGAGAGTTACATATCGAGAGTCATAGATAGATAGATAGATAGATGGATGGATGGACGGCAAGGCAAGCATCTGATTGACATTGGTCCGTGATCTGCTGTTATGCTACAATGCTACTGACCATTGGGGGAGCGATAGCAAGCAAGAGAGTTAGATATCGAGAGTCATAGATAGATAGATAGATAGATAGATAGATAGATGGATGGATGGACGGCAAGGCAAGCATCTGATTGACAGTGGTCCGTGATCTGCTGTTATGCTACTATGCTACTGACCATTGAGGGAGCGATAGCAAGCAAGAGAGTTAGATATCGAGAGTCATTGATAGATAGATAGATAGATGGATGGATGGATGGACGGCAAGGCAAGCATCTGATTGACAGTGGTCCGTGATCTGCTGTTATGCTACAATGCTACTGACCATTGGGGGAGCGATAGCAAGCAAGAGAGTTAGATATCAAGAGTCATAGATAGATTGATAGATAGATGGATGGATGGACGGCAAGGCAAGCATCTGATTGACAGTGGTCCGTGATCTGCTGTTATGCTACTATGCTACTGACCATTGGGGGAGCGATAGCAAGCAAGAGAGTTAGATATCAAGAGACATAGATACATAGATAGATAGATGGATGGATGGATGGACGGCAAGGCAAGCATCTGATTGACAGTGGTCCGTGATCTGCTGTTATGCTACTATGCTACTGACCATTGGGGGAGCAATAGCAAAAAAGAGAGTTAGATATCAAGAGTCATAGATAGATAGATAGATGGATGGATGGATGGACGGCAAGGCAAGCATCTGATTGACAGTGGTCCGTGATCTGCTCTTATGCTACTATGCTACTGACCATTGGGGGAGCGATAGCAAGCAAGAGAGTTAGATATCAAGAGACATAGATACATAGATAGATAGATGGATGGATGGATGGACGGCAAGGCAAGCATCTGATTGACAGTGGTCCGTGATCTGCTGTTATGCTACTATGCTACTGACCATTGGGGGAGCGATAGCAAGCAAGAGAGTTAGATATCGAGAGTCATAGATAGATAGATAGATAGATGGATGGATGGACGGCAAGGCAAGCATCTGATTGACATTGGTCCGTGATCTGCTGTTATGCTACAATGCTACTGACCATTGGGGGAGCGATAGCAAGCAAGAGAGTTAGATATCGAGAGTCATAGATAGATAGATAGATAGATAGATAGATGGATGGATGGACGGCAAGGCAAGCATCTGATTGACAGTGGTCCGTGATCTGCTGTTATGCTACTATGCTACTGACCATTGGGGGAGCGATAGCAAGCAAGAGAGTTAGATATCAAGAGTCATAGATAGATAGATAGATAGATAGATAGATAGATAGATAGATAGATAGATAGATAGATAGATGGATGGATGGACGGCAAGGCAAGCATCTGATTGACAGTGGTCCGTGATCTGCTGTTATGCTACTATGCTACTGACCATTGGGGGAGCGATAGCAAGCAAGAGAGTTAGATATCGAGAGTCATTGATAAATAGATAGTTAGATGGATGGATGGATGGACGGCAAGGCAAGCATCTGATTGACAGTGGTCCGTGATCTGCTGTTATGCTACTATGCTACTGACCATTGGGGGAGCAATAGCAAGCAAGAGAGTTAGATATCAAGAGTCATAGATAGATAGATAGATGGATGGATGGATGGACGGCAAGGCAAGCATCTGATTGACAGTGGTCCGTGATCTGCTGTTATGCTACTATGCTACTGACCATTGGGGGAGCGATAGCAAGCAAGAGAGTTAGATATCAAGAGACATAGATACATAGATAGATAGATGGATGGATGGATGGACGGCAAGGCAAGCATCTGATTGACAGTGGTCCGTGATCTGCTGTTATGCTACTATGCTACTGACCATTGGGGGAGCGATAGCAAGCAAGAGAGTTAGATATCAAGAGACATAGATACATAGATAGAAAGATGGATGGATGGACGGCAAGGCAAGCATCTGATTGACAGTGGTCCGTGATCTGCTGTTATGCTACTATGCTACTGACCATTGAGGGAGCGATAGCAAGCAAGAGAGTTAGATATCGAGAGTCATCGATAGATAGATAGATAGATGGATAGAAAGATGGATGGATGGACGGCAAGGCAAGCATCTGATTGACAGTGGTCCGTGATCTGCTGTTATGCTACTATGCTACTGACCATTGAGGGAGCGATAGCAAGCAAGAGAGTTAGATATCGAGAGTCATTGATAGATAGATAGATAGATGGATGGATGGATGGACGGCAAGGCAAGCATCTGATTGACAGTGGTCCGTGATCTGCTGTTATGCTACTATGCTACTGACCATTGGGGGAGCGATAGCAAGCAAGAGAGTTAGATATCGAGAGTCATAGATAGATAGATAGATAGATGGATGGATGGACGGCAAGGCAAGCATCTGATTGACAGTGGTCCGTGATCTGCTGTTATGCTACTATGCTACTGACCATTGGGGGAGCGATAGCAAGCAAGAGAGTTAGATATCGAGAGTCATAGATAGATTGATAGATAGATGGATGGATGGACGGCAAGGCAAGCATCTGATTGACAGTGGTCCGTGATCTGCTGTTATGCTACTATGCTCCTGACCATTGGGGGAGCGATAGCAAGCAAGTGAGTTAGATATCGAGAGTCATAGATAGATAGATAGATAGATGGATGGATGGACGGCAAGGCAAGCATCTGATTGACAGTGGTCCGTGATCTGCTGTTATGCTACTATGCAACTGACCATTGGGGGAGCGATAGCAAAAAAGAGAGTTAGATATCGAGAGACATAGATAGATTGATAGATAGATGGATGGATGGACGGCAAGGCAAGCATCTGATTGACAGTGGTCCGTGATCTGCTGTTATGCTACTATGCAATTGACCATTGGGGGTTCGATAGCAAGCAAGAGAGTTAGATATCAAGAGTCATAGATAGATAGATAGATAGATGGATGGGCGGCAAGGCAAGCATCTGATTGACAGTGGTCCGTGATCTGCTGTTATGCTACTATGCTACTGACCATTGGGGGAGCGATAGCAAGCAAGAGAGTTAGATATCGAGAGTCATAGATAGATAGATAGATAGATGGATGGATGGACGGCAAGGCAAGCATCTGATTGACATTGGTCCGTGATCTGCTGTTATGCTACAATGCTACTGACCATTGGGGGAGCGATAGCAAGCAAGAGAGTTAGATATCGAGAGTCATAGATAGATAGATAGATAGATAGATGGATGGATGGACGGCAAGGCAAGCATCTGATTGACAGTGGTCCGTGATCTGCTGTTATGCTACTATGCTACTGACCATTGGGGGAGCGATAGCAAGCAAGAGAGTTAGATATCAAGAGTCATAGATAGATAGATAGATAGATAGATAGATAGATAGATAGATGGATGGATGGACGGCAAGGCAAGCATCTGATTGACAGTGGTCCGTGATCTGCTGTTATGCTACTATGCTACTGACCATTGGGGGAGCGATAGCAAGCAAGAGAGTTAGATATCGAGAGTCATTGATAAATAGATAGATAGATGGATGGATGGATGGACGGCAAGGCAAGCATCTGATTGACAGTGGTCCGTGATCTGCTGTTATGCTACTATGCTACTGACCATTGGGGGAGCGATAGCAAGCAAGAGAGTTAGATATCAAAAGTCATAGATAGATAGATAGATAGATAGATGGATGGATGGACGGCAAGGCAAGCATCTGATTGACAGTGGTCCGTGATCTGCTGTTATGCTACTATGCTACTGACCATTCGGGGAGCGATAGCAAGCAAGAGAGTTAGATATCGAGAGTCATTGATAAATAGATAGATAGATGGATGGATGGATGGACGGCAAGGCAAGCATCTGATTGACAGTGGTCCATGATCTGCTGTTATGCTACTATGCTACTGACCATTGGGGGAGCAATAGCAAGCAAGAGAGTTAGATATCAAGAGTCATAGATAGATAGATAGATGGATGGATGGATGGACGGCAAGGCAAGCATCTGATTGACAGTGGTCCGTGATCTGCTGTTATGCTACTATGCTACTGACCATTGAGGGAGCGATAGCAAGCAAGAGAGTTAGATATCGAGAGTCATCGATAGATAGATAGATAGATGGATAGAAAGATGGATGGATGGACGGCAAGGCAAGCATCTGATTGACAGTGGTCCGTGATCTGCTGTTATGCTACTATGCTACTGACCATTGAGGGAGCGATAGCAAGCAAGAGAGTTAGATATCGAGAGTCATTGATAGATAGATAGATAGATGGATGGATGGACGGCAAGGCAAGCATCTGATTGACAGTGGTCCGTGATCTGCTGTTATGCTACTATGCTACTGACCATTGAGGGAGCGATAGCAAGCAAGAGAGTTAGATATCGAGAGTCATCGATAGATAGATAGATAGATGGATAGAAAGATGGATGGATGGACGGCAAGGCAAGCATCTGATTGACAGTGGTCCGTGATCTGCTGTTATGCTACTATGCTACTGACCATTGAGGGAGCGATAGCAAGCAAGAGAGTTAGATATCGAGAGTCATTGATAGATAGATAGATAGATGGATGGATGGATGGACGGCAAGGCAAGCATCTGATTGACAGTGGTCCGTGATCTGCTGTTATGCTACTATGCTACTGACCATTGGGGGAGCGATAGCAAGCAAGAGAGTTAGATATCGAGAGTCATAGATAGATAGATAGATAGATGGATGGATGGACGGCATGGCAAGCATCTGATTGACAGTGGTCCGTGATCTGCTGTTATGCTACTATGCTACTGACCATTGGGGGAGCGATAGCAAGCAAGAGAGTTAGATATCGAGATTCATAGATAGATTGATAGATAGATGGATGGATGGACGGCAAGGCAAGCATCTGATTGACAGTGGTCCGTGATCTGCTGTTATGCTACTATGCTCCTGACCATTGGGGGAGCGATAGCAAGCAAGTGAGTTAGATATCGAGAGTCATAGATAGATAGATAGATAGATGGATGGATGGACGGCAAGGCAAGCATCTGATTGACAGTGGTCCGTGATCTGCTGTTATGCTACTATGCAACTGACCATTGGGGGAGCGATAGCAAAAAAGAGAGTTAGATATCGAGAGACATAGATAGATTGATAGATAGATGGATGGATGGACGGCAAGGCAAGCATCTGATTGACAGTGGTCCGTGATCTGCTGTTATGCTACTATGCAATTGACCATTGGGGGAGCGATAGCAAGCAAGAGAGTTAGATATCGAGAGTCATAGATAGATAGATAGATAGATGGATGGATGGACGGCAAGGCAAGCATCTGATTGACATTGGTCCGTGATCTGCTGTTATGCTACAATGCTACTGACCATTGGGGGAGCGATAGCAAGCAAGAGAGTTAGATATCGAGAGTCATAGATAGATAGATAGATAGATAGATGGATGGATGGACGGCAAGGCAAGCATCTGATTGACAGTGGTCCGTGATCTGCTGTTATGCTACTATGCTACTGACCATTGGGGGAGCGATAGCAAGCAAGAGAGTTAGATATCAAGAGTCATAGATAGATAGATATATAGATAGATAGATAGATAGATAGATGGATGGATGGACGGCAAGGCAAGCATCTGATTGACAGTGGTCCGTGATCTGCTGTTATGCTACTATGCTACTGACCATTGGGGGAGCGATAGCAAGCAAGAGAGTTAGATATCGAGAGTCATTGATAAATAGATAGATAGATGGATGGATGGATGGACGGCAAGGCAAGCATCTGATTGACAGTGGTCCGTGATCTGCTGTTATGCTACTATGCTACTGACCATTGGGGGAGCGATAGCAAGCAAGAGAGTTAGATATCAAAAGTCATAGATAGATAGATAGATAGATAGATGGATGGATGGACGGCAAGGCAAGCATCTGATTGACAGTGGTCCGTGATCTGCTGTTATGCTACTATGCAACTGACCATTGGGGGAGCGATAGCAAGCAAGAGAGTTAGATATCAAGAGTCATAGATAGATAGATAGATGGATGGATGGATGGACGGCAAGGCAAGCATCTGATTGACATTGGTCCGTGATCTGCTGTTATGCTACTATGCAACTGACCATTGGGGGCGCGATTGCAAGCAAGAGAGTTAGATATCAAGAGTCATCGATAGATAGATAGAAAGATGGATGGATGGTCGGCAAGGCAAGCATCTGATTGACAGTGGTCCGTGATCTGCTGTTATGCTACTATGCTACTGACCATTGAGGGAGCGATAGCAAGCAAGAGAGTTAGATATCGAGAGTCATTGATAGATAGATAGATAGATGGATGGATGGATGGACGGCAAGGCAAGCATCTGATTGACAGTGGTCCGTGATCTGCTGTTATGCTACTATGCTACTGACCATTGGGGGAGCGATAGCAAGCAAGAGAGTTAGATATCGAGAGTCATAGATAGATAGCTAGCTAGATAGATAGATAGATGGATGGATGGACGGCAAGGCAAGCATCTGATTGACAGTGGTCCGTGATCTGCTGTTATGCTACAATGCTACTGACCATTGGGGGAGGGATAGCAAGCAAGAGAGTTAGATATCGAGAGTCATAGATAGATAGATAGATAGATGGATGGATGGACGGCAAGGCAAGCATCTGATTGACAGTGGTCCGTGATCTGCTGTTATGCTACAATGCTACTGACCATTGGGGGAGGGATAGCAAGCAAGAGAGTTAGATATCGAGAGTCATAGATAGATAGATAGATAGATGGATGGATGGACGGCAAGGCAAGCATCTGATTGACAGTGGTCCGTGATCTGCTGTTATGCTACTATGCTACTGACCATTGGGGGAGCGATAGCAAGCAAGAGAGTTAGATATCGAGAGTCATAGATAGATTGATAGATAGATGGATGGATGGACGGCAAGGCAAGCATCTGATTGACAGTGGTCCGTGATCTGCTGTTATGCTACTATGCTACTGACCATTGGGGGAGCGATAGCAAGCAAGAGAGTTAGATATCCAGAGTCATAGATAGATAGATAGATAGATGGATGGATGGACGGCAAGGCAAGCATCTGATTGACAGTGGTCCGTGATCTGCTGTTATGCTACTATGCAACTGACCATTGGGGGAGCGATAGCAAAAAAGAGAGTTAGATATCGAGAGACATAGATAGATTGATAGATAGATGGATGGATGGACGGCAAGGCAAGCATCTGATTGACAGTGGTCCGTGATCTGCTGTTATGCTACTATGCAACTGACCATTGGGGGAGCGATAGCAAGCAAGAGAGTTAGATATCAAGAGTCATAGATAGATAGATAGATAGATGGATGGGCGGCAAGGCAAGCATCTGATTGACAGTGGTCCGTGATCTGCTGTTATGCTACTATGCTACTGACCATTGGGGGAGCGATAGCAAGCAAGAGAGTTACATATCGAGAGTCATAGATAGATAGATAGATAGATGGATGGATGGACGGCAAGGCAAGCATCTGATTGACATTGGTCCGTGATCTGCTGTTATGCTACAATGCTACTGACCATTGGGGGAGCGATAGCAAGCAAGAGAGTTAGATATCGAGAGTCATAGATAGATAGATAGATAGATAGATAGATGGATGGATGGACGGCAAGGCAAGCATCTGATTGACAGTGGTCCGTGATCTGCTGTTATGCTACTATGCTACTGACCATTGAGGGAGCGATAGCAAGCAAGAGAGTTAGATATCGAGAGTCATTGATAGATAGATAGATAGATGGATGGATGGATGGACGGCAAGGCAAGCATCTGATTGACAGTGGTCCGTGATCTGCTGTTATGCTACAATGCTACTGACCATTGGGGGAGCGATAGCAAGCAAGAGAGTTAGATATCAAGAGTCATAGATAGATTGATAGATAGATGGATGGATGGACGGCAAGGCAAGCATCTGATTGACAGTGGTCCGTGATCTGCTGTTATGCTACTATGCTACTGACCATTGGGGGAGCGATAGCAAGCAAGAGAGTTAGATATCAAGAGACATAGATACATAGATAGATAGATGGATGGATGGATGGACGGCAAGGCAAGCATCTGATTGACAGTGGTCCGTGATCTGCTGTTATGCTACTATGCTACTGACCATTGGGGGAGCAATAGCAAAAAAGAGAGTTAGATATCAAGAGTCATAGATAGATAGATAGATGGATGGATGGATGGACGGCAAGGCAAGCATCTGATTGACAGTGGTCCGTGATCTGCTCTTATGCTACTATGCTACTGACCATTGGGGGAGCGATAGCAAGCAAGAGAGTTAGATATCAAGAGACATAGATACATAGATAGATAGATGGATGGATGGATGGACGGCAAGGCAAGCATCTGATTGACAGTGGTCCGTGATCTGCTGTTATGCTACTATGCTACTGACCATTGGGGGAGCGATAGCAAGCAAGAGAGTTAGATATCGAGAGTCATAGATAGATAGATAGATAGATGGATGGATGGACGGCAAGGCAAGCATCTGATTGACATTGGTCCGTGATCTGCTGTTATGCTACAATGCTACTGACCATTGGGGGAGCGATAGCAAGCAAGAGAGTTAGATATCGAGAGTCATAGATAGATAGATAGATAGATAGATAGATGGATGGATGGACGGCAAGGCAAGCATCTGATTGACAGTGGTCCGTGATCTGCTGTTATGCTACTATGCTACTGACCATTGGGGGAGCGATAGCAAGCAAGAGAGTTAGATATCAAGAGTCATAGATAGATAGATAGATAGATAGATAGATAGATAGATAGATAGATAGATAGATGGATGGATGGACGGCAAGGCAAGCATCTGATTGACAGTGGTCCGTGATCTGCTGTTATGCTACTATGCTACTGACCATTGAGGGAGCGATAGCAAGCAAGAGAGTTAGATATCGAGAGTCATTGATAGATAGATAGATAGATGGATGGATGGATGGACGGCAAGGCAAGCATCTGATTGACAGTGGTCCGTGATCTGCTGTTATGCTACAATGCTACTGACCATTGGGGGAGCGATAGCAAGCAAGAGAGTTAGATATCAAGAGTCATAGATAGATTGATAGATAGATGGATGGATGGACGGCAAGGCAAGCATCTGATTGACAGTGGTCCGTGATCTGCTGTTATGCTACTATGCTACTGACCATTGGGGGAGCGATAGCAAGCAAGAGAGTTAGATATCAAGAGACATAGATACATAGATAGATAGATGGATGGATGGATGGACGGCAAGGCAAGTATCTGATTGACAGTGGTCCGTGATCTGCTGTTATGCTACTATGCTACTGACCATTGGGGGAGCAATAGCAAAAAAGAGAGTTAGATATCAAGAGTCATAGATAGATAGATAGATGGATGGATGGATGGACGGCAAGGCAAGCATCTGATTGACAGTGGTCCGTGATCTGCTCTTATGCTACTATGCTACTGACCATTGGGGGAGCGATAGCAAGCAAGAGAGTTAGATATCAAGAGACATAGATACATAGATAGATAGATGGATGATTGGATGGACGGCAAGGCAAGCATCTGATTGACAGTGGTCCGTGATCTGCTGTTATGCTACTATGCTACTGACCATTGGGGGAGCGATAGCAAGCAAGAGAGTTAGATATCGAGAGTCATAGATAGATAGATAGATAGATGGATGGATGGACGGCAAGGCAAGCATCTGATTGACATTGGTCCGTGATCTGCTGTTATGCTACAATGCTACTGACCATTGGGGGAGCGATAGCAAGCAAGAGAGTTAGATATCGAGAGTCATAGATAGATAGATAGATAGATAGATAGATGGATGGATGGACGGCAAGGCAAGCATCTGATTGACAGTGGTCCGTGATCTGCTGTTATGCTACTATGCTACTGACCATTGGGGGAGCGATAGCAAGCAAGAGAGTTAGATATCAAGAGTCATAGATAGATAGATAGATAGATAGATAGATAGATAGATAGATAGATAGATAGATAGATAGATGGATGGATGGACGGCAAGGCAAGCATCTGATTGACAGTGGTCCGTGATCTGCTGTTATGCTACTATGCTACTGACCATTGGGGGAGCGATAGCAAGCAAGAGAGTTAGATATCGAGAGTCATTGATAAATAGATAGTTAGATGGATGGATGGATGGACGGCAAGGCAAGCATCTGATTGACAGTGGTCCGTGATCTGCTGTTATGCTACTATGCTACTGACCATTGGGGGAGCAATAGCAAGCAAGAGAGTTAGATATCAAGAGTCATAGATAGATAGATAGATGGATGGATGGATGGACGGCAAGGCAAGCATCTGATTGACAGTGGTCCGTGATCTGCTGTTATGCTACTATGCTACTGACCATTGAGGGAGCGATAGCAAGCAAGAGAGTTAGATATCGAGAGTCATTGATAGATAGATAGATAGATGGATGGATGGATGGACGGCAAGGCAAGCATCTGATTGACAGTGGTCCGTGATCTGCTGTTATGCTACTATGCTACTGACCATTGGGGGAGCGATAGCAAGCAAGAGAGTTAGATATCAAGAGACATAGATACATAGATTGATAGATGGATGGATGGATGGACGGCAAGGCAAGCATCTGATTGACAGTGGTCCGTGATCTGCTGTTATGCTACTATACTACTGACCATTGGGGGAGCGATAGCAAGCAAGAGAGTTAGATATCAAGAGTCATCGATAGATAGATAGAAAGATGGATGGATGGACGGCACGGCAAGCATCTGATTGACAGTGGTCCGTGATCTGCTGTTATGCTACTATGCTACTGACCATTGAGGGATCGATAGCAAGCAAGAGAGTTAGATATCGAGAGTCATTGATAGATAGATAGATAGATGGATGGATGGATGGATGGCAAGGCAAGCATCTGATTGACAGTGGTCCGTGATCTGCTGTTATGCTACTATGCTACTGACCATTGGGGGAGCGATAGCAAGCAAGAGAGTTAGATATCAAGAGTCATAGATAGATAGATAGATAGATAGATGGATGGATGGACGGCAAGGCAAGCATCTGATTGACAGTGGTCCGTGATCTGCTGTTATGCTACTATGCTACTGACCATTGGGGGAGCGATAGCAAGCAAGAGAGTTAGATATCAAGAGACATAGATACATAGATAGATAGATGGATGGATGGATGGACGGCAAGGCAAGCATCTGATTGACAGTGGTCCGTGATCAGCTGTTATGCTACTATGCTACTGACCATTGGGGGAGCGATAGCAAGCAAGAGAGTTAGATATCAAGAGACATAGATACATAGATAGATAGATGGATGGATGGATGGACGGCAAGGCAAGCATCTGATTGACAGTGGTCCGTGATCTGCTGTTATGCTACTATGCTACTGACCATTGGGGGAGCGATTGCAAGCAAGAGAGTTAGATATCAAAAGTCATCGATAGATAGATAGAAAGATGGATGGATGGACGGCAAGGCAAGCATCTGATTGACAGTGGTCCGTGATCTGCTGTTATGCTACTATGCTACTGACCATTGAGGGAGCGATAGCAAGCAAGAGAGTTAGATATCGAGAGTCATCGATAGATAGATAGATAGATGGATAGAAAGATGGATGGATGGACGGCAAGGCAAGCATCTGATTGACAGTGGTCCGTGATCTGCTGTTATGCTACTATGCTACTGACCATTGAGGGAGCGATAGCAAGCAAGAGAGTTAGATATCGAGAGTCATTGATAGATAGATAGATAGATGGATGGATGGATGGACGGCAAGGCAAGCATCTGATTGACAGTGGTCCGTGATCTGCTGTTATGCTACTATGCTACTGACCATTGGGGGAGCGATAGCAAGCAAGAGAGTTAGATATCGAGAGTCATAGATAGATAGATAGATAGATGGATGGATGGACGGCAAGGCAAGCATCTGATTGACAGTGGTCCGTGATCTGCTGTTATGCTACTATGCTACTGACCATTGGGGGAGCGATAGCAAGCAAGAGAGTTAGATATCGAGAGTCATAGATAGATTGATAGATAGATGGATGGATGGACGGCAAGGCAAGCATCTGATTGACAGTGGTCCGTGATCTGCTGTTATGCTACTATGCTCCTGACCATTGGGGGAGCGATAGCAAGCAAGTGAGTTAGATATCGAGAGTCATAGATAGATAGATAGATAGATGGATGGATGGACGGCAAGGCAAGCATCTGATTGACAGTGGTCCGTGATCTGCTGTTATGCTACTATGCAACTGACCATTGGGGGAGCGATAGCAAAAAAGAGAGTTAGATATCGAGAGACATAGATAGATTGATAGATAGATGGATGGATGGACGGCAAGGCAAGCATCTGATTGACAGTGGTCCGTGATCTGCTGTTATGCTACTATGCAATTGACCATTGGGGGTTCGATAGCAAGCAAGAGAGTTAGATATCAAGAGTCATAGATGGATAGAAAGATGGATGGATGGACGGCAAGGCAAGCATCTGATTGACAGTGGTCCGTGATCTGCTGTTATGCTACTATGCTACTGACCATTGGGGGAGCGATAGCAAGCAATAGAGTTAGATATCAAGAGTCATAGATAGATAGATAGATAGATAGATAGATAGATAGATAGATAGATGGATGGATGGACGGCAAGGCAAGCATCTGATTGACAGTGGTCCGTGATCTGCTGTTATGCTACTATGCTACTGACCATTGGGGGAGCGATAGCAAGCAAGAGAGTTAGATATCGAGAGTCATTGATAAATAGATAGATAGATGGATGGATGGATGGACGGCAAGGCAAGCATCTGATTGACAGTGGTCCGTGATCTGCTGTTATGCTACTATGCTACTGACCATTGGGGGAGCGATAGCAAGCAAGAGAGTTAGATATCAAAAGTCATAGATACATAGATAGATAGATGGATGGATGGATGGACGGCAAGGCAAGCATCTGATTAACAGTGGTCCGTGATCTGCTGTTATGCTACTATGCTACTGACCATTGGGGGAGCGATAGCAAGCAAGAGAGTTAGATATCAAGAGTCATAGATAGATAGATAGATGGATGGATGGATGGACGGCAAGGCAAGCATCTGATTGACAGTGGTCCGTGATCTGCTGTTATGCTACTATGCTACTGACCATTGGGGGAGCGATAGCAAGCAAGAGAGTTAGATATCAAGAGTCATCGATAGATAGATAGAAAGATGGATGGATGGACGGCAAGGCAAGCATCTGATTGACAGTGGTCCGTGATCTGCTGTTATGCTACTATGCTACTGACCATTGAGGGAGCGATAGCAAGCAAGAGAGTTAGATATCGAGAGTCATTGATAGATAGATAGATAGATGGATGGATGGATGGACGGCAAGGCAAGCATCTGAATGACAGTGGTCCGTGATCTGCAGTTATGCTACTATGCTACTGACCATTGGGGGAGCGATAGCACGCAAGAGAGTTAGATATCGAGAGTCATTGATAGATAGATAGATACATAGATGGATGGATGGATGGACGGCAAGGCAAGCATCTGATTGACAGTGGTCCGTGATCTGCTGTTATGCTACAATGCTACTGACCATTGGGGGAGCGATAGCAAGCAAGAGAATTAGATATCGAGAGTCATAGATAGATAGATAGATGGATGGATGGACGGCAAGGCAAGCATCTGATTGACAGTGGTCCGTGATCTGCAGTTATGCTACAATGCTACTGACCATTGGGGATGCGATAGCAAGCAAGAGAGTTAGATATCAAGAGTCATAGATAGATAGATAGATGGATGGATGGATGGACGGCAAGGCAAGCATCTGATTGACAGTGGTCCGTGATCTGCTGTTATGCTACTATGCTACTGACCATTGGGGGAGCGATAGCAAGCAAGAGAGTTAGATATCGAGAGTCATAGATAGATAGATAGATAGATGGATGGATGGACGGCAAGGCAAGCATCTGATTGACAGTGGTCCGTGATCTGCTGTTATGCTACTCTGCTACTGACCATTGGGGGAGCGATAGCAAGCAAGAGAGTTAGATATCAAGAGTCATAGATAGATAGATAGATAGATGGATGGATGGATGGCAAGGCAAGCATCTGATTGACAGTGGTCCGTGATCTGCTGTTATGCTACTATGCTACTGACCATTTGGGGAGCGATAGCAAGCAAGAGAGTTAGATATCAAGAGTCATCGATAGATAGATAGATAGATGGATGGATGGACGGCAAGGCAAGCATCTGATTGACAGTGGTCCGTGATCTGCTGTTATGCTACTATGCTACTGACCATTGGGGGAGTGATAGCAAGCAAGAGAGTTAGATATCGAGAGTCATTGATAGATAGATAGATAGATGGATGGATGGATGGACGGCAAGGCAAGCATCTGATTGACAGTGGTCCGTGATCTGCTGTTATGCTACTATGCTACTGGCATTGGGGGAGTGATAGCAAGCAAGAGAGTTAGATATCGAGAGTCATAGATAGATAGATAGATAGATGGATGGATGGACGGCAAGCCAAGCATCTGATTGACAGTGGTCCGTGATCTGCTGTTATGCTACGATGCTACTGACCATTGGGGGAGCGATAGCAAGCAAGAGAGTTAGATATCAAGAGTCATAGATAGATAGATAGATAGATGGATGGATGGACGGCAAGGCAAGCATCTGATTGACAGTGGTCCGTGATCTGCTGTTATGCTACTATGCTACTGACCATTGGGGGAGCGATAGCAAGCAAGAGAGTTAGATATCAAGAGTCATAGATAGATAGATAGATAGATGGATGGATGGACGGCAAGGCAAGCATCTGATTTACAGTGGTCCGTGATCTGCTGTTATGCTACTATGCTACAGACCATTGGGGGAGCGATAGCAAGCAAGAGAGTTAGATATCAAGAGTCATCGATAGATAGATAGATAGATGGATGGATGGACGGCAAGGCAAGCATCTGATTGACAGTGGTCCGTGATCTGCTGTTATGCTACTATGCTACTGACCATTGAGGGAGCGATAGCAAGCAAGAGAGTTAGATATCGAGAGTCATAGATAGATAGATAGATAGATGGATGGATGGACGGCAAGGCAAGCATCTGATT
Organism: Amia ocellicauda; assembly: GCF_036373705.1. NCBI lineage: Eukaryota > Metazoa > Chordata > Actinopteri > Amiiformes > Amiidae > Amia > Amia ocellicauda. The sequence goes on along the minus strand of NC_089851.1, from coordinate 60,508,987 downwards.
GACATTGGTCCGTGATCTGCTGTTATGCTACTATGCTACTGACCATTGGGGGAGCGATAGCAAGCAAGAGAGTTAGATATCGAGAGTAATAGATAGATAGATAGATAGATGAATGGATGGACGGCAAGGCAAGCATCTGATTGACAGTGGTCCGTGATCTGCTGTTATGCTACAATGCTACTGACCATTGGGGGAGCGATAGCAAGCAAGAGAGTTAGATATTGAGAGTCATTGATAGATAGATAGATAGATGGATGGATGGATGGACGGCAAGGCAAGTATCTGATTGACAGTGGTCCGTGATCTGCTGTTATGCTACTATGCTACTGGCATTGGGGGAGTGATAGCAAGCAAGAGAGTTAGTTATCGAGAGTCATAGATAGATAGATAGATAGATGGATGGATGGATGGCAAGGCAAGCATCTGATTGACAGTGGTCCGTGATCTGCTGTTATGCTACGATGCTACTGACCATTAGGGGAGCGATAGCAAGCAAGAGAGTTAGATATCAAGAGTCATAGATAGATAGATAGATAGATGGATGGATGGACGGCAAGGCAAGCATCTGATTGACAGTGGTCCGTGATCTGCTGTTATGCTACTATGCTACTGACCATTGGGGGAGCGATAGCAAGCAAGAGAGTTAGATATCAAGAGTCATAGATAGATAGATAGATAGATGGATGGATGGACGGCAAGGCAAGCATCTGATTGACAGTGGTCAGTGATCTGCTGTTATGCTACTATGCTACTGACCATTGGGGGAGCGATAGCAAGCAAGAGAGCTAGATATCAAGAGTCATCGATAGATAGATAGATAGATGGATGAATGGACGGCATGGCAAGCATCTGATTGACAGTGGTCCGTGATCTGCTGTTATGCTATTATGCTACTGACCATTGAGGGAGCGATAGCAAGCAAGAGAGTTAGATATCGAGAGTCATTGATAGATAGATAGATAGATGGATGGATGGACGGCAAGGCAAGCATCTGATTGACAGTGGTCCGTGATCTGCTGTTATGCTACTATGCTACTGACCATTGAGGGAGCGATAGCAAGAAAGAGAGTTAGATATCGAGAGTCATTGATAGATAGATAGATAGATGGATGGATGGATGGATGGACGGCAAGGCAAGCATCTGATTGACAGTGGTCCGTGATCTGCTGTTATGCTACTATGCTACTGACCATTGGGGGAGCGATAGCACGCAAGAGAGTTAGATATCGAGAGTCATAGATAGATAGATAGATAGATGGATGGATGGACGGCAAGGCAAGCATCTGATTGACAGTGGTCCGTGATCTGCTGTTATGCTACTATGCTACTGACCATTGGGGGAGCGATAGCAAGCAAGAGAGTTAGATATCGAGAGTCATTGATAGATAGATAGATGGATGGATGGATGGATGGACGGCAAGGCAAGCATCTGATTGACAGTGGTCCGTGATCTGCTGTTATGCTACAATGCTACTGACCATTGGGGGAGCGATAGCAAGCAAGAGAGTTAGATATCGAGAGTCATAGATAGATAGATAGATAGATGGATGGATGGACGGCAAGGCAAGCATCTGATTGACAGTGGTCTGTGATCTGCTGTTATGCTACTATGCTACTGACCATTGGGGGAGCGATAGCAAGCAAGAGAGTTAGATATCGAGAGTCATTGATAGATAGATAGATAGATGGATGGATGGATGGACGGCAAGGCAAGCATCTGATTGACAGTGGTCCGTGATCTGCTGTTATGCTACTATGCTACTGACCATTGGGGGAGCGATAGCAAGCAAGAGAGTTAGATATCGAGAGTCATTGATAGATAGATAGATAGATAGATGGATGGATGGACGGCAAGGCAAGCATCTGATTGACAGTGGTCCGTGATCTGCTGTTATGCTACTATGCTACTGACCATTGGGGGAGCGATAGCAAGCAAGAGAGTTAGATATCGAGAGTCATAGATAGATAGATAGATAGATGGATGGATGGACGGCAAGGCAAGCATCTGATTGACAGTGGTCCATGATCTGCTGTTATGCTACTATGCTACTGACCATTGGGGGAGCGATAGCAAGCAAGAGAGTTAGATATCGAGAGTCATAGATAGATAGATAGATAGATAGATGGATGGATGGACGGCAAGGCAAGCATCTGATTGACAGTGGTCCGTGATCTGCTGTTATGCTACTATGCTACTGACCATTGGGGGAGCGATAGCAAGCAAGAGAGTTAGATATCAAGAGTCACAGATAGATAGATAGATAGATGGATGGATGGACGGCAAGGCAAGCATCTGATTGAAAGTGGTCCGTGATCTGCTGTTATGCTACTATGCTACTGACCATTGGGGGAGCGATAGCAAGCAAGAGAGTTAGATATCGAGAGTCATTGATAGATAGATAGATAGATGGATGGATGGATGGACGGCAAGGCAAGCATCTGATTTACAGTGGTCCGTGATCTGCTGTTATGCTACTATGCTACTGACCATTGGGGGAGCGATAGCAAGCAAGAAAGTTAGATATCGAGAGTCATTGATAGATAGATAGATAGATGGATGGATAGATGGACGGCAAGGCAAGCATCTGATTGACAGTGGTCCGTGATCTGCTGCTATGCTACTATGCTACTGGCATTGGGGGAGTGATAGCAAGCAAGAGAGTTAGATATCGAGAATCATAGATAGATAGATAGATAGATGGATGGATGGACGGCAAGGCAAGCATCTGATTGACAGTGGTCCGTGATCTGCTGTTATGCTACAATGCTACTGACCATTGGGGGAGCGATAGCAAGCAAGAGAGTTAGATATCGAGAGTCATAGATAGATAGATAGATAGATGGATGGATGGACGGCAAGGCAAGCATCTGATTGACAGTGGTTCGTGATCTGCTGTTATGCTACTATGCTACTGACCATTGGGGGAGCGATAGCAAGCAAGAGAGTTAGATATCGAGAGTCATAGATAGATAGATAGATGGATGGATGGATGGACGGCAAGGCAAGCATCTGATTGACAGTTGTCCATGATCTGCTGTTATGCTACTATGCTACTGACCATTGGGGGAGCGATAGCAAGCAAGAGAGTTAGATATCGAGAGTCATAGATAGATAGATAGATGGATGGATGGACGGCAAGGCAAGCATCTGATTGACAGTGGTCCGTGATCTGCTGTTATGCTACAATGCTACTGACCATTGGGGGAGCGATAGCAAGCAAGAGAGTTAGATATCGAGAGTCATTGATAGATAGATAGATAGATGGATGGATGGATGGACGGCAAGGCAAGCATCTGATTAATAGTGGTCCGTGATCTGCTGTTATGCTACTATGCTACTGACCATTGGGGGAGCGATAGCAAGCAAGAGAGTTAGATATTGAGAGTCATTGATCGATAGTTAGATAGATGGATGGATGGATGGACGGCAAGGCAAGCATCTGATTGACAGTGGTCCGTGATCTGCTGTTATGCTACTATGCTACTGACCATTGAGGGAGCGATAGCAAGCAAGAGAGTTAGATATCGAGAGTCATTGATAGATAGATAGATAGATGGATGGATGGATGGACGGCAAGGCAAGCATCTGATTGACAGTGGTCCGTGATCTGCTGTTATGCTACTATGCTACTGACCATTGGGGGAGCGATAGCAAGCAAGAGAGTTAGATATCGAGAGTCATTGATAGATAGATAGATGGATGGATGGATGGATGGACGGCAAGGCAAGCATCTGATTGACAGTGGTCCGTGATCTGCTGTTATGCTACAATGCTACTGACCATTGGGGGAGCGATAGCAAGCAAGAGAGTTAGATATCGAGAGTCATAGATAGATAGATAGATAGATGGATGGATGGACGGCAAGGCAAGCATCTGATTGACAGTGGTCCGTGATCTGCTGTTATGCTACTATGCTACTGACCATTGGGGGAGCGATAGCAAGCAAGAGAGTTAGATATCAAGAGTCATAGATAGATAGATAGATAGATGGATGGATGGACGGCAAGGCAAGCATCTGATTGACAGTGGTCCGTGATCTGCTGTTATGCTACTATGCTACTGACCATTGGGGGAGCGATAGCAAGCAAGAGAGTTAGATATCGAGAGTCATTGATAGATAGATAGATAGATGGATGGATGGATGGACGGCAAGGCAAGCATCTGATTGACAGTGGTCCGTGATCTGCTGTTATGCTACTGTGCTACTGACCATTGGGGGAGCGATAGCAAGCAAGAGAGTTAGATATCGAGAGTCATTGATAGATAGATAGATAGATAGATGGATGGATGGACGGCAAGGCAAGCATCTGATTGACAGTGGTCCGTGATCTGCTGTTATGCTACTATGCTACTGACCATTGGGGGAGCGATAGCAAGCAAGAGAGTTAGATATCGAGAGTCATAGATAGATAGATAGATAGATGGATGGATGGACGGCAAGGCAAGCATCTGATTGACAGTGGTCCATGATCTGCTGTTATGCTACAATGCTACTGACCATTGGGGGAGCGATAGCAAGCAAGAGAGTTAGATATCGAGAGTCATAGATAGATAGATAGATAGATAGATGGATGGATGGACGGCAAGGCAAGCATCTGATTGACAGTGGTCCGTGATCTGCTGTTATGCTACTATGCTACTGACCATTGGGGGAGCGATAGCAAGCAAGAGAGTTAGATATCAAGAGTCACAGATAGATAGATAGATAGATGGATGGATGGACGGCAAGGCAAGCATCTGATTGACAGTGGTCCGTGATCTGCTGTTATGCTACTATGCTACTGACCATTGGGGGAGCCATAGCAAGCAAGAGAGTTAGATATCGAGAGTCATTGATAGATAGATAGATAGATAGATGGATGGATGGATGGACGGCAAGGCAAGCATCTGATTTACAGTGGTCCGTGATCTGCTGTTATGCTACTATGCTACTGACCATTGGGGGAGCGATAGCAAGCAAGAAAGTTAGATATCGAAAGTCATTGATAGATAGATAGATAGATGGATGGATGGACGGCAAGGCAAGCATCTGATTGACAGTGGTCCGTGATCTGCTGTTATGCTACTATGCTACTGACCATTGGGGGAGCGATAGCAAGCAAGAGACTTAGATATCAAGAGTCATAGATAGATAGATAGATAGATGGATGGATGGACGGCAAGGCAAGCATCTGATTGACAGTGGTCCGTGATCTGCTGTTATGCTACTATTCTACTGACCATTGGGGGAGCGATAGCAAGCAAGAGAGTTAGATATCAAGAGTCATCGATAGATAGATAGATAGATGGATGGATGGACGGCAAGGCAAGCATCTGATTGACCGTGGTCCGTGATCTGCTGTTATGCTACTATGCTACTGACCATTGGGGGAGCGATAGCAAGCTAGAGAGTTAGATATCAAGAGTCATAGATAGATAGATAGATAGATGGATGGATGGACGGCAAGGCAAGCATCTGATTGACAGTGGTCCGTGATCTGCTGTTATGCTACTATGCTACTGACCATTGGGGGAGCGATAGCAAGTAAGAGAGTTAGATATCGAGAGTCATTGATAGATAGATACATAGATGGATGGATGGATGGACGGCAAGGCAAGCATCTGATTGACAGTGGTCCGTGATCTGCTGTTATGCTACTATGCTACTGACCATTGGGGGAGCGATAGCAAGCAAGAGAGTTAGATATCGATAGTCATAGATAGATAGATAGATAGATGGATGGATGGACGGCAAGGCAAGCATCTGATTGACAGTGGTCCGTGATCTGCTGTTATGCTACTATGCTACTGACCATTGGGGGAGCGATAGCAAGCAAGAGAGTTAGATATCGAGAGTCATTGATAGATAGATAGATAGATGGATGGATGGATGGACGGCAAGGCAAGCATCTGATTGACAGTGGTCCGTGATCTGCTGTTATGCTACTATGCTACTGACCATTGGGGGAGCGATAGCAAGCAAGAGAGTTAGATATCGAAAGTCATTGATAGATAGATAGATAGATGGATGGATGGATGGATGGCAAGGCAAGCTTCTGATTGACAGTGGTCCGTGATCTGCTGTTATGCTACTATGCTACTGACCATTGGGGGAGCGATAGCAAGCAAGAGAGTTAGATATCGAGAGTCATTGATAGATAGATAGATAGATAGATGGATGGATGGATGGATGGCAAGGCAAGCTTCTGATTGACAGTGGTCCGTGATCTGCTGTTATGCTACTATGCTACTGACCATTGGGGGAGCGATAGCAAGCAAGAGAGTTAGATATCAAGAGTCATAGATAGATAGATAGATAGATAGATGGATGGATGGACGGCAAGGCAAGCATCTGGTTGACAGTGGTCCGTGATCTGCTGTTATGCTACTATGCTACTGACCATTGAGGGAGCGATAGCAAGCAAGAGAGTTAGATATCGAGAGTCATAGATAGATAGATAGATAGATGGATGGATGGACGGCAAGGCAAGCATCTGATTGACAGTGGTCCGTGATCTGCTGTTATGCTACTATGCTACTGACCATTGGGGGAGCGATAGCAAGCAAGAGAGTTAGATATCGAGAGTCATTGATAGATAGATAGATGGATGGATGGATGGACGGCAAGGCAAGCATCTGATTGACAGTGGTCCGTGATCTGCTGTTATGCTACTATGCTACTGACCATTGGGGGAGCGATATCAAGCAAGAGAGTTAGATATCGAGAGTCATAGATAGATAGATAGACGGATGGATGGACGGCAAGGCAAGCATCTGATTGACAGTGGTCCGTGATCTGCTGTTATGCTACTATGCTACTGACCATTGGGGGAGCGATAGCAAGCAAGAGAGTTAGATATCAAGAGTCATAGATAGATAGATAGATAGATGGATGGACGGCAAGGCAAGCATCTGATTGACAGTGGTCCGTGATCTGCTGTTATGCTACTATGCTACTGACCATTGGGGTAGCGATAGCAAGCAAGAGAGTTAGATATCGAGAGTCATTGATAGATAGATAGATAGATGGATGGATGGATGAACGGCAAGGCAAGCATCTGATTGACAGTGGTCCGTGATCTGCTGTTATGCTAATATGCTACTGGCATTGGGGGAGTGATAGCAAGCAAGAGAGTTAGATATCGAGAGTCATTGATTGACAGATAGATAGATGGATGGATGGATGGATGGCAAGGCAAGCATCTGATTGACAGTGGTCCGTGATCTGCTGTTATGCTACTATGCTACTGACCATTGTGGGAGCGATAGCAAGCAAGAGAGTTAGATATCGAGAGTCATAGATAGATAGATAGATAGATGGATGGATGGACAGCAAGGCAAGCATCTGATTGACAGTGGTCCGTGATCTGCTGTTATGCTACAATGCTACTGACCATTGGGGGAGCGATAGCAAGCAAGAGAGTTAGATATCAAGAGTCATAGATAGATAGATAGATAGATGGATGGATGGACGGCAAGGCAAGCATCTGATTGACAGTGGTCCGTGACCTGCTGTTATGCTACTATGCTACTGACCATTGGGGGAGCGATAGCAAGCAAGAGAGTTAGAAATCAAGAGTCATAGATAGATAGATAGATAGATGGATGGATGGACGGCAAGGCAAGCATCTGATTGACAGTGGTCCGTGATCTGCTGTTATGCTACTATGTTACTGACCTTTGGGGGAGCGATAGCAAGCAAGAGAGTTAGATATCGAGAGTCATTGATAGATAGATAGATAGATGGGTGGATGGATGGACGGCAAGGCAAGCATCTGATTGACAGTGGTCCGTTATCTGCTGTTATGCTACTATGCTACTGACCATTGGGGGAGCGATAGCAAGCAAGAGAGTTAGATATCAAGAGTCATAGATAGATAGAAAATAGATGGATGGATGGACGGCAAGGCAAGCATCTGATTGACAGTGGTCCGTGATCTGCTGTTATGCTACTATGCTACTGACCATTGGGGGAGCGATAGCAAGCAAGAGAGTTAGATATCAAGAGTCATAGATAGATAGATAGATAGATGGATGGATGGACGGCAAGGCAAGCATCTGATTGACAGTGGTCCGTGATCTGCTGTTATGCTACTATGCTACTGACCATTGAGGGAGCGATAGCAAGCAAGAGAGTTAGATATCGAGAGTCATAGATAGATAGATAGATAGATGGATGGATGGACGGCAAGGCAAGCATCTGATTGACAGTGGTCCGTGATCTGCTGTTATGCTACTATGCTACTGACCATTGGGGGAGCGATAGCAAGCAAGAGAGTTAGATATCGAGAGTCATTGATAGATAGATAGATAGATGGATGGATGGATGGACGGCAAGGCAAGCATCTGATTGACAGTGGTCCGTGATCTGCTGTTATGCTACTATGCTACTGACCATTGGGGGAGCGATAGCAAGCAAGAGAGTTAGATATCGAGAGTCATAGATATATAGATAGACGGATGGATGGACGGCAAGGCAAGCATCTGATTGACAGTGGTCCGTGATCTGCTGTTATGCTACTATGCTACTGACCATTGGGGGAGCGATAGCAAGCAAGAGAGTTAGATATCAAGAGTCATAGATAGATAGATAGATAGATGGATGGACGGCAAGGCAAGCATCTGATTGACAGTGGTCCGTGATCTGCTGTTATGCTACTATGCTACTGACCATTGGAGTAGCGATAGCAAGCAAGAGAGTTAGATATCGAGAGTCATTGATAGATAGATAGATAGATGGATGGATGGATGGACGGCAAGGCAAGCATCTGATTGACAGTGGTTCGTGATCTGCTGTTATGCTAATATGCTACTGGCATTGGGGGAGTGATAGCAAGCAAGAGAGTTAGATATCGAGAGTCATTGATTGATAGATAGATAGATGGATGGATGGATGGATGGCAAGGCAAGCATCTGATTGACAGTGGTCCGTGATCTGCTGTTATGCTACAATGCTACTGACCATTGGGGGAGCGATAGCAAGCAAGAGAGTTAGATATCAAGAGTCATAGATAGATAGATAGATAGATGGATGGATGGACGGCAAGGCAAGCATCTGATTGACAGTGGTCCGTGACCTGCTGTTATGCTACTATGCTACTGACCATTGGGGGAGCGATAGCAAGCAAGAGAGTTAGAAATCAAGTCATAGATAGATAGATAGATAGATGGATGGATGGACGGCAAGGCAAGCATCTGATTGACTGTGGTCCGTGATCTGCTGTTATGCTACTATGCTACTGACCATTGGGGGAGCGATAGCAAGCAAGAGAGTTAGATATCAAGAGTCATAGATAGATAGAAAATAGATGGATGGATGGACGGCAAGGCAAGCATCTGATTGACAGTGGTCCGTGATCTGCTGTTATGCTACTATGCTACTGACCATTGGGGGAGCGATAGCAAGCAAGAGAGTTAGATATCAAGAGTCATAGATAGATAGATAGATAGATGGATGGATGGACGGCAAGGCAAGCATCTGATTGACAGTGGTCCGTGATCTGCTGTTATGCTACTATGCTACTGACCATTGGGGGAGCGATAGCAAGCAAGAGAGTTAGATATCAAGAGTCATCGATAGATAGATAGATAGATGGATGGATGGACGGCAAGGCAAGCATCTGATTGACAGTGGTCCGTGATCTGCTGTTATGCTACTATGCTACTGACCATTGAGGGAGCGATAGCAAGCAAGAGAGTTAGATATCGAGAGTCATAGATAGATAGATAGATAGATGGATGGATGGACGGCAAGGCAAGCATCTGATTGACAGTGGTCCGTGATCTGCTGTTATGCTACTATGCTACTGACCATTGGGGGAGCGATAGCAAGCAAGAGAGTTAGATATGAAGAGTCATAGATAGATAGATAGATGGATGGATGGATGGACGGCAAGGCAAGCATCTGATTGACAGTGGTCCGTGATCTGCTGTTATGCTACTATGCTACTGACCATTGAGGGAGCGATAGCAAGCAAGAGAGTTAGATATCGAGAGTCATAGATAGATAGATAGATAGATGGATGGATGGACGGCAAGGCAAGCATCTGATTGACAGTGGTCCGTGATCTGCTGTTATGCTACTATGCTACTGACCATTGGGGGAGCGATAGCAAGCAAGAGAGTTAGATATCGAGAGTCATTGATAGATAGATAGATAGATGGATGGATGGATGGACGGCAAGGCAAGCATCTGATTGACAGTGGTCCGTGATCTGCTGTTATGCTACTATGCTACTGACCATTGGGGGAGCGATAGCAAGCAAGAGAGTTAGATATCGAGAGTCATAGATATATAGATAGACGGATGGATGGACGGCAAGGCAAGCATCTGATTGACAGTGGTCCGTGATCTGCTGTTATGCTACTATGCTACTGACCATTGGGGGAGCGATAGCAAGCAAGAGAGTTAGATATCAAGAGTCATAGATAGATAGATAGATAGATGGATGGACGGCAAGGCAAGCATCTGATTGACAGTGGTCCGTGATCTGCTGTTATGCTACTATGCTACTGACCATTGGAGTAGCGATAGCAAGCAAGAGAGTTAGATATCGAGAGTCATTGATAGATAGATAGATAGATGGATGGATGGATGGACGGCAAGGCAAGCATCTGATTGACAGTGGTTCGTGATCTGCTGTTATGCTAATATGCTACTGGCATTGGGGGAGTGATAGCAAGCAAGAGAGTTAGATATCGAGAGTCATTGATTGATAGATAGATAGATGGATGGATGGATGGATGGCAAGGCAAGCATCTGATTGACAGTGGTCCGTGATCTGCTGTTATGCTACTATGCTACTGACCATTGTGGGAGCGATAGCAAGCAAGAGAGTTAGATATCGAGAGTCATAGATAGATAGATAGGTAGATGGATGGATGGACGGCAAGGCAAGCATCTGATTGACAGTGGTCCGTGATCTGCTGTTATGCTACAATGCTACTGACCATTGGGGGAGCGATAGCAAGCAAGAGAGTTAGATATCAAGAGTCATAGATAGATAGATAGATAGATGGATGGATGGACGGCAAGGCAAGCATCTGATTGACAGTGGTCCGTGACCTGCTGTTATGCTACTATGCTACTGACCATTGGGGGAGCGATAGCAAGCAAGAGAGTTAGATATCAAGAGTCATAGATAGATAGAAAATAGATGGATGGATGGACGGCAAGGCAAGCATCTGATTGACAGTGGTCCGTGATCTGCTGTTATGCTACTATGCTACTGACCATTGGGGGAGCGATAGCAAGCAAGAGAGTTAGATATCAAGAGTCATAGATAGATAGATAGATAGATGGATGGATGGACGGCAAGGCAAGCATCTGATTGACAGTGGTCCGTGATCTGCTGTTATGCTACTATGCTACTGACAATTGGGGGAGCGATAGCAAGCAAGAGAGTTAGATATCAAGAGTCATAGATAGATAGATAGATAGATGGATGGACGGCAAGGCAAGCATCTGATTGACCGTGGTCCGTGATCTGCTGTTATGCTACTATGCTACTGGCATTGGGGGAGTGATAGCAAGCAAGAGAGTTAGATATCGAGAGTCGTAGATAGATAGATAGATAGATGGATGGATGGACGGCAAGGCAAGCATCTGATTGACAGTGGTCCGTGATCTGCTGTTAAGCTACGATGCTACTGACCATTGGGGGAGCGATAGCAAGCAAGAGAGTTAGATATCAAGAGTCATAGATAGATAGATAGATAGATGGATGGATGGACGGCAAGGCAAGCATCTGATTGACAGTGGTCCGTGATCTGCTGTTATGCTACTATGCTACTGACCATTGGGGGAGCGATAGCAAGCAAGAGAGTTAGATATCGAGAGTCATTGATAGATAGATAGATAGATGGATGGATGGATGGACGGCAAGGCAAGCATCTGATTGACAGTGGTCCGTGATCTGCTGTTATGCTACTATGCTACTGACCATTGGGGGAGCGATAGCAAGCAAGAGAGTTAGATATCGAGAGTCATAGATAGATAGATAGACGGATGGATGGACGGCAAGGCAAGCATCTGATTGACAGTGGTCCGTGATCTGCTGTTATGCTACTATGCTACTGACCATTGGGGGAGCGATAGCAAGCAAGAGAGTTAGATATCAAGAGTCATAGATAGATAGATAGATAGATGGATGGACGGCAAGGCAAGCATCTGATTGACAGTGGTCCGTGATCTGCTGTTATGCTACTATGCTACTGACCATTGGGGGAGCGATAGCAAGCAAGAGAGTTAGATATCGAGAGTCATTGATAGATAGATAGATAGATGGATGGATGGATGGACGGCAAGGCAAGCATCTGATTGACAGTGGCCCGTGATCTGCTGTTATGCTAATATGCTACTGGCATTGGGGGAGTGATAGCAAGCAAGAGAGTTAGATATCGAGAGTCATTGATTGATAGATAGATAGATGGATGGATGGATGGACGGCAAGGCAAGCATCTGATTGACAGTGGTCCGTGATCTGCTGTTATGCTACTATGCTACTGGCATTGGGGGAGTGATAGCAAGCAAGAGAGTTAGATATCGAGAGTCATAGATAGATAGATAGATAGATAGATGGATGGATGGACGGCAAGGCAAGCATCTGATTGACAGTGGTCCGTGATCTGCTGTTATGCTACTATGCTACTGACCATTGGGGGAGCGATAGCAAGCAAGAGAGTTAGATATCGAGAGTCATTGATAGATAGATAGATAGATGGATGGATGGATGGACGGCAAGGCAAGCATCTGATTGACAGTGGTCCGTGATCTGCTGTTATGCTACTATGCTACTGACCATTGGGGGAGCGATAGCAAGCAAGAGAGTTAGATATCGAGAGTCATAGATAGATAGATAGATGGATGGATGGACGGCAAGGCAAGCATCTGATTGACAGTGGTCCGTGATCTGCTGTTATGCTACAATGCTACTGACCATTGGGGGAGCGATAGCAAGCAAGATAGTTAGATATCAAGAGTCATAGATAGAATGATAGATAGATGGATGGATGGACGGCAAGGCAAGCTTCTGATTGACAGTGGTCCGTGATCTGCTGTTATGCTACTATGCTACTGACCATTGGGGGAGCGATAGCAAGCAAGAGAGTTAGATATCAAGAGTCATAGATAGATAGATAGATAGATAGATGGATGGACGGCAAGTCAAGCATCTGATTTACAGTGGTCCGTGATCTGCTGTTATGCTACTATGCTACTGACCATTGGGGGAGCGATAGCAAGCAAGAGAGTTAGATATCGAGAGTCATTGATAGATAGATAGATAGATGGATGGATGGATGGACGGCAAGGCAAGCATCTGATTGAAAGTGGTCCGTGATCTGCTGTTATGCTACTATGCTACTGGCATTGGGGGAGTGATAGCAAGCAAGAGAGTTAGATATCGAGAGTCATAGATAGATAGATAGATAGATGGATGGATGGACGGCAAGGCAAGCATCTGATTGACAGTGGTCCGTGATCTGCTGTTATGCTACAATGCTACTGACCATTGGGGGAGCGATAGCAAGCAAGAGAGTTAGATATCAAGAGTCATAGATAGATAGATAGATAGATAGATGGATGGATGGACGGCAAGGCAAGCATCTGATTGACAGTGGTCCGTGATCTGCTGTTATGCTACTATGCTACTGACCATTGGGGGAGCAATATCAAGCAAGAGAGTTAGATATCAAGAGTCATAGATAGATAGATAGATAGATGGATGGATGGACGGCAAGGCAAGCATATGATTGACAGTGGTCCGTGATCTGCTGTTATGCTACTATGCTACTGACCATTGGGGGAGCGATAGCAAGCAAGAGAGTTAGATATCGAGAGTCATTGATAGATAGATAGATAGATGGATGGATGGATGGACTGCAAGGCAAGCATCTGATTGACAGTGGTCCGTGATCTGCTGTTATGCTACTATGCTACTGGCATTGGGGGAGCGATAGCAAGCAAGAGAGTTAGATATCGAGAGTCATAGATAGATAGATAGATAGATGGATGGATGGACGGCAAGGCAAGCATCTGATTGACAGTGGTCTGTGATCTGCTGTTATGCTACTATGCTACTGACCATTGGGGGAGCGATAGCAAGAAAGAGAGTTAGATATCAAGAGTCATAGATAGATAGATAGATAGATGGATGGACGGCAAGGCAAGCATCTGATTGACAGTGGTCCGTGATCTGCTGTTATGCTACTATGCTACTGACCATTGGGGGAGCGATAGTATGCAAGAGAGTTAGATATCGAGAGTCATTGATAGATAGATAGATAGATAGATGGATGGATGGACGGCAAGGCAAGCATCTGATTGACAGTGGTCCGTAATCTGCTGTTATGCTACAATGCTACTGACCATTGGGGGAGCGATAGCAAGCAAGAGAGTTAGATATCAAGAGTCATAGATAGATAGATAGATAGATGGATGGACGGCAAGGCAAGCATCTGATTGACAGTGGTCCGTGATCTGCTGTTATGCTACTATGCTACTGACCATTGGGGGAGCGATAGCATGCAAGAGAGTTAGATATCGAGAGTCATAGATAGATAGATAGATAGATAGATGGATGGATGGACGGCAAGGCAAGCATCTGATTGACAGTGGTCCGTAATCTGCTGTTATGCTACAATGCTACTGACCATTGGGGGAGCGATAGCAAGCAAGAGAGTTAGATATCAAGAGTCATAGATAGATAGATAGATAGATGGACGGATGGACGGCAAGGCAAGCATCTGATTGACAGTGGTCCGTGATCAGCTGTTATGCTACTATGCTACTGACCATTGGGGGAGCGATAGCAAGCAAGAGAGTTAGATATCAAGAGTCATCGATAGATAGATAGATAGATGGATGGATGGACGGCAAGGCAAGCATCTGATTGACAGTGGTCCGTGATCTGCTGTTATGCTACTATGCTACTGACCATTGGGGGAGCGATAACATGCAAGAGAGTTAGATATCGAGAGTCATAGATAGATAGATAGATAGATAGATGGATGGATGGACGGCAAGGCAAGCATCTGATTGACAGTGGTCCGTGATCTGCTGTTATGCTACAATGCTACTGACCATTGGGGGAGCGATAGCAAGCAAGAGAGTTAGATATCAAGAGTCATTGATAGATAGATAGATAGATGGATGGATGGATGGACGGCAAGGCAAGCATCTGATTGACAGTGGTCCGTGATCTGCTGTTATGCTACTATGCTACTGACCATTGGGGGAGCGATAGCAAGCAAGAGAGTTAGATATCGAGAGTCATTGATAGATAGATAGATAGATGGATGGATGGATGGACGGCAAGGCAAGCATCTGATTGACAGTGGTCCGTGATGTGATGTTATGCTACGATGCTACTGACCATTGGGGGAGCGATAGCAAGCAAGAGAGTTAGATATCAAGAGTCATAGATAGATAGATAGATAGAAGGATGGACGGCAAGGCAAGCATCTGATTGACAGTGGTCCGTGATCTGCTGTTATGCTACTATGCTACTGACCATTGGGGGAGCGATAACAAGCAAGAGAGTTAGATATCGAGAGTCATTGATAGATAGATAGATAGATGGATGGATGGATGGACGGCAAGGCAAGCATCTGATTGACAGTGGTCCGTGATCTGCTGTTATGCTACTATGCTACTGACCATTGGGGGAGCGATAGCAAGCAAGAGAGTTAGATATCGAGAGTCATTGATAGATAGATAGATAGATGGATGGATGGATGGACGGCAAGGCAAGCATCTGATTGACAGTGGTCCGTGATCTGCTGTTATGCTACTATGCTACTGACCATTGGGGGAGCGATAGCATGCAAGAGAGTTAGATATCGAGAGTCATAGATAGATAGATAGATAGATAGATGGATGGATGGACGGCAAGGCAAGCATCTGATTGACAGTGGTCCGTGATCTGCTGTTATGCTACAATGCTACTGACCATTGGGGGAGCGATAGCAAGCAAGAGAGTTAGATATCGAGAGTCATAGATAGATAGATAGATAGATGGATGGATGGACGGCAAGGCAAGCATCTGATTGACAGTGGTCTGTGATCTGCTGTTATGCTACTATGCTACTGACCATTGGGGGAGCGATAGCAAGAATGAGAGTTAGATATCAAGAGTCATAGATAGATAGATAGATAGATGGATGGACGGCAAGGCAAGCATCTGATTGACAGTTGTCCGTGATCTGCTGTTATGCTACTATGCTACTGACCATTGGGGGAGCGATAGTATGCAAGAGAGTTAGATATCGAGAGTCATAGATAGATAGATAGATAGATAGATGGATGGATGGAAGGCAAGGCAAGCATCTGATTGACAGTGGTCCGTAATCTGCTGTTATGCTACAATGCTACTGACCATTGGGGGAGCGATAGCAAGCAAGAGAGTTAGATATCAAGAGTCATAGATAGATAGATAGATAGATGGATGGACGGCAAGGCAAGCATCTGATTGACAGTGGTCCGTGATCTGCTGTTATGCTACTATGCTACTGACCATTGGGGGAGCGATAGCATGCAAGAGAGTTAGATATCGAGAGTCATAGATAGATAGATAGATAGATAGATGGATGGATGGACGGCAAGGCAAGCATCTGATTGACAGTGGTCCGTAATCTGCTGTTATGCTACAATGCTACTGACCATTGGGGGAGCGATAGCAAGCAAGAGAGTTAGATATCAAGAGTCATAGATAGATAGATAGATAGATGGACGGATGGACGGCAAGGCAAGCATCTGATTGACAGTGGTCCGTGATCAGCTGTTATGCTACTATGCTACTGACCATTGGGGGAGCGATAGCAAGCAAGAGAGTTAGATATCAAGAGTCATCGATAGATAGATAGATAGATGGATGGATGGACGGCAAGGCAAGCATCTGATTGACAGTGGTCCGTGATCAGCTGTTATGCTACTATGCTACTGACCATTGGGGGAGCGATAGCAAGCAAGAGAGTTAGATATCAAGAGTCATCGATAGATAGATAGATAGATGGATGGATGGACGGCAAGGCAAGCATCTGATTGACAGTGGTCCGTGATCTGCTGTTATGCTACTATGCTACTGACCATTGGGGGAGCGATAGCATGCAAGAGAGTTAGATATCGAGAGTCATAGATAGATAGATAGATAGATAGATGGATGGATGGACGGCAAGGCAAGCATCTGATTGACAGTGGTCCGTGATCTGCTGTTATGCTACAATGCTACTGACCATTGGGGGAGCGATAGCAAGCAAGAGAGTTAGATATCAAGAGTCATTGATAGATAGATAGATAGATGGATGGATGGATGGACGGCAAGGCAAGCATCTGATTGACAGTGGTCCGTGATCTGCTGTTATGCTACTATGCTACTGACCATTGGGGGAGCGATAGCAAGCAAGAGAGTTAGATATCGAGAGTCATTGATAGATAGATAGATAGATGGATGGATGGATGGACGGCAAGGCAAGCATCTGATTGACAGTGGTCCGTGATGTGATGTTATGCTACGATGCTACTGACCATTGGGGGAGCGATAGCAAGCAAGAGAGTTAGATATCAAGAGTCATAGATAGATAGATAGATAGAAGGATGGACGGCAAGGCAAGCATCTGATTGACAGTGGTCCGTGATCTGCTGTTATGCTACTATGCTACTGACCATTGGGGGAGCGATAACAAGCAAGAGAGTTAGATATCGAGAGTCATTGATAGATAGATAGATAGATGGATGGATGGATGGACGGCAAGGCAAGCATCTGATTGACAGTGGTCCGTGATCTGCTGTTATGCTACTATGCTACTGACCATTGGGGGAGCGATAGCAAGCAAGAGAGTTAGATATCGAGAGTCATTGATAGATAGATAGATAGATGGATGGATGGATGGACGGCAAGGCAAGCATCTGATTGACAGTGGTCCGTGATCTGCTGTTATGCTACTATGCTACTGACCATTGGGGGAGCGATAGCAAGCAAGAGAGTTAGATATCGAGAGTCATTGATAGATAGATAGATAGATGGATGGATGGATGGACGGCAAGGCAAGCATCTGATTGACAGTGGTCCGTGATCTGCTGTTATGCTACTATGCTACTGACCATTGGGGGAGCGATAGCATGCAAGAGAGATAGATATCGAGAGTCATAGATAGATAGATAGATAGATAGATGGATGGATGGACGGCAAGGCAAGCATCTGATTGACAGTGGTCCGTGATCTGCTGTTATGCTACAATGCTACTGACCATTGGGGGAGCGATAGCAAGCAAGAGAGTTAGATATCGAGAGTCATTGATAGATAGATAGATAGATGCATGGATGGATGGACTGCAAGGCAAGCATCTGATTGACAGTGGTCCGTGATCTGCTGTTATGCTACTATGCTACTGGCATTGGGGGAGCGATAGCAAGCAAGAGAGTTAGATATCGAGAGTCATAGATAGATAGATAGATAGATGGATGGATGGACGGCAAGGCAAGCATCTGATTGACAGTGGTCTGTGATCTGCTGTTATGCTACTATGCTACTGACCATTGGGGGAGCGATAGCAAGAAAGAGAGTTAGATATCAAGAGTCATAGATAGATAGATAGATAGATGGATGGACGGCAAGGCAAGCATCTGATTGACAGTGGTCCGTGATCTGCTGTTATGCAACTATGCTACTGACCATTGGGGGAGCGATAGTATGCAAGAGAGTTAGATATCGAGAGTCATAGATAGATAGATAGATAGATAGATAGATGGATGGATGGACGGCAAGGCAAGCATCTGATTGACAGTGGTCCGTAATCTGCTGTTATGCTACAATGCTACTGACCATTGGGGGAGCGATAGCAAGCAAGAGAGTTAGATATCAAGAGTCATAGATAGATAGATAGATAGATGGATGGACGGCAAGGCAAGCATCTGATTGACAGTGGTCCGTGATCTGCTGTTATGCTACTATGCTACTGACCATTGGGGGAGCGATAGCATGCAAGAGAGTTAGATATCGAGAGTCATAGATAGATAGATAGATAGATAGATGGATGGATGGACGGCAAGGCAAGCATCTGATTGACAGTGGTCCGTAATCTGCTGTTATGCTACAATGCTACTGACCATTGGGGGAGCGATAGCAAGCAAGAGAGTTAGATATCAAGAGTCATAGATAGATAGATAGATAGATGGACGGATGGACGGCAAGGCAAGCATCTGATTGACAGTGGTCCGTGATCAGCTGTTATGCTACTATGCTACTGACCATTGGGGGAGCGATAGCAAGCAAGAGAGTTAGATATCAAGAGTCATCGATAGATAGATAGATAGATGGATGGATGGACGGCAAGGCAAGCATCTGATTGACAGTGGTCCGTGATCTGCTGTTATGCTACTATGCTACTGACCATTGGGGGAGCGATAGCATGCAAGAGAGTTAGATATCGAGAGTCATAGATAGATAGATAGATAGATAGATGGATGGATGGACGGCAAGGCAAGCATCTGATTGACAGTGGTCCGTGATCTGCTGTTATGCTACAATGCTACTGACCATTGGGGGAGCGATAGCAAGCAAGAGAGTTAGATATCAAGAGTCATTGATAGATAGATAGATAGATGGATGGATGGATGGACGGCAAGGCAAGCATCTGATTGACAGTGGTCCGTGATCTGCTGTTATGCTACTATGCTACTGACCATTGGGGGAGCGATAGCAAGCAAGAGAGTTAGATATCGAGAGTCATTGATAGATAGATAGATAGATGGATGGATGGATGGACGGCAAGGCAAGCATCTGATTGACAGTGGTCCGTGATGTGCTGTTATGCTACGATGCTACTGACCATTGGGGGAGCGATAGCAAGCAAGAGAGTTAGATATCAAGAGTCATAGATAGATAGATAGATAGAAGGATGGACGGCAAGGCAAGCATCTGATTGACAGTGGTCCGTGATCTGCTGTTATGCTACTATGCTACTGACCATTGGGGGAGCGATAACAAGCAAGAGAGTTAGATATCGAGAGTCATTGATAGATAGATAGATAGATGGATGGATGGATGGACGGCAAGGCAAGCATCTCATTGACAGTGGTCCGTGATCTGCTGTTATGCTACTATGCTACTGACCATTGGGGGAGCGATAGCAAGAAAGAGAGTTAGATATCAAGAGTCATAGATAGATAGATAGATAGATGGATGGACGGCAAGGCAAGCATCTGATTGACAGTGGTCCGTGATCTGCTGTTATGCTACTATGCTACTGACCATTGGGGGAGCGATAGTATGCAAGAGAGTTAGATATCGAGAGTCATAGATAGATAGATAGATAGATGGATGGATGGATGGACGGCAAGGCAAGCATCTGATTGACAGTGGTCCGTGATCTGCTGTTATGCTACTATGCTACTGACCATTGGGGGAGCGATAGCATGCAAGAGAGTTAGATATCGAGAGTCATAGATAGATAGATAGATAGATAGATGGATGGATGGACGGCAAGGCAAGCATCTGATTGACAGTGGTCCGTGATCTGCTGTTATGCTACAATGCTACTGACCATTGGGGGAGCGATAGCAAGCAAGAGAGTTAGATATCGAGAGTCATTGATAGATAGATAGATAGATGGATGGATGGATGGACTGCAAGGCAAGCATCTGATTGACAGTGGTCCGTGATCTGCTGTTATGCTACTATGCTACTGGCATTGGGGGAGCGATAGCAAGCAAGAGAGTTAGATATCGAGAGTCATAGATAGATAGATAGATAGATGGATGGATGGACGGCAAGGCAAGCATCTGATTGACAGTGGTCTGTTATCTGCTGTTATGCTACTATGCTACTGACCATTGGGGGAGCGATAGCAAGAAAGAGAGTTAGATATCAAGAGTCATAGATAGATAGATAGATAGATAGATGGATGGACGGCAAGGCAAGCATCTGATTGACAGTGGTCCGTGATCTGCTGTTATGCTACTATGCTACTGACCATTGGGGGAGCGATAGTATGCAAGAGAGTTAGATATCGAGAGTCATAGATAGATAGATAGATAGATAGATGGATGGATGGACGGCAAGGCAAGCATCTGATTGACAGTGGTCCGTAATCTGCTGTTATGCTACAATGCTACTGACCATTGGGGGAGCGATAGCAAGCAAGAGAGTTAGATATCAAGAGTCATAGATAGATAGATAGATAGATGGATGGACGGCAAGGCAAGCATCTGATTGACAGTGGTCCGTGATCTGCTGTTATGCTACTATGCTACTGACCATTGGGGGAGCGATAGCATGCAAGAGAGTTAGATATCGAGAGTCATAGATAGATAGATAGATAGATAGATGGATGGATGGACGGCAAGGCAAGCATCTGATTGACAGTGGTCCGTAATCTGCTGTTATGCTACAATGCTACTGACCATTGGGGGAGCGATAGCAAGCAAGAGAGTTAGATATCAAGAGTCATAGATAGATAGATAGATAGATGGACGGATGGACGGCAAGGCAAGCATCTGATTGACAGTGGTCCGTGATCAGCTGTTATGCTACTATGCTACTGACCATTGGGGGAGCGATAGCAAGCAAGAGAGTTAGATATCAAGAGTCATCGATAGATAGATAGATAGATGGATGGATGGACGGCAAGGCAAGCATCTGATTGACAGTGGTCCGTGATCTGCTGTTATGCTACTATGCTACTGACCATTGGGGGAGCGATAGCATGCAAGAGAGTTAGATATCGAGAGTCATAGATAGATAGATAGATAGATAGATGGATGGATGGACGGCAAGGCAAGCATCTGATTGACAGTGGTCCGTGATCTGCTGTTATGCTACAATGCTACTGACCATTGGGGGAGCGATAGCAAGCAAGAGAGTTAGATATCAAGAGTCATTGATAGATAGATAGATAGATGGATGGATGGATGGATGGACGGCAAGGCAAGCATCTGATTGACAGTGGTCCGTAATCTGCTGTTATGCTACTATGCTACTGACCATTGGGGGAGCGATAGCAAGCAAGAGAGTTAGATATCGAGAGTCATTGATAGATAGATAGATAGATGGATGGATGGATGGACGGCAAGGCAAGCATCTGATTGACAGTGGTCCGTGATGTACTGTTATGCTACGATGCTACTGACCATTGGGGGAGCGATAGCAAGCAAGAGAGTTAGATATCAAGAGTCATAGATAGATAGATAGATAGAAGGATGGACGGCAAGGCAAGCATCTGATTGACAGTGGTCCGTGATCTGCTGTTATGCTACTACGCTACTGACCATTGGGGGAGCGATAACAAGCAAGAGAGTTAGATATCGAGAGTCATTGATAGATAGATAGATAGATGGATGGATGGATGGACGGCAAGGCAAGCATCTGATTGACAGTGGTCCGTGATCTGCTGTTATGCTACTATGCTACTGACCATTGGGGGAGCGATAGCAAGCAAGAGAGTTAGATATCGAGAGTCATTGATAGATAGATAGATAGATGGATGGATGGATGGACGGCAAGGCAAGCATCTGATTGACAGTGGTCCGTGATCTGCTGTTATGCTACTATGCTACTGACCATTGGGGGAGCGATAGCAAGCAAGAGAGTTAGATATCGAGAGTCATTGATAGATAGATAGATAGATAGATAGACGGATGGACGGCAAGGCAAGCATCTGATTGACAGTGGTCCGTGATCTGCTGTTATGCTACTATGCTACTGACCATTGGGGGAGCGATAGCATGCAAGAGAGTTAGATATCGAGAGTCATAGATAGATAGATAGATAGATAGATAGATAGATGGATGGATGGACGGCAAGGCAAGCACCTGATTGACAGTGGTCCGTGATCTGCTGTTATGCTACTATGCTACTGACCATTGGGGGAGCGATAGCAAGCAAGAGAGTTAGATATCAAGAGTCATAGATAGATAGATAGATAGATGGATGGACGGCAAGGCAAGCATCTGATTGACAGTGGTCCGTGATCTGCTGTTATGCTACTATGCTACTGACCATTGGGGGAGCGATTGCATGCAAGAGAGTTAGATATCGAGAGTCATAGATAGATAGATAGATAGATAGATGGATGGATGGACGGCAAGGCAAGCATCTGATTGACAGTGGTCCGTAATCTGCTGTTATGCTACAATGCTACTGACCATTGGGGGAGCGATAGCAAGCAAGAGAGTTAGATATCAAGAGTCATAGATAGATAGATAGATAGATGGACGGATGGACGGCAAGGCAAGCATCTGATTGACAGTGGTCCGTGATCAGCTGTTATGCTACTATGCTACTGACCATTGGGGGAGCGATAGCAAGCAAGAGAGTTAGATATCAAGAGTCATCGATAGATAGATAGATAGATGGATGGATGGACGGCAAGGCAAGCATCTGATTGACAGTGGTCCGTGATCTGCTGTTATGCTACTATGCTACTGACCATTGGGGGAGCGATAGCATGCAAGAGAGTTAGATATCGAGAGTCATAGATAGATAGATAGATAGATAGATGGATGGATGGACGGCAAGGCAAGCATCTGATTGACAGTGGTCCGTGATCTGCTGTTATGCTACAATGCTACTGACCATTGGGGGAGCGATAGCAAGCAAGAGAGTTAGATATCAAGAGTCATTGATAGATAGATAGATAGATGGATGGATGGATGGATGGACGGCAAGGCAAGCATCTGATTGACAGTGGTCCGTGATCTGCTGTTATGCTACTATGCTACTGACCATTGGGGGAGCGATAGCAAGCAAGAGAGTTAGATATCGAGAGTCATTGATAGATAGATAGATAGATGGATGGATGGATGGACGGCAAGGCAAGCATCTGATTGACAGTGGTCCGTGATGTGCTGTTATGCTACGATGCTACTGACCATTGGGGGAGCGATAGCAAGCAAGAGAGTTAGATATCAAGAGTCATAGATAGATAGATAGATAGAAGGATGGACGGCAAGGCAAGCATCTGATTGACAGTGGTCCGTGATCTGCTGTTATGCTACTATGCTACTGACCATTGGGGGAGCGATAGCAAGCAAGAGAGTTAGATATCGAGAGTCATAGACAGATAGATACATAGATAGATGGATGGATGGATGGACGGCAAGGCAAGCATCTGATTGACAGTGGTCCGTGATCTGCTGTTATGCTACTATGCTACTGACCATTGGGGGAGCGATAACAAGCAAGAGAGTTAGATATCGAGAGTCATTGATAGATAGATAGATAGATGGATGGATGGATGGACGGCAAGGCAAGCATCTGATTGACAGTGGTCCGTGATCTGCTGTTATGCTACTATGCTACTGACCATTGGGGGAGCGATAGCAAGCAAGAGAGTTAGATATCGAGAGTCATTGATAGATAGATAGATAGATGGATGGATGGATGGACGGCAAGGCAAGCATCTGATTGACAGTGGTCCGTGATCTGCTGTTATGCTACTATGCTACTGACCATTGGGGGAGCGATAACAAGCAAGAGAGTTAGATATCGAGAGTCATTGATAGATAGATAGATAGATGGATGGATGGATGGACGGCAAGGCAAGCATCTGATTGACAGTGGTCTGAGATCTGCTGTTATGCTACTATGCTACTGACCATTGGGGGAGCGATAGCATGCAAGAGAGTTAGATATCGAGAGTCATAGATAGATAGATAGATAGATAGATGGATGGATGGACGGCAAGGCAAGCATCTGATTGACAGTGGTCCGTGATCTGCTGTTATGCTACAATGCTACTGACCATTGGGGGAGCGATAGCAAGCAAGAGAGTTAGATATCGAGAGTCATTGATAGATAGATAGATAGATGGATGGATGGATGGACTGCAAGGCAAGCATCTGATTGACAGTGGTCCGTGATCTGCTGTTATGCTACTATGCTACTGGCATTGGGGGAGCGATAGCAAGCAAGAGAGCTAGATATCGAGAGTCATAGATAGATAGATAGATAGATGGATGGATGGACGGCAAGGCAAGCATCTGATTGACAGTGGTCTGTGATCTGCTGTTATGCTACTATGCTACTGACCATTGGGGGAGCGATAGCAAGAAAGAGAGTTAGATATCAAGAGTCATAGATAGATAGATAGATAGACGGATGGACGGCAAGGCAAGCATCTGATTGACAGTGGTCCGTGATCTGCTGTTATGCTACTATGCTACTGACCATTGGGGGAGCGATAGCATGCAAGAGAGTTAGATATCGAGAGTCATAGATAGATAGATAGATAGATAGATAGATGGATGGATGGACGGCAAGGCAAGCATCTGATTGACAGTGGTCCGTAATCTGCTGTTATGCTACAATGCTACTGACCATTGGGGGAGCGATAGCAAGCAAGAGAGTTAGATATCAAGAGTCATAGATAGATAGATAGATAGATGGACGGATGGACGGCAAGGCAAGCATCTGATTGACAGTGGTCCGTGATCTGCTGTTATGCTACTATGCTACTGACCATTGAGGGAGCGATAGCAAGCAAGAGAGTTAGATATCGAGAGTCATTGATAGATAGATAGATAGATGGATGGATGGATGGACGGCAAGGCAAGCATCTGATTGACAGTGGTCCGTGATCTGCTGTTATGCTACTATGCTACTGACCATTGGGGGAGCGATAGCAAGCAAGAGAGTTAGATATCAAGAGTCATAGATAGATAGATAGATAGATGGATGGACGGCAAGGCAAGCATGTGATTGACAGTGGTCCGTGATCTGCTGTTATGCTACTATGCTTCTGACCATTGGGGGAGCGATAGCAAGCAAGAGAGTTAGATATCGAGAGTCATTGATAGATAGATAGATAGATGGATGGATGGATGGACGGCAAGGCAAGCATCTGATTGACAGTGGTCCGTGATCTGCTGTTATGCTACAATGCTACAGACCATTGGGGGAGCGATAGCAAGCAAGAGAGTTAGATATCAAGAGTCATAGATAGATAGATAGATGGATGGATGGACGGCAAGGCAAGCATCTGATTGACAGTGGTCCCTGATTTGCTGTTGTGCTACTATGCTACTGACCATTGGGGGAGCGATAGCAAGCAAGAGAGTTAGATATCAAGAGACATAGATACATGGATGGATGGATGGACGGCAAGGCAAGCATCTGATTGACAGTGGTCCGTGATCTGCTGTTATGCTACTATGCTACTGACCATTGGGGGAGCGATAGCAAGCAAGAGAGTTAGATATCAAGAGTCATAGATAGATAGATAGATAGATGGATGGACGGCAAGGCAAGCATCTGATTGACAGTGGTCCGTGATCTGCTGTTATGCTACTATGCTACTGACCATTGGGGGAGCGATAGCAAGCAAGAGAGTTAGATATCGAGAGTCATTGATAGATAGATAGATAGATGGATGGATGGATGGACGGCAAGGCAAGCATCTGATTGACAGTGGTCCGTGATCTGCTGTTATGCTACAATGCTACTGACCATTGGGGGAGCGATAGCAAGCAAGAGAGTTAGATATCGAGAGTCATAGATAGATAGCTAGCTAGATAGATAGATAGATGGATGGATGGACGGCAAGGCAAGCACCTGATTGACAGTGGTCCGTGATCTGCTGTTATGCTACTATGCTACTGACCATTGGGGGAGCGATAGCAAGCAAGAGAGTTAGATATCAAGAGTCATAGATAGATAGATAGATAGATGGATGGACGGCAAGGCAAGCATGTGATTGACAGTGGTCCGTGATCTGCTGTTATGCTACTATGCTACTGACCATTGGGGGAGCGATAGCAAGCAAGAGAGTTAGATATCGAGAGTCATTGATAGATAGATAGATAGATGGATGGATGGATGGACGGCAAGGCAAGCATCTGATTGACAGTGGTCCGTGATCTGCTGTTATGCTACAATGCTACAGACCATTGGGGGAGCGATAGCAAGCAAGAGAGTTAGATATCAAGAGTCATAGATAGATAGATAGATGGATGGATGGACGGCAAGGCAAGCACCTGATTGACAGTGGTCCGTGATCTGCTGTTATGCTACTATGCTACTGACCATTGGGGGAGCGATAGCAAGCAAGAGAGTTAGATATCAAGAGTCATAGATAGATAGATAGATAGATGGATGGACGGCAAGGCAAGCATGTGATTGACAGTGGTCCGTGATCTGCTGTTATGCTACTATGCTACTGACCATTGGGGGAGCGATAGCAAGCAAGAGAGTTAGATATCGAGAGTCATTGATAGATAGATAGATAGATGGATGGATGGATGGACGGCAAGGCAAGCATCTGATTGACAGTGGTCCGTGATCTGCTGTTATGCTACAATGCTACAGACCATTGGGGGAGCGATAGCAAGCAAGAGAGTTAGATATCAAGAGTCATAGATAGATAGATAGATGGATGGATGGACGGCAAGGCAAGCATCTGATTGACAGTGGTCCGTGATCTGCTGTTATGCTACTATGCTACTGACCATTGGGGGAGCGATAGCAAGCAAGAGAGTTAGATATCAAGAGACATAGATACATGGATGGATGGATGGACGGCAAGGCAAGCATCTGATTGACAGTGGTCCGTGATCTGCTGTTATGCTACTATGCTACTGACCATTGGGGGAGCGATAGCAAGCAAGAGAGTTAGATATCAAGAGTCATAGACAGATAGATAGATAGATGGATGGACGGCAAGGCAAGCATCTGATTGACAGTGGTCCGTGATCTGCTGTTATGCTACTATGCTACTGACCATTGGGGGAGCGATAGCAAGCAAGAGAGTTAGATATCGAGAGTCATTGATAGATAGATAGATAGATGGATGGATGGATGGACGGCAAGGCAAGCATCTGATTGACAGTGGTCCGTGATCTGCTGTTATGCTACAATGCTACTGACCATTGGGGGAGCGATAGCAAGCAAGAGAGTTAGATATCGAGAGTCATAGATAGATAGCTAGCTAGATAGATAGATAGATGGATGGATGGACGGCAAGGCAAGCACCTGATTGACAGTGGTCCGTGATCTGCTGTTATGCTACTATGCTACTGACCATTGGGGGAGCGATAGCAAGCAAGAGAGTTAGATATCAAGAGTCATAGACAGATAGATAGATAGATGGATGGATGGACGGCAAGGCAAGCATCTGATTCACTGTGGTCCGTGATCTGCTGTTATGCTACTATGCTACTGACCATTGGGGGAGCGATAGCAAGCAAGAGAGTTAGATATCAAGAGACATAGATACATGGATGGATGGATGGACGGCAAGGCAAGCATCTGATTGACAGTGGTCCGTGATCTGCTGTTATGCTACTATGCTACTGACCATTGGGGGAGCGATAGCAAGCAAGAGAGTTAGATATCAAGAGTCATAGATAAATAGATAGATAGATGGATGGACGGCAAGGCAAGCATCTGATTGACAGTGGTCCGTGATCTGCTGTTATGCTACTATGCTACTGACCATTGGGGGAGCGATAGCAAGCAAGAGAGTTAGATATCGAGAGTCATTGATAGATAGATAGATAGATGGATGGATGGACGGCAAGGCAAGCATCTGATTGACAGTGGTCCGTGATCTGCTGTTATGCTACTATGCTACTGACCATTGGGGGAGCGATAGCAAGCAAGAGAGTTAGATATCAAGAGTCATAGATAGATAGATAGATAGATGGATGGACGGCAAGGCAAGCATCTGATTGACAGTGGTCCGTGATCTGCTGTTATGCTACTATGCTACTGACCATTGGGGGAGCGATAGCAAGCAAGAGAGTTAGATATCGAGAGTCATTGATAGATAGATAGATAGATGGATGGATGGATGGACGGCAAGGCAAGCATCTGATTGACAGTGGTCCGTGATCTGCTGTTATGCTACAATGCTACAGACCATTGGGGGAGCGATAGCAAGCAAGAGAGTTAGATATCAAGAGTCATAGATAGATAGATAGATAGATGGATGGATGGACGGCAAGGCAAGAATCTGATTGACAGTGGTCCGTGATCTGCTGTTATGCTACTATGCTACTGACCATTAGGGGAGCGATAGCAAGCAAGAGAGTTAGATATCAAGAGACATAGATACATAGATGGATAGATGGATGAATGGATGGACGGCAAGGCAAGCATCTGATTGACAGTGGTCCGTGATCTGCTGTTATGCTACTATGCTACTGACCATTGGGGGAGCGATAGCAAGCATGAGAGTTAGATATCAAGAGACATAGATACATAGATAGATAGATGGATGGATGGATGGACGGCAAGGCAAGCATCTGATTGACAGTGGTCCGTGATCTGCTGTTATGCTACTATGCTACTGACCATTGGGGGAGCGATAGCAAGCAAGAGAGTTAGATATCAAGAGTCATAGATAGATAGATAGATAGATGGATGGATGGACGGCAAGGCAAGAATCTGATTGACAGTGGTCCGTGATCTGCTGTTATGCTACTATGCTACTGACCATTGGGGGAGCGATAGCAAGCAAGAGAGTTAGATATCAAGAGACATAGATACATAGATAGATAGATGGATGGATGGATGGACGGCAAGGCAAGCATCTGATTGACAGTGGTCCGTGATCTGCTGTTATGCTACTATGCTACTGACCATTGGGGGAGCGATAGCAAGCATGAGAGTTAGATATCAAGAGACATAGATACATAGATAGATAGATGGATGGATGGATGGACGGCAAGGCAAGCATCTGATTGACAGTGGTCCGTGATCTGCTGTTATGCTACTATGCTACTGACCATTGGGGGAGCGATAGCAAGCAAGAGAGTTAGATATCAAGAGTCATAGATAGATAGATAGATAGATAGATAGATGGATGGATGGATGGACGGCAAGGCAAGCACCTGATTGACAGTGGTCCGTGATCTGCTGTTATGCTACAATGCTACTGACCATTGGGGGAGCGATAGCAAGCAAGAGAGTTTGATATCGAGAGTCATAGATAGATAGCTAGCTAGATAGATAGATAGATGGATGGATGGACGGCAAGGCAAGCACCTGATTGACAGTGGTCCGTGATCTGCTGTTATGCTACTATGCTACTGACCATTGGGGGAGCGATAGCAAGCAAGAGAGTTAGATATCAAGAGTCATAGATAGATAGATAGATAGATGGATGGATGGACGGCAAGGCAAGCATCTGATTGACAGTGGTCCGTGATCTGCTGTTATGCTACTATGCTACTGACCATTGGGGGAGCGATAGCAAGCAAGAGAGTTAGATATCAAGAGACATAGATACATGGATGGATGGATGGACGGCAAGGCAAGCATCTGATTGACAGTGGTCCGTGATCTGCTGTTATGCTACTATGCTACTGACCATTGGGGGAGCGATAGCAAGCAAGAGAGTTAGATATCAAGAGTCATAGATAAATAGATAGATAGATGGATGGACATCAAGGCAAGCATCTGATTGACAGTGGTCCGTGATCTGCTGTTATGCTACTATGCTACTGACCATTGGGGGAGCGATAGCAAGCAAGAGAGTTAGATATCAAGAGTCATAGATAGATAGATAGATAGATGGATGGACGGCAAGGCAAGCATGTGATTGACAGTGGTCCGTGATCTGCTGTTATGCTACTATGCTACTGACCATTGGGGGAGCGATAGCAAGCAAGAGAGTTAGATATCGAGAGTCATTGATAGATAGATAGATAGATGGATGGATGGATGGACGGCAAGGCAAGCATCTGATTGACAGTGGTCCGTGATCTGCTGTTATGCTACAATGCTACAGACCATTGGGGGAGCGATAGCAAGCAAGAGAGTTAGATATCAAGAGTCATAGATAGATAGATAGATGGATGGATGGACGGCAAGGCAAGCATCTGATTGACAGTGGTCCGTGATCTGCTGTTATGCTACTATGCTACTGACCATTGGGGGAGCGATAGCAAGCAAGAGAGTTAGATATCAGGAGACATAGATACATGGATGGATGGATGGACGGCAAGGCAAGCATCTGATTGACAGTGGTCCGTGATCTGCTGTTATGCTACTATGCTACTGACCATTGGGGGAGCGATAGCAAGCAAGAGAGTTAGATATCAAGAGTCATAGATAGATAGATAGATAGATGGATGGACGGCAAGGCAAGCATCTGATTGACAGTGGTCCGTGATCTGCTGTTATGCTACTATGCTACTGACCATTGGGGGAGCGATAGCAAGCAAGAGAGTTAGATATCGAGAGTCATTGATAGATAGATAGATAGATGGATGGATGGATGGACGGCAAGGCAAGCATCTGATTGACAGTGGTCCGTGATCTGCTGTTATGCTACTATGCTACTGACCATTGGGGGAGCGATAGCAAGCAAGAGAGTTAGATATCAAGAGTCATAGATAAATAGATAGATAGATGGATGGACAGCAAGGCAAGCATCTGATTGACAGTGGTCCGTGATCTGCTGTTATGCTACTATGCTACTGACCATTGGGGGAGCGATAGCAAGCAAGAGAGTTAGATATCGAGAGTCATTGATAGATAGATAGATAGATGGATGGATGGACGGCAAGGCAAGCATCTGATTGACAGTGGTCCGTGATCTGCTGTTATGCTACTATGCTACTGACCATTGGGGGAGCGATAGCAAGCAAGAGAGTTAGATATCAAGAGTCATAGATAGATAGATAGATAGATGGATGGACGGCAAGGCAAGCATCTGATTGACAGTGGTCCGTGATCTGCTGTTATGCTACTATGCTACTGACCATTGGGGGAGCGATAGCAAGCAAGAGAGTTAGATATCGACAGTCATTGATAGATAGATAGATAGATGGATGGATGGATGGACGGCAAGGCAAGCATCTGATTGACAGTGGTCCGTGATCTGCTGTTATGCTACAATGCTACAGACCATTGGGGGAGCGATAGCAAGCAAGAGAGTTAGATATCAAGAGTCATAGATAGATAGATAGACAGATGGATGGATGGACGGCAAGGCAAGAATCTGATTGACAGTGGTCCGTGATCTGCTGTTATGCTACTATGCTACTGACCATTGGGGGAGCGATAGCAAGCAAGAGAGTTAGATATCAAGAGACATAGATACATAGATAGATAGATGGATGAATGGATGGACGGCAAGGCAAGCATCTGATTGACAGTGGTCCGTGATCTGCTGTTATGCTACTATGCTACTGACCATTGGGGGAGCGATAGCAAGCATGAGAGTTTGATATCAAGAGACATAGATACATAGATAGATAGATGGATGGATGGATGGACGGCAAGGCAAGCATCTGATTGACAGTGGTCCGTGATCTGCTGTTATGCTACTATGCTACTGACCATTGGGGGAGCGATAGCAAGCAAGAGAGTTAAATATCAAGAGACATAGATACATAGATAGATAGATGGATGGATGGATGGACGGCAAGGCAAGCATCTGATTGACAGTGGTCCGTGATCTGCTGTTATGCTACTATGCTACTGACCATTGGGGGAGCGATAGCAAGCATGAGAGTTAGATATCAAGAGACATAGATACATAGATAGATAGATGGATGGATGGATGGACGGCAAGGCAAGCACCTGATTGACAGTGGTCCGTGATCTGCTGTTATGCTACAATGCTACTGACCATTGGGGGAGCGATAGCAAGCAAGAGAGTTTGATATCGAGAGTCATAGATAGATAGCTAGCTAGATAGATAGATAGATGGATGGATGGACGGCAAGGCAAGCACCTGATTGACAGTGGTCCGTGATCTGCTGTTATGCTACTATGCTACTGACCATTGGGGGAGCGATAGCAAGCAAGAGAGTTAGATATCAAGAGTCATAGATAGATAGATAGATAGATGGATGGATGGACGGCAAGGCAAGCATCTGATTGACAGTGGTCCGTGATCTGCTGTTATGCTACTATGCTACTGACCATTGGGGGAGCGATAGCAAGCAAGAGAGTTAGATATCAAGAGACATAGATACATGGATGGATGGATGGACGGCAAGGCAAGCATCTGATTGACAGTGGTCCGTGATCTGCTGTTATGCTACTATGCTACTGACCATTGGGGGAGCGATAGCAAGCAAGAGAGTTAGATATCAAGAGTCATAGATAAATAGATAGATAGATGGATGGACATCAAGGCAAGCATCTGATTGACAGTGGTCCGTGATCTGCTGTTATGCTACTATGCTACTGACCATTGGGGGAGCGATAGCAAGCAAGAGAGTTAGATATCAAGAGTCATAGATAGATAGATAGATAGATGGATGGACGGCAAGGCAAGCATGTGATTGACAGTGGTCCGTGATCTGCTGTTATGCTACTATGCTACTGAACATTGGGGGAGCGATAGCAAGCAAGAGAGTTAGATATCGAGAGTCATTGATAGATAGATAGATAGATGGATGGATGGATGGACGGCAAGGCAAGCATCTGATTGACAGTGGTCCGTGATCTGCTGTTATGCTACAATGCTACAGACCATTGGGGGAGCGATAGCAAGCAAGAGAGTTAGATATCAAGAGTCATAGATAGATAGATAGATGGATGGATGGACGGCAAGGCAAGCATCTGATTGACAGTGGTCCGTGATCTGCTGTTATGCTACTATGCTACTGACCATTGGGGGAGCGATAGCAAGCAAGAGAGTTAGATATCAGGAGACATAGATACATGGATGGATGGATGGACGGCAAGGCAAGCATCTGATTGACAGTGGTCCGTGATCTGCTGTTATGCTACTATGCTACTGACCATTGGGGGAGCGATAGCAAGCAAGAGAGTTAGATATCAAGAGTCATAGATAGATAGATAGATAGATGGATGGACGGCAAGGCAAGCATCTGATTGACAGTGGTCCGTGATCTGCTGTTATGCTACTATGCTACTGACCATTGGGGGAGCGATAGCAAGCAAGAGAGTTAGATATCGAGAGTCATTGATAGATAGATAGATAGATGGATGGATGGATGGACGGCAAGGCAAGCATCTGATTGACAGTGGTCCGTGATCTGCTGTTATGCAACAATGCTACTGACCATTGGGGGAGCGATAGCAAGCAAGAGAGTTAGATATCGAGAGTCATAGATAGATAGCTAGCTAGATAGATAGATAGATGGATGGATGGACGGCAAGGCAAGCACCTGATTGACAGTGGTCCGTGATCTGCTGTTATGCTACTATGCTACTGACCATTGGGGGAGCGATAGCAAGCAAGAGAGTTAGATATCAAGAGTCATAGATAGATAGATAGATAGATGGATGGACGGCAAGGCAAGCATGTGATTGACAGTGGTCCGTGATCTGCTGTTATGCTACTATGCTACTGACCAATGGGGGAGCGATAGCAAGCAAGAGAGTTAGATATCGAGAGTCATTGATAGATAGATAGATAGATGGATGGATGGATGGACGGCAAGGGAAGCATCTGATTGACAGTGGTCCGTGATCTGCTGTTATGCTACAATGCTACAGACCATTGGGGGAGTGATAGCAAGCAAGAGAGTTAGATATCAAGAGTCATAGATAGATAGATAGATGGATGGATGGACGGCAAGGCAAGCATCTGATTGACAGTGGTCCGTGATCTGCTGTTATGCTACTATGCTACTGACCATTGGGGGAGCGATAGCAAGCAAGAGAGTTAGATATCAAGAGACATAGATACATGGATGGATGGATGGACGGCAAGGCAAGCATCTGATTGACAGTGGTCCGTGATCTGCTGTTATGCTACTATGCTACTGACCATTGGGGGAGCGATAGCAAGCAAGAGAGTTAGATATCGAGAGTCATTGATAGATAGATAGATAGATGGATGGATGGATGGACGGCAAGGCAAGCATCTGATTGACAGTGGTCCGTGATCTGCTGTTATGCTACAATGCTACTGACCATTGGGGGAGCGATAGCAAGCAAGAGAGTTAGATATCGAGAGTCATAGATAGATAGCTAGCTAGATAGATAGATAGATGATGGATGGACGGCAAGGCAAGCACCTGATTGACAGTGGTCCGTGATCTGCTGTTATGCTACTATGCTACTGACCATTGGGGGAGCGATAGCAAGCAAGAGAGTTAGATATCAAGAGTCATAGATAGATAGATAGATAGATGGATGGATGGACGGCAAGGCAAGCATCTGATTGACAGTGGTCCGTGATCTGCTGTTATGCTACTATGCTACTGACCATTGGGGGAGCGATAGCAAGCAAGAGAGTTAGATATCAAGAGACATAGATACATGGATGGATGGATGGACGGCAAGGCAAGCATCTGATTGACAGTGGTCCGTGATCTGCTGTTATGCTACTATGCTACTGACCATTGGGGGAGCGATAGCAAGCAAGAGAGTTAGATATCAAGAGTCATAGATAAATAGATAGATAGATGGATGGACGGCAAGGCAAGCATCTGATTGACAGTGGTCCGTGATCTGCTGTTATGCTACTATGCTACTGACCATTGGGGGAGCGATCGCAAGCAAGAGAGTTAGATATCGAGAGTCATTGATAGATAGATAGATAGATGGATGGATGGACGGCAAGGCAAGCATCTGATTGACAGTGGTCCGTGATCTGCTGTTATGCTACTATGCTACTGACCATTGGGGGAGCGATAGCAAGCAAGAGAGTTAGATATCGAGAGTCATTGATAGATAGATAGATAGATGGATGGATGGATGGACGGCAAGGCAAGCATCTGATTGACAGTGGTCCGTGATCTGCTGTTATGCTACAATGCTACAGACCATTGGGGGAGCGATAGCAAGCAAGAGAGTTAGATATCAAGAGTCATAGATAGATAGATAGATAGATAGATAGATAGATGGATGGATGGATGGACGGCAAGGCAAGCACCTGATTGACAGTGGTCCGTGATCTGCTGTTATGCTACAATGCTACTGACCATTGGGGGAGCGATAGCCAGCAAGAGAGTTAGATATCGAGAGTCATAGATAGATAGCTAGCTAGATAGATAGATAGATGGATGGATGGACGGCAAGGCAAGCACCTGATTGACAGTGGTCCGTGATCTGCTGTTATGCTACTATGCTACTGACCATTGGGGGAGCGATAGCAAGCAAGACAGTTAGATATCAAGAGACATAGATACATGGATGGATGGATGGACGGCAAGGCAAGCATCTGATTGACAGTGGTCCGTGATCTGCTGTTATGCTACTATGCTACTGACCATTGGGGGAGCGATAGCAAGCAAGAGAGTTAGATATCAAGAGTCATAGATAGATAGATAGATGGATGGATGGACGGCAAGGCAAGCACCTGATTGACAGTGGTCCGTGATCTGCTGTTATGCTACTATGCTACTGACCATTGGGGGAGCGATAGCAAGCAAGACAGTTAGATATCAAGAGACATAGATACATGGATGGATGGATGGACGGCAAGGCAAGCATCTGATTGACAGTGGTCCGTGATCTGCTGTTATGCTACTATGCTACTGACCATTGGGGGAGCGATAGCAAGCAAGAGAGTTAGATATCAAGAGTCATAGATAAATAGATAGATAGATGGATGGACGGCAAGGCAAGCATCTGATTGACAGTGGTCCGTGATCTGCTGTTATGCTACTATGCTACTGACCATTGGGGGAGCGATAGCAAGCAAGAGAGTTAGATATCGAGAGTCATTGATAGATAGATAGATAGATGGATGGATGGACGGCAAGGCAAGCATCTGATTGACAGTGGTCCGTGATCTGCTGTTATGCTACTATGCTACTGACCATTGGGGGAGCGATAGCAAGCAAGAGAGTTAGATATCAAGAGACATAGATAGATGGATGGATGGATGGACGGCAAGGCAAGCATCTGATTGACAGTGGTCCGTGATCTGCTGTTATGCTACAATGCTACAGACCATTGGGGGAGCGATAGCAAGCAAGAGAGTTAGATATCAAGAGTCATAGATAGATAGATAGATAGATGGATGGACGGCAAGGCAAGCATCTGATTGACAGTGGTCCGTGATCTGCTGTTATGCTACTATGCTACTGACCATTGGGGGAGCGATAGCAAGCAAGAGAGTTAGATATCGAGAGTCATTGATAGATAGATAGATAGATAGATGGATGGATGGATGGACGGCAAGGCAAGCATCTGATTGACAGTGGTCCGTGATCTGCTGTTATGCTACAATGCTACAGACCATTGGGGGAGCGATAGCAAGCAAGAGAGTTAGATATCAAGAGTCATAGATAGATAGATAGATAGATGGATTGATGGACGGCAAGGCAAGAATATGATTGACAGTGGTCCGTGATCTGCTGTTATGCTACTATGCTACTGACCATTGGTGGAGCGATAGCAAGCAAGAGAGTTAGATATCAAGAGACATAGATACATAGATAGATAGATGGATGGATGGATGGACGGCAAGGCAATCATCTGATTGACAGTGGTCCGTGATCTGCTGTTATGCTACTATGCTACTGACCATTGGGGGAGCGATAGCAAGCATGAGAGTTAGATATCAAGAGACATAGATACATAGATAGATAGATGGATGGATGGATGGGCGGCAAGGCAAGCATCTGATTGACAGTGGTCCGTGATCTGCTGTTATGCTACTATGCTACTGACCATTGGGGGAGCGATAGCAAGCAAGAGAGTTAGATATCAAGAGTCATAGATAGATAGATAGATAGATAGATGGATGGATGGATGGACGGCAAGGCAAGCACCTGATTGACAGTGGTCCGTGATCTGCTGTTATGCTACAATGCAACTGACCATTGGGGGAGCGATAGCAAGCAAGAGAGTTAGATATCGAGAGTCATAGATAGATAGCTAGCTAGATAGATAGATAGATGGATGGATGGACGGCAAGGCAAGCACCTGATTGACAGTGGTCCGTGATCTGCTGTTATGCTACTATGCTACTGACCATTGGGGGAGCGATAGCAAGCAAGAGAGTTAGATATCAAGAGTCATAGATAGATAGATAGATAGATGGATGGATGGACGGCAAGGCAAGCATCTGATTGACAGTGGTCCGTGATCTGCTGTTATGCTACTATGCTACTGACCATTGGGGGAGCGATAGCAAGCAAGAGAGTTAGATATCAAGAGACATAGATAGATGGATGGATGGATGGACGGCAAGGCAAGCATCTGATTGACAGTGGTCCGTGATCTGCTGTTATGCTACAATGCTACAGACCATTGGGGGAGCGATAGCAAGCAAGAGAGTTAGATATCAAGAGTCATAGATAGATAGATAGATAGATGGATGGATGGACGGCAAGGCAAGCATCTGATTGACAGTGGTCCGTGATCTGCTGTTATGCTACTATGCTACTGACCATTGGGGGAGCGATAGCAAGCAAGAGAGTTAGATATCAAGAGACATAGATACATAGATTGATAGATGGATGGATGGATGGACGGCAAGGCAAGCATCTGATTGACAGTGGTCCGTGATCTGCTGTTATGCTACTATGCTACTGACCATTGGGGGAGCGATAGCAAGCAAGAGAGTTAGATATCAGGAGTCATAGATAGATAGATAGATAGATGGATGGACGGCAAGGCAAGCATCTGATTGACAGTGGTCCGTGATCTGCTGATATGCTACTATGCTACTGACCATTGGGGGAGCAATAGCAAGCAAGAGAGTTAGATATCGAGAGTCATTGATAGATAGATAGATAGATGGATGGATGGATGGACGGCAAGGCAAGCATCTGATTGACAGTGGTCCGTGATCTGCTGTTATGCTACAATGCTACTGACCATTGGGGGAGCGATAGCAAGCAAGAGAGTTAGATATCAAGAGTCATAGATAGATAGATAGATAGATAGATGGATGGATGGACGGCAAGGCAAGCATCTGATTGACAGTGGTCCGTGATCTGCTGTTATGCTACTATGCTACTGACCATTGGGGGAGCGATAGCAAGCAAGAGAGTTAGATATCAAGAGACATAGATACATGGATGGATGGATGGACGGCAAGGCAAGCATCTGATTGACAGTGGTCCGTGATCTGCTGTTATGCTACAATGCTACTGACCATTGGGGGAGCGATAGCAAGCAAGAGAGTTAGATATCAAGAGTCATAGATAGATAGATAGATAGATGGATGGATGGATGGACGGCAAGGCAAGCATCTGATTGACAGTGGTCCGTGATCTGCTGTTATGCTACTATGCTACTGACCATTGGGGGAGCGATAGCAAGCAAGAGAGTTAGATATCAAGAGTCATAGATAGATAGATAGATAGATAGATGGATGGACGGCAAGGCAAGCATCTGATTGACAGTGGTCCGTGATCTGCTGTTATGCTACTATGCTACTGACCATTGGGGGAGCAATAGCAAGCAAGAGAGTTAGATATCGAGAGTCATTGATAGATAGATAGATAGATGGATGGATGGATGGACGGCAAGGCATGCATCTGATTGACAGTGGTCCGTGATCTGCTGTTATGCTACTATGCTACTGACCATTGAGGGAGCGATAGCAAGCAAGAGAGTTAGATATCGAGAGTCATAGATAGATAGATAGATAGATGGATGGATGGATGGACGGCAAGGCAAGCACCTGATTGACAGTGGTCCGTGATCTGCTGTTATGCTACTATGCTACTGACCATTGGGGGAGCGATAGCAAGCAAGAGAGTTAGATATTGAGAGTCATAGATAGATAGATGGATGGATGGACGGCAAGGCAAGCACCTGATTGACAGTGGTCCGTGATCTGCTATTATGCTACTATCAGCAGCAACAGTGGCAGGTTTGGCGCCGTGGCTTAGTTGGTTAAAGCGCCTGTCTAGTAAACAGGAGGTCCTGGGTTCAAATCCCAGCGGTGCCTTAGGCGGGCTTTGTGTGCTCCTTGCGAAGCTTGTGCTTCCGCTTTGTCGACCATCAGTTTTAGCAAGATAGGCTTATTGTAAAGCCATCAGAGGACGTAATGAACCGGAAAGCCAACTGGACAGACGCCGGTTTGTAAAGAAGAACCAGAACCCAAAGGACACGCGCTACGCGCACCTAACGGCCAACGTCCAATTCCCATTGCCGCCCCTGGACAGTCGCAACAGGGACCTTGTTACTCCCGTCAACCTTACGTTTTCACCTCTGTGTGCTTCCTTTGTTGCAGCCTGCATCCAGATTTTGTTTTGTTTTGTTTTGTTTTGTTTTGTTTTGTTTTGTGCCTTACGCCTGAGTATAGGCACTGGGGAACGGGAGAGTCCTGGCACCGTGTCTTAGTTGGTCAAAGCGCCTGTCTTGTAAACAGGAAACCATGGGTTTTACTCCCAGCAGTGCTTTGGTTTACGTTGGCATAGGCAATGGAAAGGAAGTTTCTAAACGCTCAATACATTTT
Organism: Amia ocellicauda; assembly: GCF_036373705.1. NCBI lineage: Eukaryota > Metazoa > Chordata > Actinopteri > Amiiformes > Amiidae > Amia > Amia ocellicauda. The sequence continues at coordinate 60,468,720 of NC_089851.1, read as the reverse complement.
TGCAAGATGGCCGTCCGCAGCAAGCAGTTTAAGGTTACTGTAGCCGCAATCTGGCAAGCTGACCGCCAGAAGTAGAAACAATAACAAGGGGCAGGGGGAAAAGTGGGCCGTCCCTGGGTTGATTCAAACCACCATCCTTTTGGTTAATAGCCAAACACACTGACCGATTGCAACACAAAGACAGACTGAGGTGTTGTGGTTGCTGCAGTCGTGCAGTTCCTTCACAGTTGCCAGAAATCATTTCCAGCACACGATTTTCTTTGTCGTTGAATGCAACATACGTGACCATTGGGGGAGCGATAGCAAGCAAGAGAGTTAGATATCGAGAGTCATAGATAGATAGCTAGCTAGATAGATAGATAGATGGATGGATGGACGGCAAGGCAAGCACCTGATTGACAGTGGTCCGTGATCTGCTGTTATGCTACTATGCTACTGACCATTGGGGGAGCGATAGCAAGCAAGAGAGTTAGATATCAAGAGTCATAGATAGATAGATAGATAGATGGATGGACGGCAAGGCAAGCATCTGATTGACAGTGGTCCGTGATCTGCTGTTATGCTACTATGCTACTGACCATTGGGGGAGCGATAGCAAGCAAGAGAGTTAGATATCAAGAGTCATTGATAGATAGATAGATAGATGGATGGATGGATGGACGGAAAGGCAAGCATCTGATTGACAGTGGTCCGTGATCTGCTGTTATGCTACAATGCTACAGACCATTGGGGGAGCGATAGCAAGCAAGAGAGTTAGATATCAAGAGTCATAGATAGATAGATAGATAGATGGATGGATGGACGGCAAGGCAAGAATCTGATTGACAGTGGTCCGTGATCTTCTGTTATGCTACTATGCTACTGACCATTGGGGGAGCGATAGCAAGCAAGAGAGTTAGATATCAAGAGACATAGATACATAGATAGATAGATGGAAGGATGGATGGACGGCAAGGCAAGCATCTGATTGACAGTGGTCCGTGATCTGCTGTTATGCTACTATGCTACTGACCATTGGGGGAGCGATAGCAAGCAAGAGAGTTAGATATTGAGAGTCATAGATAGATAGATGGATGGATGGACGGCAAGGCAAGCACCTGATTGACAGTGGTCCGTGATCTGCTGTTATGCTACAATGCTACTGACCATTGGGGGAGCGATAGCAAGCAAGAGAGTTAGATATCGAGAGTCATAGATAGATAGATAGATGGATGGATGGACGGCAAGGCAAGCACCTGATTGACAGTGGTCCGTGATCTGCTGTTATGCTACTATGCTACTGACCATTGGGGGAGCGATAGCAAGCAAGAGAGTTAGATATCAAGAGTCATAGATAGATAGATAGATAGATGGATGGATGGACGGCAAGGCAAGCATCTGATTGACAGTGGTCCGTGATCTGCTGTTATGCTACTATGCTACTGACCATTGGGGGAGCGATAGCAAGCAAGAGAGTTAGATATCAAGAGACATAGATACATGGATGGATGGATGGACGGCAAGGCAAGCATCTGATTGACAGTGGTCCGTGATCTGCTGTTATGCTACTATGCTACTGACCATTGGGGGAGCGATAGCAAGCAAGAGAGTTAGATATCAAGAGTCATAGATAAATAGATAGATAGATGGATGGACGGCAAGGCAAGCATCTGATTGACAGTGGTCCGTGATCTGCTGTTATGCTACTATGCTACTGACCATTGGGGGAGCGATAGCAAGCAAGAGAGTTAGATATCAAGAGTCATAGATAGATAGATAGATAGATAGATGGATGGACGGCAAGGCAAGCATCTGATTGACAGTGGTCCGTGATCTGCTGTTATGCTACTATGCTACTGACCATTGGGGGAGCAATAGCAAGCAAGAGAGTTAGATATCGAGAGTCATTGATAGATAGATAGATAGATGGATGGATGGATGGACGGCAAGGCATGCATCTGATTGACAGTGGTCCGTGATCTGCTGTTATGCTACTATGCTACTGACCATTGAGGGAGCGATAGCAAGCAAGAGAGTTAGATATCGAGAGTCATAGATAGATAGATAGATAGATGGATGGATGGATGGACGGCAAGGCAAGCACCTGATTGACAGTGGTCCGTGATCTGCTGTTATGCTACTATGCTACTGACCATTGGGGGAGCGATAGCAAGCAAGAGAGTTAGATATTGAGAGTCATAGATAGATAGATGGATGGATGGACGGCAAGGCAAGCACCTGATTGACAGTGGTCCGTGATCTGCTATTATGCTACTATCAGCAGCAACAGTGGCAGGTTTGGCGCCGTGGCTTAGTTGGTTAAAGCGCCTGTCTAGTAAACAGGAGGTCCTGGGTTCAAATCCCAGCGGTGCCTTAGGCGGGCTTTGTGTGCTCCTTGCGAAGCTTGTGCTTCCGCTTTGTCAACCATCAGTTTTAGCAAGATAGGCTTATCGTAAAGCCATCAGAGGACGTAATGAACCGGAAAGCCAACTGGACAGACGCCGGTTTGTAAAGAAGAACCAGAACCCAAAGGACACGCGCTACGCGCACCTAACGGCCAACGTCCAATTCCCATTGCCGCCCCTGGACAGTCGCAACAGGGACCTTGTTACTCCCGTCAACCTTACGTTTTCACCTCTGTGTGCTTCCTTTGTTGCAGCCTGCATCCAGATTTTGTTTTGTTTTGTTTTGTTTTGTTTTGTTTTGTTTTGTTTTGTGCCTTACGCCTGAGTATAGGCACTGGGGAACGGGAGAGTCCTGGCACCGTGTCTTAGTTGGTCAAAGCGCCTGTCTTGTAAACAGGAAACCATGGGTTTTACTCCCAGCAGTGCTTTGGTTTACGTTGGCATAGGCAATGGAAAGGAAGTTTCTAAACGCTCAATACATTTTTGCAAGATGGCCGTCCGCAGCAAGCAGTTTAAGGTTACTGTAGCCGCAATCTGGCAAGCTGACCGCCAGAAGTAGAAACAATAACAAGGGGCAGGGGGAAAAGTGGGCCGTCCCTGGGTTGATTCGAACCACCATCCTTTTGGTTAATAGCCAAACACACTGACCGATTGCAACACAAAGACAGACTGAGGTGTTGTGGTTGCTGCAGTCGTGCAGTTCCTTCACAGTTGCCAGAAATCATTTCCAGCACACGATTTTCTTTGTCGTTGAATGCAACATACGTGACCATTGGGGGAGCGATAGCAAGCAAGAGAGTTAGATATCGAGAGTCATAGATAGATAGCTAGCAAGATAGATAGATAGATGGATGGATGGACGGCAAGGCAAGCACCTGATTGACAGTGGTCCGTGATCTGCTGTTATGCTACTATGCTACTGACCATTGGGGGAGCGATAGCAAGCAAGAGAGTTAGATATCAAGAGTCATAGATAGATAGATAGATAGATGGATGGACGGCAAGGCAAGCATCTGATTGACAGTGGTCCGTGATCTGCTGTTATGCTACTATGCTACTGACCATTGGGGGAGCGATAGCAAGCAAGAGAGTTAGATATCAAGAGTCATTGATAGATAGATAGATAGATGGATGGATGGATGGACGGAAAGGCAAGCATCTGATTGACAGTGGTCCGTGATCTGCTGTTATGCTACAATGCTACAGACCATTGGGGGAGCGATAGCAAGCAAGAGAGTTAGATATCAAGAGTCATAGATAGATAGATAGATAGATGGATGGATGGACGGCAAGGCAAGAATCTGATTGACAGTGGTCCGTGATCTTCTGTTATGCTACTATGCTACTGACCATTGGGGGAGCGATAGCAAGCAAGAGAGTTAGATATCAAGAGACATAGATACATAGATAGATAGATGGATGGATGGATGGACGGCAAGGCAAGCATCTGATTGACAGTGGTCCGTGATCTGCTGTTATGCTACTATGCTACTGACCATTGGGGGAGCGATAGCAAGCAAGAGAGTTAGATATCGAGAGTCATAGATAGATAGATAGATGGATGGATGGACGGCAAGGCAAGCACCTGATTGACAGTGGTCCGTGATCTGCTGTTATGCTACTATGCTACTGACCATTGGGGGAGCGATAGCAAGCAAGAGAGTTAGATATCAAGAGTCATAGATAGATAGATAGATAGATGGATGGATGGACGGCAAGGCAAGCATCTGATTGACAGTGGTCCGTGATCTGCTGTTATGCTACTATGCTACTGACCATTGGGGGAGCGATAGCAAGCAAGAGAGTTAGATATCAAGAGACATAGATACATGGATGGATGGATGGACAGCAAGGCAAGCATCTGATTGACAGTGGTCCGTGATCTGCTGTTATGCTACTATGCTACTGACCATTGGGGGAGCGATAGCAAGCAAGAGAGTTAGATATCAAGAGTCATAGATAAATAGATAGATAGATGGATGGACGGCAAGGCAAGCATCTGATTGACAGTGGTCCGTGATCTGCTATTATGCTACTATGCTACTGACCATTGGGGGAGCGATAGCAAGCAAGAGAGTTAGATATCGAGAGTCATTGATAGATAGATAGATAGATGGATGGATGGACGGCAAGGCAAGCATCTGATTGACAGTGGTCCGTGATCTGCTGTTATGCTACTATGCTACTGACCATTGGGGGAGCGATAGCAAGCAAGAGAGTTAGATATCAAGAGATATAGATAGATGGATGGATGGATGGACGGCAAGGCAAGCATCTGATTGACAGTGGTCCGTGATCTGCTGTTATGCTACAATGCTACAGACCATTGGGGGAGCGATAGCAAGCAAGAGAGTTAGATATCAAGAGTCATAGATAGATAGATAGATAGATGGATGGATGGACGGCAAGGTAAGCATCTGATTGACAGTGGTCCGTGATCTGCTGTTATGCTACTATGCTACTGACCATTGGGGGAGCGATAGCAAGCAAGAGAGTTAGATATCAAGAGACTTAGATACATAGATTGATAGATGGATGGATGGATGGACGGCAAGGCAAGCATCTGATTGACAGTGGTCCGTGATCTGCTGTTATGCTACTATGCTACTGACCATTGGGGGAGCGATAGCAAGCAAGAGAGTTAGATATCAGGAGTCATAGATAGATAGATAGATAGATGGATGGACGGCAAGGCAAGCATCTGATTGACAGTGGTCCGTGATCTGCTGTTATGCTACTATGCTACTGACCATTGGGGGAGCAATAGCAAGCAAGAGAGTTAGATATCGAGAGTCATTGATAGATAGATAGATAGATGGATGGATGGACGGCAAGGCAAGCATCTGATTGACAGTGGTCCGTGATCTGCTGTTATGCTACAATGCTACTGACCATTGGGGGAGCGATAGCAAGCAAGAGAGTTAGATATCAAGAGTCATAGATAGATAGATAGATAGATGGATGGATGGATGGACGGCAAGGCAAGCATCTGATTGACAGTGGTCCGTGATCTGCTGTTATGCTACTATGCTACTGACCATTGGGGGAGCAATAGCAAGCAAGAGAGTTAGATATCGAGAGTCATTGATAGATAGATAGATAGATGGATGGATGGATGGACGGCAAGGCATGCATCTGATTGACAGTGGTCCGTGATCTGCTTTTATGCTACTATGCTACTGACCATTGAGGGAGCGATAGCAAGCAAGAGAGTTAGATATCGAGAGTCATAGATAGATAGATAGATAGATGGATGGATGGATGGACGGCAAGGCAAGCACCTGATTGACAGTGGTCCGTGATCTGCTGTTATGCTACTATGCTACTGACCATTGGGGGAGCGATAGCAAGCAAGAGAGTTAGATATTGAGAGTCATAGATAGATAGATGGATGGATGGACGGCAAGGCAAGCACCTGATTGACAGTGGTCCGTGATCTGCTATTATGCTACTATCAGCAGCAACAGTGGGAGGTTTGGCGCCGTGGCTTAGTTGGTTAAAGCGCCTGTCTAGTAAACAGGAGGTCCTGGGTTCAAATCCCAGCGGTGCCTTAGGCAGGCTTTGTGTGCTCCTTGCGAAGCTTGTGCTTCCGCTTTGTCAACCATCAGTTTTAGCAAGATAGGCTTATCGTAAAGCCATCAGAGGACGTAATGAACCGGAAAGCCAACTGGACAGACGCCGGTTTGTAAAGAAGAACCAGAACCCAAAGGACACGCGCTACGCGCACCTAACGGCCAACGTCCAATTCCCATTGCCGCCCCTGGACAGTCGCAACAGGGAGCTTGTTACTCCCGTCAACCTTACGTTTTCACCTCTGTGTGCTTCCTTTGTTGCAGCCTGCATCCAGATTTTGTTTTGTTTTGTTTTGTTTTGTTTTGTTTTGTGCCTTACGCCTGAGTATAGGCACTGGGGAACGGGAGAGTCCTGGCACCGTGTCTTAGTTGGTCAAAGCGCCTGTCTTGTAAACAGGAAACCATGGGTTTTACTCCCAGCAGTGCTTTGGTTTACGTTGGCATAGGCAATGGAAAGGAAGTTTCTAAACGCTCAATACATTTTTGCAAGATGGCCGTCCGCAGCAAGCAGTTTAAGGTTACTGTAGCCGCAATCTGGCAAGCTGACCGCCAGAAGTAGAAACAATAACAAGGGGCGGGGGAAAAGTGGGCCGTCCCTGGGTTGATTCGAACCACCATCCTTTTGGTTAATAGCCAAACACACTGACCGATTGCACCACAAAGACAGACTGAGGTGTTGTGGTTGCTGCAGTCGTGCAGTTCCTTCACAGTTGCCAGAAATCATTTCCAGCACACGATTTTCTTTGTCGTTGAATGCAACATACGTGACCATTGGGGGAGCGATAGCAAGCAAGAGAGTTAGATATCGAGAGTCATAGATAGATAGCTAGCTAGATAGATAGATAGATGGATGGATGGACGGCAAGGCAAGCACCTGATTGACAGTGGTCCGTGATCTGCTGTTATGCTACAATGCTACGGACCATTGGGGGAGCGATAGCAAGCAAGAGAGTTAGATATCGAGAGTCATAGATAGATAGCTAGCTAGATAGATAGATAGATGGATGGATGGACGGCAAGGCAAGCACCTGATTGACAGTGGTCCGTGATCTGCTGTTATGCTACAATGCTACTGACCATTGGGGGAGCGATAGCAAGCAAGAGAGTTAGATATCGAGAGTCATAGATAGATAGATAGATGGATGGATGGACGGCAAGGCAAGCACCTGATTGACAGTGGTCCGTGATCTGCTGTTATGCTACTATGCTACTGACCATTGGGGGAGCGATAGCAAGCAAGAGAGTTAGATATCAAGAGTCATAGATAGATAGATAGATAGATGGATGGATGGACGGCAAGGCAAGCATCTGATTGACAGTGGTCCGTGATCTGCTGTTATGCTACTATGCTACTGACCATTGGGGGAGCGATAGCAAGCAAGAGAGTTAGATATCAAGAGACATAGATACATGGATGGATGGATGGACGGCAAGGCAAGCATCTGATTGACAGTGGTCCGTGATCTGCTGTAATGCTACTATGCTACTGACCATTGGGGGAGCGATAGCAAGCAAGAGAGTTAGATATCAAGAGTCATAGATAAATAGATAGATAGATGGATGGACGGCAAGGCAAGCATCTGATTGACAGTGGTCCGTGATCTGCTGTTATGCTACTATGCTACTGACCATTGGGGGAGCGATAGCAAGCAAGAGAGTTAGATATCGAGAGTCATTGATAGATAGATAGATAGATGGATGGATGGACGGCAAGGCAAGCATCTGATTGACAGTGGTCCGTGATCTGCTGTTATGCTACTATGCTACTGACCATTGGGGGAGCGATAGCAAGCAAGAGAGTTAGATATCAAGAGATATAGATAGATGGATGGATGGATGGACGGCAAGGCAAGCATCTGATTGACAGTGGTCCGTGATCTGCTGTTATGCTACAATGCTACAGACCATTGGGGGAGCGATAGCAAGCAAGAGAGTTAGATATCAAGAGTCATAGATAGATAGATAGATAGATAGATGGATGGACGGCAAGGCAAGCATCTGATTGACAGTGGTCCGTGATCTGCTGTTATGCTACTATGCTACTGACCATTGGGGGAGCAATAGCAAGCAAGAGAGTTAGATATCGAGAGTCATTGATAGATAGATAGATAGATGGATGGATGGATGGACGGCAAGGCAAGCATCTGATTGACAGTGGTCCGTGATCTGCTGTTATGCTACAATGCTACTGACCATTGGGGGAGCGATAGCAAGCAAGAGAGTTAGATATCAAGAGTCATAGATAGATAGATAGATAGATGGATGGATGGATGGACGGCAAGGCAAGCACCTGATTGACAGTGGTCCGTGATCTGCTGTTATGCTACAATGCTACTGACCATTGGGGGAGCGATAGCAAGCAAGAGAGTTAGATATCAAGAGTCATAGATAGATAGATAGATGGATGGATGGACGGCAAGGCAAGCACCTGATTGACAGTGGTCCGTGATCTGCTGTTATGCTACTATGCTACTGACCATTGGGGGAGCGATAGCAAGCAAGAGAGTTAGATATCAAGAGTCATAGATAGATAGATAGATAGATGGATGGATGGACGGCAAGGCAAGCATCTGATTGACAGTGGTCCGTGATCTGCTGTTATGCTACTATGCTACTGACCATTGGGGGAGCGATAGCAAGCAAGAGAGTTAGATATCAAGAGACATAGATACATGGATGGATGGATGGACGGCAAGGCAAGCATCTGATTGACAGTGGTCCGTGATCTGCTGTTATGCTACTATGCTACTGACCATTGGGGGAGCGATAGCAAGCAAGAGAGTTAGACATCAAGAGTCATAGATAAATAGATAGATAGATGGATGGACGGCAAGGCAAGCATCTGATTGACAGTGGTCCGTGATCTGCTGTTATGCTACTAAGCTACTGACCATTGGGGGAGCGATAGCAAGCAAGAGAGTTAGATATCGAGAGTCATTGATAGATAGATAGATAGATGGATGGATGGACGGCAAGGCAAGCATCTGATTGACAGTGGTCCGTGATCTGCTGTTATGCTACTATGCTACTGACCATTGGGGGAGCGATAGCAAGCAAGAGAGTTAGATATCAAGAGATATAGATAGATGGATGGATGGATGGACGGCAAGGCAAGCATCTGATTGACAGTGGTCCGTGATCTGCTGTTATGCTACAATGCTACAGACCATTGGGGGAGCGATAGCAAGCAAGAGAGTTAGATATCAAGAGTCATAGATAGATAGATAGATAGATGGATGGATGGACGGCAAGGTAAGCATCTGATTGACAGTGGTCCGTGATCTGCTGTTATGCTACTATGCTACTGACCATTGGGGGAGCGATAGCAAGCAAGAGAGTTAGATATCAAGAGACTTCGATACATAGATTGATAGATGGATGGATGGATGGACGGCAAGGCAAGCACCTGATTGACAGTGGTCCGTGATCTGCTGTTATGCTACAATGCTACTGACCATTGGGGGAGCGATAGCAAGCAAGAGAGTTAGATATCAAGAGTCATAGATAGATAGATAGATGGATGGATGGACGGCAAGGCAAGCACCTGATTGACAGTGGTCCGTGATCTGCTGTTATGCTACTATGCTACTGACCATTGGGGGAGCGATAGCAAGCAAGAGAGTTAGATATCAAGAGTCATAGATAGATAGATAGATAGATGGATGGATGGATGGACGGCAAGGCAAGCATCTGATTGACAGTGGTCCGTGATCTGCTGTTATGCTACAATGCTACTGACCATTGGGGGAGCGATAGCAAGCAAGAGAGTTAGATATCAAGAGTCATAGATAGATAGATAGATAGATGGATGGATGGATGGACGGCAAGGCAAGCATCTGATTGACAGTGGTCCGTGATCTGCTGTTATGCTACTATGCTACTGACCATTGGGGGAGCGATAGCAAGCAAGAGAGTTAGATATCAAGAGTCATAGATAGATAGATAGATAGATAGATGGACGGCAAGGCAAGCATCTGATTGACAGTGGTCCGTGATCTGCTGTTATGCTACTATGCTACTGACCATTGGGGGAGCAATAGCAAGCAAGAGAGTTAGATATCGAGAGTCATTGATAGATAGATAGATAGATGGATGGATGGATGGACGGCAAGGCATGCATCTGATTGACAGTGGTCCGTGATCTGCTGTTATGCTACTATGCTACTGACCATTGAGGGAGCGATAGCAAGCAAGAGAGTTAGATATCGAGAGTCATAGATAGATAGATAGATAGATGGATGGATGGATGGACGGCAAGGCAAGCACCTGATTGACAGTGGTCCGTGATCTGCTGTTATGCTACTATGCTACTGACCATTGGGGGAGCGATAGCAAGCAAGAGAGTTAGATATTGAGAGTCATAGATAGATAGATGGATGGATGGACGGCAAGGCAAGCACCTGATTGACAGTGGTCCGTGATCTGCTATTATGCTACTATCAGCAGCAACAGTGGCAGGTTTGGCGCCGTGGCTTAGTTGGTTAAAGCGCCTGTCTAGTAAACAGGAGGTCCTGGGTTCAAATCCCAGCGGTGCCTTAGGCGGGCTTTGTGTGCTCCTTGCGAAGCTTGTGGTTTCGCTTTGTCGACCATCAGTTTTAGCAAGATAGGCTTATTGTAAAGCCATCAGAGGACGTAATGAACCGGAAAGCCAACTGGACAGATGCCGGTTTGTAAAGAAGAACCAGAACCCAAAGGACACGCGCTACGCGCACCTAACGGCCAACGTCCACTTCCCATTGCCGCCCCTGGACAGTCGCAACAGGGAGCTTGTTGTTCCCGTCAACCTTACGTTTTCACCTCTGTGTGCTTCCTTTGTTGCAGCCTGCATCCAGATTTTGTTTTGTTTTGTTTTGTTTTGTTTTGCTTTGTTCCTTACGCCTGAGTGTAGGCACTGGGGAATCAGAGAGTCCTGGCACCGAGGCTTAGTTGGTCAAAGCACCTGTCTTGTAAACAGGAAACCCTGGGTTTGACTCCCAGCAGTGCCTTGGTTTATGTTGGCCTAGGTAATGGAAAGGAAGTTTCTAAACGCTCAATACATTTTTGCAAGATGGCCGTCCGCAGCAAGCAGCTTAAGGTTACTGTAGCCGCAGTCTGGCAATCTGACCGCCAGAAGTAGAAACAATAACAAGGGGCGGGGGGAAAAGCGGGCCGCCTCTGGGTGGATTTGAACCACCATCCTTTCGGTTAACAGCCAAACACGCTGACCGATTGCGCCACAGAGACAGACAGAGGTTTTGTGGTTGCTGCAGTCGTGCTGTTCCTTCACAGTTGCCAGAAATCATTTCCAGCACACGATTTTCTTTTTCGTTGAATGCAACATACGTGACCATTGGGGGAGCGATAGCAAGCAAGAGAGTTAGATATCGAGAGTCATAGATAGATAGATAGATAGATGGATGGATGGATGGACGGCAAGGCAAGCACCTGATTGACAGTGGTCCATGATCTGCTGTTATGCTACTATGCTACTGACCATTGGGGGAGCAATAAAAGCAAGAGAGTTAGATAGCGAGAGTCATTGATAGATAGATAGATAGATGGATGGATGGATGGACGGCAAGGCAAGCATCTGATTGACAGTGGTCCGTGATCTGCTGTCATGCTACTATGCTACTGACCATTGGGGGAGCGATAGCAAGCAAGAGAGTTAGATATCGAGAGTGATAGATAGATCGATAGATAGATGGATAAATGGACGGCAAGGCAAGCATCTGATTGACAGTGGTCCGTGATCTGCTGTTATGCTACTATGCTACTGACCATTGGGGGAGCGATAGCAAGCAAGAGAGTTAGATATCGAGAGTCATAGATAGATAGATAGATAGATGGATGGATGGATGGACGGCAAGGCAAGCACCTGATTGACAGTGGTCCGTGATCTGCTGTTATGCTACTATGCTACTGACCATTGGGGGAGCGATAGCAAGCAAGAGAGTTAGATATCGAGAGTCATAGATAGATAGATAGATAGATAGATAGACAGATAGATGGATGGATGGACGGCAAGGCAAGCATCTGATTGACAGTGGTCCGTGATCTGATGTTATGCTACTATGCTACTGACCATTGGGGGAGCGATAGCAAGCAAGATAGTTAGATATCGAGAGACATAGATACATAGATAGATAGATAGATAGATGGATGGATGGATGGACAGCAAGGCAAGCATTTGATTGACAGTGGTCCGTGATCTGCTGTTATGCTACTATGCTACTGACCATTGGGGGAGCGATAGCAAGCAAGAGAGTTAGATATCGAGAGTGATAGATAGATCGATAGATAGATGGATGGATGGACGGCAAGGCAAGCATCTGATTGACAGTGGTCCGTGATCTGCTGTTATGCTACTATGCTACTGACCATTGGGGGAGCGATAGCAAGCAAGAGAGTCAGATATCGAGAGTCATAGATAGATAGATAGATAGACGGATGGATGGGTGGACAGCAAGGCAAGCATCTGATTGACAGTGGTCCGTGATCTGCTGTTATGCTACTATGCTACTGACCATTGGGGGAGCGATAGCAAGTAAGAGAGTTGGATATCGAGAGTCATAGATAGATAGATAGATAGATGGATGGATGGATGGACGGCAAGGAAAGCACCTGATTGACAGTGGTCCGTGAAATAAACAATGTTAGAACAGTGTATGAATAACACTATAGACACTATAGAATGATAGAATAATGCTTGTGTGTATGTTTGTGTGTGTGCGTTTAAGCCTATTGATGTGGCATTCTCATATATGTAACGCCTGCTAACCTGATAATAAAATATTATATACACATGAATTATGTTTATATGTAGTTAATAAATCCATACATACAAACACCATTGTTTATCACGCGTTACATTTTTTATTCAGCACACACAAAAACCAAATAAACTAAAACAGTGAAACACCACTGATAATGTTCTTTGACATACAAACACAATAATAATAATAATAATAATAATAATAATAATAATAATAATAATAATACATTTTTTATTATCAGAATCACACAAGGATTTAACATTTTACAGATAACATTAATGTATGTATTTCTATAGCCTATATATAAACAAACAACAACCAAAATAATAATACAAAAAATAAAACCATGAGGACCCGCTTTACTGAGACAGCCATGGTAATTTCCCAAACAGCCGATGCTTTTTAGCTGGTTGGTCTCTTTGTGGTGTTTCGGGTGGGGCAGCCGCCCCCTCCATCGGAATATCAAAGTCTGGTTCAGGAGAAATAGGATTTCTCTGTATAGACATAGAACTGTCTCTAGTAGGTGTTGTTTTCAGTTTCTCCAACACCTCCCTGTTTATTCTGTTAGACAGTACCGAACCGGGGATGTTAATCTCCGCCATCGCCATCATAAAACTGCCCCAGCCTTTGGGGGCTCTTCCTGTGGCCAGCGTGTGCGGCTGTGTGACAGCCCTAACCAGATCAATCACATGAGACCCACGAACAGGGCCCCCCTTGTACACAAATTCCCCATTCTCATTCCAGCTAGCTATAGAATTGTTGGACACCATTTCGGCATTTTTATTTTGCTTTTGTGGGATAGCGTCTAAAATATAATCGAAAACAGGCTCTGTGTGCGGTTTTTCGGCCGGGGTATCGGTGTCAGGCATCTGCAAAGTCAAAGTGGCTTTTTCAGATTCTGCCTGCCGCGTCAGGGCCAAGTACCTCTGCAGCGCTTTGTCATATTCACCCAATTGAGAGCTTTGCAGAATATCTTTCATTTCACCATCCAATTTATATGTGGCTATTTTTCTGATGTCATGTTCAACTGGAAAGTCCTCTTTAATTTGGCCCATCTGTTTCTGAGGTACTAGATACATTTTCTCAGTGAATTGCATTTTCATCTGGTCAGTAAGCCGGTAATGAGGGGAATGGCAATACTTAGCAAATTACCGATAAACCCCCCAGACTGATTCAATAGATTTCTCTTTCTCTTAACAGACACTGTCTTTTTACTAAGTGTTTTTATAATGTGGCCACTTTTCTTGAGTTTCTGAAATTGTTTAGCGCTCAAGCGGATGTTTCCTTTCAGTGTATTTAGAGTGATTTCTGACACGGCCTGTACCAGGTCGCTTCCAGCGGCGCACAGAATGGCCTTGTTGCGGCTTGGCTTTAACCAGCAGCTGCAGGAGAGCCAGTTTTCTCTTCATACGCAGTGACATACTGACAGCCAGAGTCACAGACAGCAAATGTGCTCAACGCTGGAAAACCAGCGGCTTTTACTTTCTTTGTTTTTTAAACACATAAACCACCGGGATGTCAGGGGGGAAAAGACCCGTCCTTAAACGGTATTCATCAGGGGTCTTTGACATGACATCGACAAATAAGTATCCAAAATACTTCTTGGTGGCATCTTCAAAAGCTTCCAAAAAATATTGAGATTTGCCTGGATACATCTGTCGAGCTAACGTTGTAATCTGTAATTTATCTCTCGGTCTTTTACAGTATTCTCATCTCAAAGTGCCAGTCACGTTTAACACTTACTATCCCCGGTTGCCGCAGTGCAATATCTTTTATTTCACCATTTGCACCAGCCTACTTATCCGCATAGTCAAGTATCAAATCTTTTCGGCTATCGAAATTAATTTTCTCACTATTAGCCACGTTTAATGTGATACCCTTTACCTTGATACAGGCTTTCCCTCCTGAGAGCTTATATCCATAGGATTTAGGTCCTGTTGCAACAAACTCTGTAATGTGCTGATCCGGAGGCAGCTCACTTGTCAATTGACCCAGATAATCTCCTAACTTGGGGTCCCACTGTCCTGGCCTGCTTACATAAATGATTGAATCAGTGTCATAATACAAACAACGACCTTGTAATGAATCCAGAAGAGAGTACAGTTCTAACCTAGCATAGGCGGTGGTGAAACTGGCAATACAAATATTTACATTTGAAAGCTGTGTGTAGTGCTCTTTTCCCCGTTTCCAGGTGACACAGGCACATAAAATCATCGTCATCGTCAATAAAATCACAAGACGAGACCTCGTGGTATGGGGCAAACACGTATTTAAATAATTCGTTGGGGTCTCTCACAATACTGGTGTTTTGTAAATCTGGTCGTTGTCCAAATTTTCCCCATAAAGAATTCAAAAACAGTTTTGAAATCTGTCTTTTGGCCGGATTCTTAGTAATGTTGTAATGGTCCAAGTGTACCCCCTCTCTGTCATGATACTCTCTGATGTAGTGTTCACGGTCTGTGTCATTTTTGCACCACTGGGGGTAGCCTGAAGCTTCTTGTTTGCCGTTTAAATGCGTTTTAATATATTCACTAAACAACGTGTTGGTCGAGTGCTTAAAGTGCCAGATCTCGTATATTTCTGCTATTCTGTAACCCTTATCTACAGCAGACAGCAGCTCTGGCGTGCACCAGACACCGGTAAGCGCTCTCTGCTCGTCGCTGTTTGTTCAGGGGGAGCCCTGCTGGGTGTCAGCGCACGTCCGACAGA
Organism: Amia ocellicauda; assembly: GCF_036373705.1. Taxonomy (NCBI): domain Eukaryota; kingdom Metazoa; phylum Chordata; class Actinopteri; order Amiiformes; family Amiidae; genus Amia; species Amia ocellicauda. Next base: position 60,453,300 of record NC_089851.1, on the reverse strand, counting down.
GTGTAAAGAACAGTTTTTTACCAACTCTGGTCGGTAGCACAGGGAAAAACAACCTTCTAGGAGGGTAAACTTTGACTTTTGCGAGCACAAAGTAATTTTGTAAATCTTCAAAGCCCTCGCATATTATATCCGGGTGACCAACGGGGTACAATTTGGTTTTATTTACAAACGGGTACAGACTGGTGAAATCATAGTAACGGAGTTCCCAGCCAGGTTTTGGTTGATAATACAGGGTCACTGCATTCGTCCACCCACCGAATAGAGACTCCCTGGGGTCTAAAGGCGCTGGTAACTGTGATTCGGAAATAAATGCCCTAACATCCTGGTCTTCATTCAGCATTGTCTTCCATTTGTGTTCCCACATCACTTTAACATCAAACCCTTGTAATTTTAAGAATTCGGTTTTATACATTGTCTTTTGATATAGCCAGCCGAATGTTGTTTTGGTCACACTGTTAACGTCATTTTCGCTATAACAGGTTTCGCTACCATGAAAAAAACATCCATGGTACTCAAAAGCAGTGTACACACCGTTTATTACTGCAAAAACCATCTAGATAGTACGGGCCAAATTTATGCTCACCACCCAGCTTTAGTGCGTGTTGTATACTGATGTTGTCTGTGTGTTCAGTATACATGAGCCACTGAATAGCGGGGGTCGAGAACCGCTTTTTCTGGTTGTGATAATTGTCGTGCGGGACTAATGCTATGGTCTGCAGTCTGAGAAACATGTACCGGTACATGGTCATACACACAGAGGCTAATGTGATGTACTGAAACGGGTCAAGACTGACTTTAATCAGGTCTGAATCAGGGTCAGACGGACACTTCAGACGTATCTGCTCTGTCATACTTAAGATCTCGTTTCTAAATGTAGTACAAGCTTGTCTCAGTATGTCCACGTCCTGTCTACAATACCGCTTCAATTCATCGAGTTTGTGCTCATCGTACCATTCCTGAAACTGTGTTTTATCAGCACCCATCATGTAGTCTACCCCGTAAAATTGTTCAGCGGGTAAGGGTCCTACATAATTTTGGTTTGCGACCGTGTTAAAGAAGTGGGGGAAATGGCCTTTCTCACCCTCAAACCCCATTGCTTTTGGCATATTGCTCAGTTTCAGAGGCAAGAAATGTAATGAATCAATGAACCTGATGTTCAGAGCGGTCACTGTCATGCACATAATTTTACCTCCTTGTGTGATGAAGTGTGTAGCAACCTTTTCACGTATGAGCTCTCTAATGACCAAGTAGTTATCATAGCCTTTACCATTGTGTGAAATAAAAGTGTAGTTTTTAAAACACGTGTCAATGAAACATTTCACAAAGTCAGATAAGCAAGAATCCCCATAAAACTCCCATGTGCGTTTGTTGTTTATGTGTGAGGCATAAACATAATTTGGGATGTGTGTCCTGTTTCTTGCATGCATTCAAAATCAAAGAAAATGTATTTTTCCGATTGTTTGGGGATGTTTATTACGCTCATGTAGCATACATGATTGTCAGGTGTCTGGATAACACTTTTACAGCGCGGAAAGAGCTTTTCTTCGCAAGTGTGCATTATTGGGAGAAAAGTCCGGCACTCTGTACAGTAAAAGTGTTGAACACACTGAATCTCTTTGGTGGCAGCTATAGCCTTGTGTCTCCTGAGACAGACACCACCTCTACAGAATATTTTACATACATTGCATCTGGTGATGGTCTCTTTAACCTCAAAACAGTGGGGGTCTAAACACGCTCTGCACAAATTCCGACACGTGTGACTATTTTTATGCCCATATACTGCGTGGCAATAATCACAGAAATAGTTAACACCTATAAATGTTCTGATGTTTAAAACCCCGTAGTAATGCTGTTTGTGAAGTAAAACAAACATCTGTGCATTCTTTCCCTTTCCACAGGCGGTACACACTGGCGGCAAAATATAAATTGTTACCTTGGTTTTTGAAATCAGTGAGGCATGCCCTTTTCTTGTCTATTATCTTGCAAAACAAAATACCTTTTATACGTCTCCGTACCCCACCTTGCATATTAGGATTTCGGTGTGACTTTGCAGTAAATTAGCTATGCTCTCTAGGAAATCTGTTTCATCCAGCTCCCCCAAATGTTGCCTCCTCTAACAGAAAGCATTATTTAATGACCCCGAGCTCAGTCTAAGCTGTACAAAATCATTAGGACCCACATTGTGTGATATTTCATTTAACAGCCCTTGCACAGCACCAGTACGATTCTACCAGATCCAGATTCACAAACCTGAATTCTTCATAAAACTCCATTCCCCGGAACCTGTTAAGTTCCCGGTCATAGTGACGAATACGCTCCAAAAACACCCGAGGCGGGTCCCCGCCATCACCACACTCAACCATTTGTTCAGCATTTTCATTATTCACCTCTAACATTGCTACATCACCACCCCCAATCTGATTATCATTATTATTCGCTTCTAATGCTTACCCATCAGACACGTGCAAATCTATATATTCCTGAATTTCCAAGTCTGGTTGGTTATTATTATCAGCTTCTAATGCTAATTCATCAGACACAATCAAATCAATATATTCCTGAATTTCCAAGTTTGCTGGGTGGTCATCAACCGCCACTGTGCTGTAATGGTGTCTGTGATCCTGCTAATTGTGACACATCCATTCTAGATTTAAGCCTACGCAGCATTCTTTTGGCTACATTAATATTCTTTATCAGTACTGCCGTGATACGTGCAGACCGAGTGTCTTTGTGTCTTACTTGTTTCATTATTTGTTAATTGCGGTTTTCACTCACAGTGTGACGATTCAGCAAACTCGATGTTATACCCTTTTTGTTTTAACACATTTGTCAAAACATGTATTTTTCTATGAGCTGTGTGTAAATCTTCTACCAGTTGCCAACAAATGTGACATATTTTACTAAACAACAGGGCCCTAGAATCATCAGAGGTCTGAATGCCTGTACAGGGTATTTGTTCACCTGACCTGTCTATCTCTTTATGCACACTCGGAGTGGGGTTAACTGTGCTATTTGTCTGCTTACCTCTTTTTACAGTAGCGGGCTGTCTTACTGCGTGCTTTTCTCTGAAACATGCACTCTACCTTCAAGATGGTTTAGTGACTTGTTAGAAAGTGTGGATGAGAAAGTAATGCAAATAGTTGAGAAGGTTATAAAAAACAAGGCTTATCAAGTGTTTTACAAACATAAATAAAATACTGTTTGTGCCTGCTCTGCTTTTCTGTGCAATAAGACATTATATTAATTCATATATTTTTTCAGATGTTTGCATATGTTTGAGGAATCTATGTTTGAAGATGTCATCCTCACTCTAATAGCTCACAAGTTTGGTGATTTGTATGATACTGGTAATTCTGATGTGAAATCGCTAGTTGCTGATGTTGAAAAAACAGTGGCGTCCCTCCCCAATGTGCTCAAGAGAATGCTGTATAAAGAGACACATCCTGGTGAATCTGCTTTTACATCTGTCCAAAAAGTTCTGCACAGTTCTTTTGGAAATACTATCCCTATCATGACCAAACCCAATTTCTACACTGTGCTAGACAGAATAGTGTCACTGCCCTGGCCAATAAACAAGTAGAGGGAGTAGCTAGTGCAGTACAGTTCAGTTGTTTCTTCCTGGCTGCTGTAGGTGTTGGGGAAGCGGGATCATTGGTCACCCGAGTCAGTATCTAATCTCACTGTCTACATCTGACTTGATGCCTTGTTGTCATTTTTAGAGCTGTCACAATAAAATATTGACATTGAAATATATTTTACTGAGTCTCATATTTTGAATGTCTATACCTTTTCTTTCTCTTTTATTTTTCCAACACTGTACCACCCCAAAAATAATCATAAAATATATAACCTAAAATCATCACACGCACATCACTAAACACAGTTTAAAATACTTTTTTATTAAAACTTTATGTTGTTGTTCTCTTTTTATTTTAATGTATTTTATTTTGCTAACAACTTATCATAACAAACCTAATCATAAAACATAACCTAACACAAATAATAATAAGTTTAAACTCTTAAACATTACACACACACACACATACACCATCAGGGTGAGATGGCAGTAAACACTTGTCAAGATGACCTGTGCCCTTTCCAAAATGCCTGTCATCCTAACAAGATGGAGGTCATCCAAACAAGATGGCTGTCATCCTAACAAGATTACGGTCATCCAAACAAGATGGCTGACAGGAGAGGGTCAAAGGGTAAAACCTGTATCCTAACAAGTTGGCTGACTGGAGAGGATCAAAGGGTACAGGGTAAGGAGGGGCTTCCTGGCCCGTGGGGCTTCTGGGTAAGGAGGGGCTTCCTGGCCCGTGGGGCTTCTGGGTAAGGCGGGGCTTCCCAGCCCATGGGGCTTCTGGGTAGGGGTGGGGCCACCTGACACTTTGACATAAAGTGCCATCATTACTACTCATAAGCGCAATATGTACAATATCTTTCCCGTTCCTGAGAAAACTATGTTTGAAAACTGTAATTTTTTGCCTGGACTACAATCAAGATGGCTACCAAACCATGTGACATTATGCCGCCATTTTGCGATCTAGTGACCATGCCATAGACCCCTACATCCATTCAAAGTCTGGTGACTTTTTAGACTGCGGTTCAAAAGTTATAGGCATTTGAACATATTCTGGTGGAAGAGAAGAAAAAATAAGTATAATAATAATAATAATGACCAGTGACCATCACATTGCTTATGGGATCAATTCTGTCAAGTAACAATCAGTCCAATACATTCTAACATAGTTCCATACTGCACCATATGCATTTATTTGCAACTTGACCATCTCTGAAATTTGATTGGCTCATGGCGGCCATTTTGTTTTCTCAATCAACTTGCCTTGAACAAATCTGATAGAGGAGCTAGCCAAGGTCATGTGTACAAAATTTCATATCAATCAGACCAACCATTTCGGAGATGAAGATCTTTGAAGATTCTTGGCCAATCCAATATGGCTGCCAAACCATATGACTTATTGACTTGTTTTGAACAAATCTGAATTTAGGCCATAACATAACATCACACACCAAGTTTCACATCTGTCCCGTCTGCGGTTTCGGAGAAGAAGATTTTTGTATATTTTCCAAAATGTGTCACTTAAGCCACTATGGCCACCAGACCATGTGACATATGGCCTCCATATTGAATATGGCATAGTACTACATAGCCATCTATCACTGTATGAAGTTTCATGAGTTTTCATCAAGCATTGGTTTTTATAGGCTTTTGAAAAGATACTGCTGAAAAATAATAATCCTAACAATAACAATAGGGTTCCAGCAACTTCGTTGCTTGGCCCCCAACTTTTGAGGCTTCCAGGTGCTTGGAGTCGAGAAATGTATGGCTTTAGACTCATAAAAATATGAATCAGATGAAGACACATGTTGACAACAATTGTTGCTTAAAGGTTTTGATAAGTAGAGTATTCAAGGTCAAGTTCCCCCTCTTGTGGTCTAATATTTTAAGGAACAAGCCATTTCAATCTCAATAAACCAACTACACTTATTTGATTGAAATGTATCAATTTAATTACATTAGTAGTACCATCAATACTTCTAATATCATAATATAGTAGTAAACACTTTATTCTCTAAGTTTAATTTTGTGTACTTTAAAACACAATCTAACCATTTAAGTAGCTTTAGATTGCTGCTGCTCTCCATTTTTCCATTTACCTTCTCAAGCTTATTTAGTTGCATACCTGGTGTTTCATATAGTTATCACGTTGATTTCTGATGTATGCGTTATATATATTTACAGCTGGAAAAGCAAAGTATATCACTAAGGAGCAAATAGCTCCAATTAGTTTTTACTATTGCGCCTGACCGAGTATGTCTGTATGTCCGTATGTTGTCTTATGTTCAACTCTTTAGATCCAGCGATTAAATTATCCATTACAGAAATTATCCATTAGGACAAGGCACATCAGGAGGTCTGTGCAATAGGAACAGTCTGGACACCATTTTAAGTTCCGAACGGAATTAACGTCTTTACTATCTACATATTTATTTATTTATTTATTTATACATTGTTTTTTTTTGTTGTTTTTTTTTTACATTTTGGCACAAATTATCCTCCATACTATCCATGACAAAATTAAAAATAAATACATGGAGAAAATAATAAATACATGAATTAATGTGGAAATAAATAGATGGATAAATAAACAGATTTTGAATTAAATACAATAATAAATAAATCTCCATGTATTTATTAGAACATGTATTTATTTATTTCAACATTTATTTATTATTTTCACTGTGAATTTGTTTAAAATTTTAATTACAGTGAAAATAATCAATACATTAATACATAAATACATGTTCAAATGGACATTTATTTATGTCAACACTACTACATTTATTCATTTATTTATGTAATGTGAAGCGATTCAAGTAATGAATAAACAATGTATTTGCTAAAATAAGTTTTGCTTAAACTTTAAGGGGAACTGCACCACAGTTTTATCTTAATTCTGTTATTTGTATAAATTGTTTTAAATATAGCAATGTCACAAATGTCTGAAGTGAAAATATATTTATTAATATGATTTTCTTAAGGAATAGGTGGCCATTTTCTCTCCACCAGACCCTCGGTAACAGTCTGTACTAGTATGTGTAAGACCTGTAGGCAATACAAAGTAAAAGCATAATAATAATGATGATATTATTTATAACTAGAATGCTAAAGTTCCATGAGAAACATTGTGGAAGTACAGTAAGCAGTATGTTTCAGTGTACATGTAATATATTAAGTACTATAGTACATCACAAGGTACTACAGTAAACTATAGTATACAACAGGGTAGTTCAATATTTGTCTAAGTACCGTAGGAGGCACTATAGTACATTACAAGATACTATAGTATATCACGTAACAAGAGTATACTATAGTATAACAGTGTACTATCGTATGTCACACATTATTCAGTATACCATAGTATAAAAATTTAGTGTGGTATACAACAGTGTCCTACAGTATTTGTTGTACTACTGTAGTAAGTACTATAGTATAATTGTATTGTTTTATTGTCTATCTTAATTGTAGTTTTAATATTTAATTAACTATATTTTCTTGTAAAGAGCTTTGCGATACACTATGACATTTCCATGGAATCCGAATGTGTTCAATTTCGTTGGATTTCATGAAATCCGAATGCATGAAATTGCATGATTTAATCAGGTGAATACAGATTAAATCGTGATGCAATTGCATGCTATATAAAGGGTGTTTGGGAGCGAGACTACATGGTGAAGTTTTGAGTTTTGAAAGAGAAAAGCAAGATCAAGAGTGTAAATATGTATAGGAATATTTAGTTATGGCAGCTTCTGCCATGCTGTACATTGGCAAAAAGAAGATGGCTTCACTCACATCTATGCAAGTGTACACTCAGTATTTGTTGCAGAAATTAATGAAAGCAATACTAGTTTCAGTACTGTACTTCGCAAAAACATATTTGCATATTTGTTCAAAACTTGTACTTTAATATTTTTGCGATATCTAACACTGATAGTCCTACATTGTTTCATGTGTGCATGTATTTAAACAAAACAAAAACAAACAAAAAACAACATTGTTCTCTTTTCTTTGCTAAAACTATTTTTGTTACATTGAATCAGGGGTATGCATACATCTGGAAGGCACACTATATGTAATGGTAAGTTACAACAACATAAATGACACAGTATATATATATATATATATATATATATATATATATATATATATATATAATCATCACAGTATAGTTCTTAAAAGATCATTTATCAAGCAGATTTAAACAAATTAAAAATGTCTATTATAATGACTGGCTAGTATACAGTACACACTAGAAGCACCGACATTTCAAATTACCTACAAGAGCCAAAACTATAGTATAATAATGATCAAATAAAAAACTTTATTTGCGTTTATGCAGCTAAAATGCTGTAGGCATATTTAATACATATATTTAGGAAAAGTCAGGAATTGGTATCCATAGTGTATTCAGGAACACATAGTAATTCAAATTAAATCAGTCAAACTGACCAGCCGTGCACTTCTAGAGTTAAATTATAAAGGCAAATCATGCAAAAGATCACATCACGTGTACAGTATCAGCACACAAACTACAGGGTCACAAGCCGCTAATGGGAAACTAAACTTTGGATTCAAACTCGATTTGTAAGGAAATATTGAAGACAAGGAAAGGTTTTCTGTTTCATTTGCATGCAATGCTTTTCTTACAAGAGCAGTGTAGTTTACAGTATAATTTGTGAGCACCCATTTGCTGTAGCAATTATAATTTAGTTTGCTTATTATAATGATTTGGTGTTTTTTAAATATATATTCCTATATATATATATATTTTACCATTCATGTTACAGCGTTGTTTTTATTTTAATAAGTGCCCGATTAATCAGCAATTGCCCATTGATTAACCGATCAAATATTTGAATGGACTGACAGCCTTAATATATATGTGTGTGTGTTATTGTAATGAAATGTATGGTTTGTATTATTATTAGCAACTGTACGCTATCCAAAACAGAGGTATGGAATATTTTGCTTTTGACAGCTTAAAATTAAAAATATGTGAACAAAGACCAATCAAGGCTAACTTACCAGTATACAAAATAACATTTATAAATATAAATGTAAAACTTTTTGAAGAGCCGGTATTAATGTTTTGTATAAACTGTATAATGTTTTATATTAATGATTGAAAAACATGTCAACAGAGCCAATTGTATTAATTGTCATGCAAGCAAATTTTAGCAAGGCTGTTCTGACACTCCCAGCATCTCCTTCAAGATTTCTGTGGCTAATCTGTGGCTGGAGAGGTCACCTCATCATTATTGATCAACAGTTGCTTTGAGAACTATGAGACCAGACCTCTGCCAGTAGATCAAAGGAAGCCATCTTGATATGTTTATTCATTTATTTACAGTAGTTTACAATTAAGATTAAACATAAATTAGTACATTTTGTGCACCCCCAATTCCTAATATGAGGGGCAAAGCTAACGAACTGAGCTTCCGTCCCTCAGTCCCAACAGCTTTCATATGATATTATTTTAATATAGTGATACAACATTTTGTGACATTCCTGTTTTGGATGCCCTATTTTTCAAGTTTGATTGTAATACATGAGTGTTATTAAAGTTTTAACTTAGAGTTACAGACTACATTTGCTGGGCACATCTAAAGACTAGCAAAAATTTATATTTGGATTTCGTTTTGTGAAAATTACTTCACGCTGGGGAATGATTTATTGCAGGATTTACATATGGTAAGAACAGTATAATTATTAATACTATGTATGTGTAACAACGGAGATAAAGTGCTCAGTTTAATTTATTTAAAAATGTGTTATGCTAATTTAGGTAAGGTAGCTGGGGTTTATTAGGGTGTGTGCAGGGGTTTTAGAGTTGGTGACCACGTGTGCGGAGCAACACCTGGAACTGTGTGAACTTCTTCTGGGCAAGAGGCGCGTAGTTTTTTTCTTCAATAAATCTAGCAGCAAGTAAGCAAGCGATTTGTGGGCTACTTGTTTTCCCCCGCTGAAAATACTACATTGGCATCAGAAATGAGGATGGACACTTACGGCTCCTGGCCAGCAGACAGGGGAGGAGGGGGCGCAGGCCAGAGACTCCAGCTCTTCAGGCAGTGCCTCGCAGCCAAGCGTGAGCGGCAGATAAACCGGCAGTGTGTACAGTGTCGGTCTGCTGTGTATCGCTGTTTCAATAATTAAATTATTATTATTATTTATCTCTTGGCAGACACCCTTATCCTTACAATACAAAATAATAAATAATAATTCATAATAACCAATAAAATGCCCCCCCAATGCTACAGTATGTAAGTTACTATAAGTACATGTAAGTTATTGTTAACAGTAGTAAGCTACTAGTAGTAGTTTTTGAAAATAATCGAAACGTTAAACGATTTGAAAAAGGTGTTTAAGGAAAATAAGCTAAGGCTATTAGATAAGGATAATATAGGGAATTAATTGGCTGGTATGTATACTATGTTTCTACCAAAGTTGTAACAGGAGTTGGAATTTTGGGGGTAGAAGAAAAGCTGTAAAAATCCTCAGATTAAACTTAATGGATAATTATTTACTGAATATTGGCATATATCATTTGTTTGTACATTTTCTTATCTTGAAAATTATCAAAAAGAAATATAACAAACATTAGAATTAGAGTTACCCTGTGTTAGACTTGTGTCCTTAATTAGAGATAATTAGAGTTGCCTTGTGATAGACTGGTGTTGCTGCAGGGTTGGGCTTCGGAACACTTTAATTTTGTTAAAAAGTAAACAAAATTGGAAACATATATATACACACACATTTAATTGCATGTAATTAACTTAATTAAAAAAAAGTAAATTAAAAACTAAAACAGTAAAATATGTGTATACAAAAAAACAAATCAGTCTGTTACTATTTTTATATTATACATACTTATTTAAAATAACACATCATCCAATAGGCTTCTGGTTTGGAGCCAAACAATAGCACTAAATGCTACTCCTCATTGCTAATTGCAATAGATTGATTGCATTTTTTTTTTACTTTGGATAGTTATGTCTGCTACTACAGGGAGAAGCTGTTCGATCTCCTCCACAGTCTTCAATCCCATCTGCCGTAGAAGGTCCTCCACTGGGGCAAGCAATTGCTCCCCTTTCTCTGTGAACAGTAGGAAACCTTCTTCGGTGTCACAGAACCTCAGGATGGTTTTCTGTTTCTTTTCTGTTTTTTATGTTGACTCCTGAATGAGAATTAATTAGATGCTTTTCTGGTTTTACCCAATTTATCCTGATTTCTAAAGGAATTAACGGAATGTAAAAAAGATTTGGAGAGGTTGAGCTTGAGGTGGTGTGAGTGCATCCAGGCAGAGATAGCAGACAAGCAGGAAGAGATGCAAGAGGGGATGAGAATGTCGGAGGAGGGAAAAGACAGGAAGATCTGGGCATCATCTGTGTAAAAATGGTAAGAGAAACCATGGGATGCAATGAGGGGGCCCAGGGAGTGAGTGTAGAGAGAGGACAAGAGGGGACCCAGAATGGAGCCTTGGGTTACACCTGTGAGGAGAGGTTGGGGGGTGGATGAGGAACCTCGCCATGTCACTTGGTAGGTCCCGTCGCTGAGGTAGGAGTAGAACCAGGTGAGAGCAGTTCAGAGATTCCAAGGTCAGCGAGGCAGGAGAGGAGGATGGAGTGATCGACAGTGTCAAATTCTGCAGAGAGATTGAGGAGGATGAGGACTGAGGAGAAGAAGGCCACCCAAGCACAGCTGAGGGAGTCAGTGACTGTAATTACATAAAATCCATTACCAGTAAAAACATGGAATATGCATACCTTACAAGTCCTTACAAAGGTTACAGATATTTTTTTATCATTCTTGCCTCACAGAATTACAGACCAGTTTGCAGCAGTGAAGTTGAAACTCAAGAACCTTCTTGTTTGTTTAGATTTGCACTCTTCTCACAGAACTGGTAACTGAAGTGCCCATAGGAAACCCACACAGACAGAGGTAGATCATGTGAACTCCACACAGACAAGCCCCCAAGCCAGGACTCAAACCCCAGACCCCTGTATTGGTGAGGCAGCAGTGCTAACCACCATGCCACCATGCTGCCCTACTAGGTCCACATTATTTTATACAGCTCTGGAAAGAATTAAGAGACCACTGCACATTTTTCTTAAATCAGCATCTCGACATGTATGGCAGTCATTCCATGCCAGTGTCTGTTGAATTCCAACACAGACACACCTCATTCTACTCAATGAGGTACTAATTAGGTGATAACCTGAACCAAATCATATTTAAGGAAGAAAAGTATATCACTATCCTCTTGCATTAGGACCAGCTGGATGGCAAAAACAGTGCTAGTAGAACCTCAAAAGTAATTGGAATCAGAAAATAACTATTGACCATGCCAAAAGAGTTGAAAAGGAAAGTTTTGAGAAAATTAGGTTTCAATTCTGGCTTTACTGGCAGAGGGATACAGTGAGCATTGCTTCCATTCTTAAAATGTCAAAGATGGCGGTTCATAAGAACAAGGTCAAGCAGCAGACATTGGGGACAACAAAGCTACAAAGCTACCAGCAGAAGACAAAAACGACTCTCCACTGACCGGGATGACCGCCAACTCATTGGAATGTCACTCAACAACCGTAGGATGACATCAAGTGACCTACAAAAAGAATGGCAAACGACAGCTGGGGTGAAGTGCACTGCGAGGATGGTTCGAAACAGGCTCCTAGGGGCAGGGCTGAAGTCTTGCAAAGCTAGAAAAAAGCGAGAAGCAAAGAAGAGCCAGGCTGAGGTTTGCAAAAGACCATAAGGTTTGGACCGTAGAGGACTGGAGTAAGGTCATCTTCTCTGATGAGTCAAATTTTCATCTTTGCCCAACACCTGGTCATCTAATGGTTAGACGGAGACCTGGAGAGGCCTACAAGCCACAGTGTCTCGCACCCACTGTGGAATTTGGTGAAGGATCAGTGATAATCTGGGGGTGCTTCAGCAAGGCTGGAATCGGGCAGATTTGTCTTTGTGAAGGACGCATCAATCAAAGCCGAGTTGCTTGAATTTGTGCGCCAGGAGTGGCATAAAGTCACCCAACAGCGATGTGAAAGACTGGTGGAGAGCATGCCAAGACGCATGAATGCTGTGATTGAAAATCACCAAATATTAATTTCTGAACTCTTTGTAAGTTAAAACATTAGTATTATGTTGTTTAAAAATTAATATGAACTTATTTTCTTTGCATTATTTGAGGTCTGACAACACTGCATCTTTTTTGTAATTTTGTCCAGTTGTAAATTTCTGCAAATAAATGCTCTAAATGACAATATTTTTATTTGGAATTTGGGAAAAATGTTTTCAGCAGTTTATAGAATAAAACAAAAATGTTCATTTTACCAAAACATATACCTATAAATAGTAAAACCAGAGAAACTGATAATTGTGCACTGGTCTCTTAATTTTTTCCAGAGCTGTATACACCTTTATATGCGCTGCCATATCAAACATTTAACACTAAAGCATGTTGTGAATAAATGTTATGCTTTGGAATTTTAATATTGACATGAATAGACAATCCATGCAAGTAAACTCAAACACACAATAACAAGTGGTATTGTCACTGTTGTATCCCACACATCCCGCAATTCACGAGCTCCCCTGCAGAGGTCAGCATCACCGGAATTCTAAACCCTCACATTCCCCAGCAATCAGCCACTTAACATTCCTCGGCACCATGTGCACTTGTTCTATCATCCTCGAACTCCCATTGTACCAGCACTCTCCTTCACCGTCCTCTGCTCCTCTCTGCTACACATATAAACCCCTCTGTGACTTTAATTCACTGCTAAGTCTTGTATCCTTTTGTTATTGATTGTTTACAACCTCCACGTGTTCCTCCACCAATTCCCGTATTCTCCCTACCAGCCTGTTTGCCTGATCATTGACCCCCTGCTTGTCTTATCGACCAGGACTTGTGGATTTCCCTGGACATTACGGTTTGCCGGCATTGACCACAGCCTGTTTCTGACCACCTCTCACTCCGCACCTGGGTTCCCCGCCATGGCAGTCCTTCTTTACAGGTATACAGTCCGGTCCATAAATATTTGGACAGACCCAATTGTCAATTTGGCTCTGTACACCATCACAATGGATTGGAAAGGAAACAATCAAGATGTGCTTTAAGTGTAGACTTTCATCTTTAATTGGAGGGTAGTTACATCCAAATCGGGTGAATGGTGTAGGAATTAAACCAATTTTTATGTGGTCCCCCCAATTTTAGGGGCTCAAAAGTATTTGGACAAACTAACATAATCATTAATTAAATTGTGAGTTTCAATACTTGGTTGTGATGCGGGACAGTGGCCTGTCCGAATGCCAAATATATTTGCACCATTGTTGCAGTAAGATTGTGTAACCCATGTATGAATTTAAGCTTTGTGTATTGCTCCGCAGAGGACAGGTGCAGTAGTTCTGTGTAGCTGATTTTTAGAAAAACATTTTCATCCAAGGCTATAGAGAAAACAGAAGACAAAGGAGAAGTCTGTGATCAAGTTTGGGGTACATCATTGACGTCATCCAGTTGCCCAGCAACCAAAGGGAGTCATCTTGTATATGATAGCATGTTCTTTAGAAAAACCTTAGATGTGTCTTGCTGACTGACCATCTCCAGAGCACTTAGTTGTAGCTGAATAAACTATTTTGGTATTATTTCAGTTAAATCGGGTCCTGAGTATTCCTTGTCCGCCTGTTTATTGAGGGAGTAAAATTTCTCCCTATCAGTTGCAAATCCTTTGCAGTCAATGACTGCCTGAAGTCTGGAACCCATAGACATCACCAGATGCTGGGTTTCTTCCCTGGTGATGCTATGCCAGGCCTGCACTACAGCTGTCTTTAGATCCTGCTTGTTCTTGGGGTGTTTTGCCTTAGATATCAAAACAAACCAATCAGAGAGCAAAAACATTAGGTGGGGCCAAATCCACTAATAAGAACGTACTGGTGAGCGCAGGAACACCAAAAGGCCAGGAACACCACGGAAAACAACTGTGGTGGATGACAGAATTTTTTCCCTGGTGAGGAAAACCCCTTCACAACAGTTGGCCAGATCAAGAATACCCTCCAGGAGGTAGGCGTATCTGTGTCAATGTCAACAATCAAGAGAACACTTCACCAGAGTACATCTTGTGGTAAACCCTGTGTATTTAAACAGGAAATGGGAAGACCATATTAGAGTTTGGCAAAAAACATCTAAAGAACCCTGTACAGTTCTGGAACAACATCTTATGTACAGATGAGACAAAGATCAACTTGTACCAGAATGATGGGAAGAGAAGAGTATGGAGAAAGGAAGGAACTGCTCATGATCTGAAGCATACCACCTCATCTGTGAAACATGGTGAAGGTAGTGTTATGGTAAGGGCATGTATGGCTGTCAAGAGAACTGGTTGACTTTTCACAAAAGCAGCAGGATGAATTCTGAAATGTTTAGGGCTATGTTATCTGCTCCGATTCAGCCAAATGATTCAAAACTCATTTAACAGCACTTCACAGTGCAGATGAACAATAATGCGAAAGCAGGTAGAGGAAAGCAACCCCAAGAAGACTACCGTCACCAGCAACGAAACCAGACAGCTTCATGCCCTAGGGCTCGTTCAGGAGTTGAACACAGGACCTCTCGCACACTAAGTGAGAATCATACTCCTAGACCAATGGGCCAACTGAACAAGTGGCTTCACAAAGTTCTCCTCCTCAACAACACACTACATGTCCTCCTCCTCCTCCTCCTCCTCAACAACCACAACAAACTTGCATAATACACATTTGTTTTATAGAAAAACACACAGATGACAGTCTGATTTCCCTTCAGCTGCACAGGCAACAGCATCTGAGGTCAAAAGCCCTCTTGTGCAGAGGAGCCCAAAAGCTGGCTTTTGACAGAGAGCACACTGTTCAGTGACCACTTAATAAGTAGGCCTAATCATTTCTTATTTTTTACAGAATAGGACACAGAAATAACTTATGATTACTTATTTGTTATCTACATTTTACTTTTCATAGTATTTCCAAACGTTTTTTATCGATGTATGAACAAACACAACCATTGAGACACACACTATTAGAGATTTTTCGTTTTATTTTCTTTATGAATGTAATGCAAAACAATATAGAGTAACAGTGACAAAAAGTGCCAGGGGTTTATGACAATACAGAAAGCACATTATAGAAAAGACCTGAAAAACACACAAGCACTACATCAGAGATACCACGCATTAAGTCCCTTCCCTGCGCTGTAGGCTCCATAGCGCTGCATCACTGCTGCCTCTCGCTAATCTCAAGATGGAGCTGGGGGTAGGTGTTCCATGGCCAGGCTGTCGTTCCCTCTGCCAAGTGTGTACAGGCCAAGATACCTCCATTACTTCAATCACTACATCTTCCGCTGACTTCTATAGGGGGCTGCGTGAACTACTGAAGTAATGCTGTAGAGATAAGTGTCCTTAAACTGGGAAATGGAAATAAGGATTAAGTAAGCATCACTCATTGAAGAAATGCATCACAGTGTCTCTGTCAGCCTGTACAGCAGCGCATGTTTGCCGTAGCCAACATTTATTCAGTGCCAAATTTCCTTGCACAAAGCCATAGCAGATTCTCAAGCCCTCCCATGTTGTTGATTATCTTGTATCCATGTATTAAGAATAATGGTAATGCTTTAATTTAAGTGTCCATTATAAACAATCTATTAACATGTTATGTTATTATTATATGATTAATTTTACAAATTATAAATATATTAGACATTTTTAAACTTTTTTGCTATAATATGTTTTAAGGTATTTAATAACATATTCAATAAAGGGTATAATAACATGACATTTGCACACCGATATCAATCTATTATCATTAACTGCCATGCCAGTTAATTGCTGCTATTATCCATCCATTTTTGAAACCAGTTATCCTGGCGAAGGTCGCCGAGCACTGATCCCGGCAGGCAAAGGGCACAAGGCAGGAATACACCCAGGACGGGACCCCAGTCCATCGCTGGGCAACACACACACACACACACACACGCAGACACACCCACATACAGGGCAATTTAGAGAAGCCAATTAACCTAACCCACATGTCTTTGGACGGTGGGAGGAAACCCACGTGGACACGGGGAGAACATGCAAACTACATAGTATAGCAAAAATGTTTAAATAAAAATGTCTAATATATGTATAATTTGTAATAATCATATAACAATAACATAATCAATAATTTGTTAATAGATTGTTTATAATGGACACTTGTTAGCATAATAACTAATGTATGTTATCTATCTGTATGTAATGCTGTTGTCCTATAAGTCCTTACATTTGTAAACAGGGATTTTTGAAATAACCATTACTTATTTTGTGAAAAAACAGGGAAACAGAAATAAGGAATGAGTAACTATTACTTATTTCTCCAGAAATAAATAAGTAAACTTTACTTATTTTGCAGAAAAAAATAAAACAGTTTATTATTAATATATTGAGGAAACAGTGAAAAAAATAACCATTACTTATTTTTTGAAAAATAAGGAATCTACTTCATAGAGGTTCTGAAATCAGCATACTTCTCATGGCAGGAAAGGAAACTGGAAGCCTTTTGACACATTTCTTGACTTTGATTGAAGATTTTCCAGTATTTTAATCAGACCTCCTGCCAGAATATATTCTGCAGTGGGTTTCAGAATGGGCTGCCAAAACTGCGTAATCTCCTCCACCAACCTTTCCTGGTTTTCCTTTGTTTGGTAAAACTGCATTTATGGAAGATACCCTTACAAAAATAAAATATTTAAAAATATATATTATTCTGAAATATGAAATGTATTTTAATGTATTAATATGTTTTATAAATGTGCATACCATTTTATAATATATGGTGAAAATATACTTTTAAATATCAATTGCAGTTTTAGTATGTCACTTGATACAGAAATATGGTCAAATACACTATATTATACAATACAAATATTGCTTAATATAACTTAAGTATATTCAGAATTATATGTAAACTTGTTTTTAATATATCTATAATTATATGCAAATATACTGTAACATCTACACATGTATTTTATACTAAATATATAAAAATGCATACATATATGTCCCCTTATAATATACATTTAGTATACTGCTAAATACACAACAATCTCATATTGCATGTATTGTATACTGTGAATATATTAGACTGCAAAAATGTTGCATTCTAAATATACTGGTAGAATATATTTGGATAAACTTCCAAACACATGTATACATGAAGTGTAACTTAAAACATTGGGATACTTCAATACTTTAATAGATTTCACTTGGTACTCACTTGGTGTTTGACCCCCTTTTGCCTTCAGAACTGCCTTAATTCTACGTGGCATTGATTCAACAAGGTGCTGAAAGCATTCTTTAGAAATGTTGGCCCATATTGATAGGATAGCATCTTGCAATTGATGGAGATTTGTGGGATGCACATCCAGGGCACAAAGCTCCCGTTCCACCACATCCCAAAGATGCTCTATTGGGTTGAGATCTGGTGACTGTGGGGGCCAGTTTAGTACAGTGAACTCATTGTCATGTTCAAGAAACCAATTTGAAATGATTCGACCTTTGTGACATGGTGCATTATCCTGCTGGAAGTAGCCATCAGAGGATGGGTACATGGTGGTCATAAAGGGATGGACATGGTCAGAAACAATGCTCAGGTAGGCCATGGCATTTAAACGATGCCCAATTGGCACTAAGGGGCATAAAGTGTGCCAAGAAAACATCCCCCACACCATTACACCACCACCACCAGCCTGCACAGTGGTAACAAGGCATGATGGATCCATGTTCTCATTCTGTTTACGCCAAATTCTGACTCTACCATCTGAATGTCTCAACAGAAATCGAGACTCATCAGACCAGGCTTGTGCAAATTGTAGCCTCTTTTTCCTATTTGTAGTGGAGATGAGTGGTACCCGGTGGGGTCTTCTGCTGTTGTAGCCCATCCGCCTCAAGGTTGTACGTGTTGTGGCTTCACAAATGCTTTGCTGCATACCTCGGTTGTAACGAGTGGTTATTTCAGTCAAAGTTGCTCTTCTATCAGCTTGAATCAGTCGGCCCATTCTCCTCTGACCTCTAGCATCAACAAGGCATTTTCGCCCACAGGACTGCCGCATACTGGATGTTTTTCCCTTTTCACACCATTCTTTGTAAACCCTAGATATGGTTGTGCGTGAAAATCCCAGTAACTGAGCAGATTGTGAAATACTCAGACCGGCCCGTCTGGCACCAACAACCATGCCACGCTCAAAATGGCTAAAATCACCTTTCTTTCCCATTCAGACATTCAGTTTGGAGTTCAGGAGATTGTCTTGACCAGGACCACACCCCTAAATGCATTGAAGCAACTGCCATGTGATTGGTTGGTTAGATAATTGCATTAATGAGAAATTGAACAGGTGTTCCTAATAATCCTTTAGGTGAGTGTATAGGGCATGTATTACAGATTCATTCAAAAAGGTCTCACTTTAGATTTGAGGAAACACTATTTACTTGTATCAGCGGTCATTCATTTGTCATTAATAGTTCTTCCAATTTCCGACCTTTTAGTTCCAGAGACCAATGTTTTGGTACCAGCTAAAAAAAACAAAAACAAATGTACATTAATTGGACAAATATGAAATAAATAGTTACATGTAAAATACGGCCCAATATACAACGCTACAATTATTACAATTTACTTGCACTGTAATTACACGGTAACAAGAGTGAATTGACCAAGTAGGTTGTGTATAGTTAATTCAATTATTAAATACTAGTATGGATGATGTATGATTACAGAACGAGCTTACATACACTAAACAAGTAGTATGGCTTATTTACATGTAGTGTGTGTTTTTTACTTTACATATTCATGTAAAATGCTGCCAACCTTTGTGATGTTACCGATGACCTTAAACTCACCCCTTCTTAAAGTGTAACCACATGTGGTGATCAGGTGAGGGTCTGCCTCAAGCAGTTGTTTTGTTTCTTACGCCTGGGTGTAGGTACTGGGGAATGCGAGAGTCCTGGCACCGTGGCTTAGTTGGTCAAAGCGCCTGTCTTGTAAACAGGAAACCCTGGGTTTGACTCCCAGCAGTGCTTTGGTTTACGTTGGCATAGGCAATGGAAAGGAAGTTTCTAAACGCTCAATACATTTTTGCAAGATGGCCGTCCGCAGCAAGCAGCTTAAGGTTACTGTAGCCGCAGTCTGGCAAGCTGACCGCCAGAAGTAGAAACAATAACAAGGGGCGGGGGGAAAAGTGGGCCGTCCCTGGGTGGATTCGAACCACCATCCTTTTGGTTAATAGCCAAACACGCTGACCGATTGCGCCACAGAGACAGACGGAGGTGTTGTGGTTGCTGCAGTCGTGCAGTTCCTTCACAGTTGCCAGAAATCATTTCCAGCACACGATTTTCTTTGTCGTTGAATGCAACATACGTGACCATTGGGGGAGCGATAGCAAGCAAGAGAGTTAGATATCGAGAGTCATAGATAGATAGCTAGCTAGATAGATAGATAGATGGATGGATGGACGGCAAGGCAAGCATCTGATTGACAGTGGTCCGTGATCTTCTGTTATGCTACTATGCTACTGACCATTGGGGGAGCGATAGCAAGCAAGAGAGTTAGATATCAAGAGTCATAGATATAGATAGATAGATAGATGGATGGATGGCAAGGCAAGCATCTGATTGACAGTGGTCCGTGATCTGCTGTTATGCTACTATGCTACTGACCATTGGGGGAGCGATAGCAAGCAAGAGAGTTAGATATCGAGACTCATTGATAGATAGATAGATAGATGGATGGACGGCAAGGCAAGCATCTGATTGACAGTGGTCCGTGATCTGCTGTTATGCTACAATGCTACTGACCATTTGGGGAGCGATAGCAAGCAAGAGAGTTAGATATCAAGAGTCATAGATAGATAGATAGATAGATGGATGGATGGACGGCAAGGCAAGCATCTGATTGACAGTGGTCCGTGATCTGCTGTTATGCTACTATGCTACTGACCATTGGGGGAGCGATAGCAAGCAAGAGAGTTAGATATCGAGAGTCATAGATAGATAGCTAGCTAGATAGATAGATAGATGGATGGATGGACGGCAAGGCAAGCATCTGATTGACAGTGGTCCGTGATCTGCTGTTATGCTACTATGCTACTGACCATTGGGGGAGCGATAGCAAGCAAGAGAGTTAGATATCAAGAGTCATCGATAGATAGATAGATAGATGGATGGATGGACGGCAAGGCAAGCATCTGATTGACAGTGGTCCGTGATCTGCTGTTATGCTACTATGCTACTGACCATTGAGGGAGCGATAGCAAGCAAGAGAGTTAGATATCGAGAGTCATAGATAGATAGATAGATAGATAGATGGATGGATGGATGGACGGCAAGGCAAGCACCTGATTGACAGTGGTCCGTGATCTGCTGTTATGCTACTATGCTACTGACCATTGGGGGAGCGATAGCAAGCAAGAGAGTTAGATATCGAGAGTCATAGATAGATAGCTAGCTAGATAGATAGATAGATGGATGGATGGACGGCAAGGCAAGCATCTGATTGACAGTGGTCCGTGATCTTCTGTTATGCTACTATGCTACTGACCATTGGGGGAGCGATAGCAAGCAAGAGAGTTAGATATCAAGAGTCATAGATATAGATAGATAGATAGATGGATGGATGGCAAGGCAAGCATCTGATTGACAGTGGTCCGTGATCTGCTGTTATGCTACTATGCTACTGACCATTGGGGGAGCGATAGCAAGCAAGAGAGTTAGATATCGAGACTCATTGATAGATAGATAGATAGATGGATGGACGGCAAGGCAAGCATCTGATTGACAGTGGTCCGTGATCTGCTGTTATGCTACAATGCTACTGACCATTTGGGGAGCGATAGCAAGCAAGAGAGTTAGATATCAAGAGTCATAGATAGATAGATAGATAGATGGATGGATGGACGGCAAGGCAAGCATCTGATTGACAGTGGTCCGTGATCTGCTGTTATGCTACTATGCTACTGACCATTGGGGGAGCGATAGCAAGCAAGAGAGTTAGATATCGAGAGTCATAGATAGATAGCTAGCTAGATAGATAGATAGATGGATGGATGGACGGCAAGGCAAGCATCTGATTGACAGTGGTCCGTGATCTGCTGTTATGCTACTATGCTACTGACCATTGGGGGAGCGATAGCAAGCAAGAGAGTTAGATATCAAGAGTCATCGATAGATAGATAGATAGATGGATGGATGGACGGCAAGGCAAGCATCTGATTGACAGTGGTCCGTGATCTGCTGTTATGCTACTATGCTACTGACCATTGAGGGAGCGATAGCAAGCAAGAGAGTTAGATATCGAGAGTCATAGATAGATAGATAGATAGATAGATGGATGGATGGATGGACGGCAAGGCAAGCACCTGATTGACAGTGGTCCGTGATCTGCTGTTATGCTACTATGCTACTGACCATTGGGGGAGCGATAGCAAGCAAGAGAGTTAGATATCGAGAGTCATAGATAGATAGCTAGCTAGATAGATAGATAGATGGATGGATGGACGGCAAGGCAAGCACCTGATTGACAGTGGTCCGTGATCTGCTGTTATGCTACTATGCTACTGACCATTTGGGGAGCGATAGCAAGCAAGAGAGTTAGATATCAAGAGTCATAGATAGATAGATAGATGGATGGATGGATGGACGGCAAGGCAAGCATCTGATTGACAGTGGTCCGTGATCTGTTGTTATGCTACTATGCTACTGACCATTGGGGGAGCGATAGCAAGCAAGAGAGTTAGATATCAAGAGTCATCGATAGATAGATAGATAGATGGATGGATGGACGGCAAGGCAAGCATCTGATTGACAGTGGTCCGTGATCTGCTGTTATTCTACTATGCTACTGACCATTGAGGGAGCGATAGCAAGCAAGAGAGTTAGATATCGAGAGTCATAGATAGATAGATAGATAGATAGATGGATGGATGGATGGACGGCAAGGCAAGCACCTGATTGACAGTGGTCCGTGATCTGCTGTTATGCTACTATGCTACTGACCATTGGGGGAGCGATAGGAAGCAAGAGAGTTAGATATCGAGAGTCATAGATAGATAGATAGATAGATAGATAGCTAGATAGATAGATAGATAGATAGATGGATGGATGGACGGCAAGGCAAGCATCTGATTGACAGTGGTCCGTGATCTGCTGTTATGCTACTATCAGCAGCAACAGTGGCAGATTTGGCGCCGTGGCTTAGTTGGTTAAAGCGCCTGTCTAGTAAACAGGAGGTCCTGGGTTCAAATCCCAGCTGTACCTTAGGCGGGCTTTCTGTGCTCCTTGCGAAGCTTGTGCTTCCGCTTTGTCGACCATCAGTTTTAGCAAGATAGGCTTATCGTAAAGCCATCAGAGGACGTAATGAACCGGAAAGCCAACTGGACAGACGCCGGTTTGTAAAGAAGAACCAGAACCCAAAGGACACGCGCTACGCGCACCTAACGGCCAACGTCCAATTCCCATTGCCGCCCCTGGACAGTCGCAACAGGGAGCTTGTTACTCCCGTCAACCTTACGTTTTCACCTCTGTGTGCTTCCTTTGTTGCAGCCTGCATCCAGATTTTGTTTTGTTTTGTTTTGTTTTGTTTTGTTTTGTTTTGTTTTGTTTTGTTTTGTTTTGTTTTGTTTTGTTTTGTTTTGTTTTGTTTTGTTTTGTTTTGTGCCTTACTCCTGAGTGTAGGCACTGGGGAATGGGAGAGTCCTGGCACCGTGGCTTAGTTGGTCAAAGCGCCTGTCTTGTAAACAGGAAACCCTGGGTTCGACTCCCAGCAGTGCTTTGGTTTACGTTGGCATAGGCAATGGAAAGGAAGTTTCTAAACGCTCAATACATTTTTGCAAGATGGCCGTCCGCAGCAAGCAGCTTAAGGTTACTGTAGCCGCAATATGGCAAGCTGACCGCCAGAAGTAGAAACAATAACAAGGGGCGGGGGGAAAAGTGGGCCGTCCCTGGGAGGATTCGAACCACCATCCTTTCGGTTAATAGCCAAACACGCTGACCGATTGCGCCACAGAGACAGACAGAGGTGTTGTGGTTGCTGCAGTCATGCAGTTCCTTCACAGTTGCCAGAAATCATTTCCAGCACACGATTTTCTTTGTCGTTGAATGCAACATACGTGACCATTGGGGGAGCAATAGCAAGCAAGAGAGTTAGATATCGAGAGTCATAGATAGATAGCTAGCTAGATAGATAGATAGATGGATGGATGGACGGCAAGGCAAGCATCTGATTGACAGTGGTCCGTGATCTGCTGTTATGCTACTATGCTACTGACCATTGGGGGAGCGATACCAAGCAAGAGAGTTAGATATCAAGAGTCATCGATAGATAGATAGATAGATGGATGGATGGACGGCAAGGCAAGCATCTGATTGACAGTGGTCCGTGATCTGCTGTTATGCTACTATGCTACTGACCATTGAGGGAGCGATAGCAAGCAAGAGAGTTAGATATCGAGAGTCATAGATAGATAGATAGATAGATAGATAGATAGATGGATGGATGGACGGCAAGGCAAGCATCTGATTGACAGTGGTCCGTGATCAGCTGTTATGCTACAATGCTACTGACCATAGGGGGAGCGATAGCAAGCAAGAGAGTTAGATATCGAGAGTCATAGATAGATGGATGGATGGATGGATGGCAAGGCAAGCATCTGATTGACAGTGGTCCGTGATCTGCTGTTATGCTACTATGCTACTGACCATTGGGGGAGCGATAGCAAGCAAGAGAGTTAGATATCAAGAGTCATAGATAGATAGATAGATGGATGGATGGACGGCAAGGCAAGCATCTGATTGACAGTGGTCCGTGATCTGCTGTTATGCTACTATGCTACTGACCATTGGGGTAGCGATAGCAAGCAAGAGAGTTAGATATCAAGAGTCATAGATAGATAGATGGATGGATGGATGGACGGCAAGGCAAGCACCTGATTGACAGTGGTCCGTGATCCTAACCCTAACCCCTAACCCCTAACCCTAACCCTAAAATATAATTAGCCCACAATTTAACTAGGCACTCAAACCAACCTCTAAACCCAATCCCTAAACCTAACCATTATTCAAATGTAACCCTCAATCCTATCCCCAATAATCAATTTCACAACTTAGCCTTAAATTTATTCCCCATAACTTATTTCCCCCCCAAAACAAAACCCAGACTCCCTTAAAAACCTAGGTAATAGACTTCCAGACTCTATAATTAAATTTTAATCCCAATTCCATACATTCCCCTTACTTTTAAGACGTATTCTTGTACATACAAACTTCACATCATTCAATTACACCACATCTCATCCCACTGAATTACCTTAACAAAACAGACTATAGAACGAATACTTTTGGATGCATCTTTTAAGGACACAACAATAGCCTCAACACCTGTGAGTGCCAGTGCACTTGAGGATGTCAGAGGAACCAAAGGTTTGATTCACCTGACAACCTCAATAACCTATTTTTTTAAACCTAACCCTAACCCTAACCCTAACCCTAATGACCTGTGGCCCCATGCCATGCAGAAGTCCACAGCTATGCGTGTCAGCATGCCCTGCTCCTCATCCCCAATGTGTCACTTGTAAGAACTGTGTAAAAATCGACAGAGAACGTGATCAGCAAAGAAACACAATTCTCCTGAGAACGACAATCATCGTGCCGATCGTAATCTCAGTGCATACCTGGATGCCCAACAAGCCAAGCCAGTGGTTCCCAAGCGTTGTAATGCCACCGCACACTTTGCTGGGACCAAAAACCTTTGCGGCGCACCAACATGAAAAAAAAAAAGGATTTACTAGGTATTGTCTAACCTGAATGGCAACAGGGTGCTAAAACTATTATCACACATTGCACATTGCATGTTAAAGTATGTCAGTAAGGGAGTAATTAAAAGTGCAAATGTGTGAAGTGCAAGGAGTGACCTTTAGTGGTTAGGTAAAAAAGTAGACAGACAAACTAAATAATTACTTGATACAAAACATTTATTTAGTGCAGACAGACCAAGACCAGACACAATAAACTATTCGCAGTAAATATAAATTCACAGCGAAATAGGTTCAGTTCACAATATCCTATAACAAGCTCTATTCAACAAAGTGGTTAAACGTTACAAAGGGCATTACAATTGTTGAAAAACAATAGCACACGTATCAAACATGAGTTCACAATATCCTATAACAAGCTCTATTCAACGAAGTGGTTAAACGTTACAAAGGGCATTACAATTGTTGAAAAACAATAGCACATGGATCAAACATGCTATCCCCGCCGTTTTATTCGATTTGATTAGACGTTTCGCGACCGAAATGTTTTGTGTTCGGACTGAATGCACACCTGAGCCGAGCACGATCACAATACATATCCACAGTTAATCTAAGCAGTGTCATATTGTAATCGTTTCGGTTTGTTATCAACCCTTTCGGATCCAAAACCAGGAGTCAGATACCCTTTTCGGTGGACACGCTGTTGACTTCTCACAAGCACCATCCGCCTTCACAAAGGCAGCGCTAGCAGTGGAAAGAACGAAGAACTGCAGGAGAAACGCCGGGGCTATTTAGAGCCCGATTATTCATCAAAGAGGGGGGAAACCAAAGCCAAATGAGACTTAGAGGAACAGGAGACATCCAACAACAGTACACAACGGTACAGTACACAATCAATACATAACAATGAACAGGCCCTTAATTCACTCTTTACAGTCCTTTCTCTTATCTCCCAGCAGCCCCTACGGAGATGGCCGCATATTAATCGAGAGGGGCGGTGCTGCCTCTCCATCTCCGTTACAGTATCAAAAAAATAAGCCTACCAAAAGGGCAAGAACAAACACATTGAATAATATTGATAAAATAGATTTCGTTCACCAGTCCAACTTAGAAAAAGGACAAGCAGTGTGCAAGACAAAAAGGAATTCACCATCTGTCCCTTTCATCAATTGCCTTTCAGTACCACTGATAGCACTGCAACTCAGTGTAGGTGTGCGTTCAGTCCGGCAAACACAACATTTCAGTTATGAAACGCTTTCTACAGGTGATGTATAAATGTAACATTTTCACAAATTTGAATAAGTTTGATTTGATACAAGATTCATGAAGTTGACCTAACGAAATGACATAATATTTTTGAGGGGATAAAAATCTCAAGACACAATTGGGTAGTCCTCAAGGCACACGGGTTGCAAACCACTGAGCCAAGCCACGGTGCTTCTTGGATTTGCACGGCCACTGAGACTGCCAGGGGAAGGGGGTGAAAGGCTTCCCTTCGATAGCTCAGTTGGTAGAGCGGAGGACTGTAGGTTTCAGGCAGCGGGCATCCTTAGGTCGCTGGTTCAATTCCGGCTCGAAGGATGCCGTGCTTATGGTTTGACGTCGGTTTTGGACGAGCTCCCAAATGTCAAGCCATTGGAATTGCATGAGGACAAGGAGAAAACCCCGGAAATTCGGATTTGTAGTCGAGAACTCGCATTGCCCAAACATCTCATATGCATGTGACCCTTTTCACCCTGAGCCCAGGGTGTCTGCTAAGAAAGAAGTAGTGAGAAATGACAATCGGTCGTCTGCACGCCTCCCCCCCCCGAAAAAAAAAAAAAAAAAGGAAAAAACGGCGGGAAAATTCGCCCGCATCGAAAGGGGTCGATAGATCCGCTGCGACGCAGGAGTGCGAGAGGACTCAACGCCACCGAGCACGGGCGCGAGAGGGAGAGCTGCCGCAGTGCGACAAACCGCCCGCGACGCAAGCACCAGATGTCCGCGATGCCAAGGGGAACCGGCGCGCTGCGGAGAACCTGACCAAAATATGGAACGCTTCAAGAATTTGCGTGTCATCCTTGCGCCCAGATAGGCTGAATGTGCTCTGTATCGACATACTAAAATGTAACCAATGGGAACGACTGCTTTTTCTAAAATTCCACTGAAATTGGCAGCCTCAGCCTGCATTTATTGCTTACAATTGCCGCTGGAACAACCCCCGATTTCCCACGCCACTCAATGTGTTTTCTTTCAGCTGGTTGGCTACATGACCCGGAGAGGCGGGCTTTGCGGGTGGACTTCTAACAGTAAATACGTGTTTTGTCAGACGTTGCCTAGGGAGTGAAAAGAATCTTTGAGACATACAGACAGACATACAGACAGACATCAATATCTCTCTCTCTGTCTCTATCTATATATATATTCTATCAATCTAGCTTTATCTTTATCTATCGATCTATTTTTCTATCTATGCCTCCCTCCATCCCTCCCTCCCTCCCTCCTTCTTTCCTTCCTTCCTTCCTTCCTTCCTTCCTTCCTTCCTTCCTTCCTATTATTTTATTTTTTTGCTATCGATCCACGTAAGTAAGCATTTTCTTAATTGATCAATCGGTCTGTCGATTAATGTGTTAATACGATCTGTTTTTATGACCTGCTGTGTTTGCGGTGTTATTTCATGCTTTTTATACATTTGATAATAACCCTGGTGTTTTGTGTAAGGTATGTGTCTTCTATACTGTTGAGAGAGAAGTTTTTTGAACCGTAAAAAAGTCAAAGAAACGTATAGTGTTTCACTGCGTCACATAATGATAAGAATAAGAATAGTATTAATAATAATGATGATGATGATGATGATGATTATTATTATTATTATTATTATTATTATTATTATTATTATTATTATTCCATCCATCCATCCATCCATCCATCCATTCATTTTCGAAACTGCTTATCCTGGTGAGGGTCGTGGGGAAGCCGGAGACGATATTATTATTATTATTATTATTATTATTATTATTATTATTATTATTATTATTATTAGTCATTGTGTCACATCATCATCATAATAGTATTAATAATGGTATTAAAATACTATTTAGTAGTAGTAGTAGTAGTAGTAGTAGTAGTATGTGCTGCATTGAAACATAAAACAGAAAAAATCGTGTAGCGTTTCACTGCGTCACATCATCATCATCATAATAATAGTAATAATAATGAGGATGATGATAATAGTACTAGTACGAATCATAATACGAATAATTGTAGCAGTGATACAAGGTATATGATGAATTATAACATATCTTGTATTATTTGTTGTCATTTAATTGATAGTATTGTTATTTTTTAATATTATTATTATTATTATTATTATTATTATTACTATTATTATTACTATTCATAATAAAAATAAAACATACTAATTGTAATGATCTCCTTATTCAATATTGTTTGTCAGTGACTTCCTGACTATTTGTACCTGCTGTACAGGAACATGAAGGCCACCCCACAGTTCCGCTGTGGGGTGGCCAGCAGGACCAGCAGGGAGCTGGTCCTGCAAGCCACAACTGAAGCTAAAAGCGTCGCGTCTGCCACCAAGTCCTCCAGCGATCCATTTGTCCCCCTCACACCTCGTGAGGTCCGGAAGGATGCTGTGGCCCGCATCCTGTCTCAGGGGGGTGACCCCGGGAACGCCAAACTGGTACTCAGCCAGAGTACCCTGCAGTTTGGCAGGTACCGGGGTCAGACATTCAAGTGGATCCTGGAGAACGACGGTGGGTACGCCGTGTCTCTCGTGGCCGCTCATCAGAAGGAGCGGGAGATGGACATGTCTGACACGGTGTACATGGCCAACAAGGACGCGCTGGCCAGCTACGCCTGTGGCTTCCCAAAAGTCACCATCGCTGTGGGTGACCGGAGGGCCAGGAATGCCACCCACGCCATGGCGTCCCAGAGTGGCCGGGAGGACCAGCAGGTGGTGGGCTTCGGGGCCCACAAGGGCCAGACCTGGCAGGAGCTCTACGAGGCCACAGACAAGGAGAGGAGAGGGTGTGTATTAATCTATTCTAATAACTATTGCCTACTCTAGTTTATGTATGTTTCAGGGAATTAAGAGCACCCTGGCCTGCAGTTGTATAGTCAGTGTAGTTGTAGTTAGACAGAGAACCTGGGTTTATTACAGGTATGTGAGATGGATAAGGAGGCAGACTCCCCAGCCCGGAACGCAGATGGCCAAATTCCTGGCATACATCCTGCGGCGGGACAGGGAGTCACAGGCCCAGAAGCCAGCAGCACAGCCTGCCTCCTCCCAGCCCACACCCTCGGTGCCTGCACCCTGCCAGCCTCCCAGGACGAGTGCCTCGCAGTCGACTCCCACCTTCTCCTCGTCTGCCACCAAGTCCAGAGCTCCAGTGGCAAAAGGTTCATTTTGTGGAAGTGTGTGATTTGAGCAATTAGAATTAAATGTAGTTTATTAAGGCAGCAATTAGGTAAACAGTTATACCAGGGCTATCACACAATTTAAAGTTCACACTTAAAACAGACCGACGGCAAACACACGATAATCGCACACATTTTGTGATTTCAAAAACAAAATACACCAGTTACCATGACCCCTGTACCAAATGCCCACCGTTACAGCGCACGTTTACTCCTCCTTCCAACGGTGTCCAGGAAGGAGCGCCCGTCACTGGCCTTCAGCAACGATGCACTCACTGACGCTGAGCTGCTGGCAGCTGTGGAGGACATGGCCCCCCCGCGTAAGTCTTCACGCAGCTGTTACAAATATCAGCCTATTTCAATACATGTCTAAATGTCATTCATTTCAGGTTCAAGATGGAGTTCTTGCCATTTGGCACAAACTAACTTGTATTGTTGTATTTTGTTAGCTTAAGATGGATGGATCTCCCAGTGTAAGGTAAGTGAGATGGACCCGGGGTCCACACGGTGCTTTGGCTACATATCGCTTTACAGTCACCTCGTCTGCCCTGCCTCGACACCCCCAAGTATCTGTGACCCTTGGCTTTATGCGCTGAGCTGCATGTTTGCTATGCGTTGCATCCTCACCGTGTGCTGTGCATGTGGAGTGGCACGCTGTGATATAGTGTAGTGGCATGGCGTGATGTAGTGGCATGGTGTGATATGATGTAGTGGCACAGTAACATGGTTGATTGAATGATAAGGCTTCATAGACCTAGTCACCTTGGAATTAACATAGATTTGGATAATTTCACCATTAGTTACATCTCTGTTGTTGCGAGATTTTGAATCTCCCGTTTTATCTCTAGTGTCTTCAGTACAGGAGCCGGGGGCAGCGGCCATGGCTAGCTCAGCTCAGCAGCCGACACCGCTCGGTTCAGCGGAGCAGCCTGGTGGGGGTAAGAGTGGTGTGTGTGTGTGTGTGTGTGAGTGTGTCTTTGTGTGTTTGTTAAATCTGGGTGCAGTATCCGTAGTGTCCTGGCAACTCCTGTCACTGTCTGTCTGTCTGTCTGTCTGTCTGTCCCTGTGTTTCTGCAGGTCCTGCTTCCTGAGGGCTGGAAGCAGACGCTGCCCGCTGAGCAGCTGCAGTGGGTCTCCAAGGCCCGGTTCACTAGGAGCAGGTTTGGGAAGCTGGAGCTGACCTCGGACCTGCGTCTGTGGTTGTTCCCTCCCTAGCCCTGCCCGGTGTATCGGCAGCCCCCGGCCTCTCCCAGCCTGCACTTCGCTCGGCCGCTGTTCCTGTGGATGCCCTACCGCATTTGGGCTGTGAAGCTCACCTGCATCCAGCCCCAGTGTGAGGGACACAGGCTCAAAGAAGTATGCAGGCTGGTCCGGAGACGTGCTGCAGCAGCTGGATGTGGCTCATCGGAGCCAGTTCCCGGCCATCCTCACCTACCCGTATGGAGACAATTCACCACACAGCATCTGTGCTTTCCCTCCCCCCCTCCCTCTCTGCTGAAATGTTTCCTGAACTCTAACTGCTGTACTGCTGTGTCTTGGGCAGGCTGTCCTGCGACTACACGGTGCTGAGTCTCATGAGGGAGCACACCCTGGGGAACAGCGCCACCTGGCTGTGCAAACAGCTGCAGGAGCAGCACAGCGAGGCGTGGCAGCGTAAAAACCCTGCGGTACCTCGCAGACTGCGAGCCCTTTGTGACCTCTGCACCTGTAGTCCCGAGCTTCCGGCCACCGCCACCCATGCCACCGGTGCCTGGACCCAAGTGGCTGCTGGCAGTGTATGACCTCGACGTGCTGGAGCAGCTGGCCGAGGTAAAGGCCCAGGTCACGTCTGTGTTCGGGTCCATTTTAAAACTGGACTCGACAAAGAAGGTGAGTATCGTCAGTCAGATTTTTTGTGCTGCTGTCTCAGCGGCCACTTGGTGCATCGTGGTGCCGCTCAGCTGAACGCATTACAATTAAAGACCTAATAACTTAATGTGTCTCATACATTTTTCAGTTGACCGGAAGCTCGCAGGAGCAGCCACTGGCACGGCAGCGTGGGCCACCAACGTCGGCAATGAGTTCGGGTAGGTCTTGAACTCGGTGCTAACATGCGGAGAGGGTGAGGGGCTGCAGCCCATGGCTGCTGGGCTGGTGGAGTGGTACCGCTTGGCCGGAGAGGCTCCCCCTCAGATCCTGTATGTGGACTGGGACTGCTGCTCTGTGGCTGGACGGTCGAAGGTGGCCGGGGGGCACAGGATACGGAGCGGCTCATCCAGGAGCTGCTGGACATTTTTGACAGCAGGAGGGGGCTGGACACCATGGGCGTGCCGCTGCTGGACCACAAGCAGATCCAGGCCATCTGGAAGACACAGCGGCCCCACCTCGCCTGCATTCAGGACCCCGAGGGGGTGCAGCTGTATACCCAGACAGGGCAGCTGCGGAAGGGGGGTGTGCTGCTGCCAGTATAGCGCTGCGCCCGTGGATCGATCTCCTTGGAGTCTTTCCACCTCCACCTGGCCCTTTTCATCCCAGGTTAGTGCCAGCTGCACCGCAAATAAAGACGCCAGATTCTGTTATGCTTTTTGAACCCAGTGGATCAGTAGACTAGTTTTTTTTTCTGTAATTGTTACAGTACGTGTATATTTATATACTATGGCTTTGTGAAGAGTATATTTTGAACTGTATTGAAGTGTGTGTTTCTGTTTCCTCCTGCTCTGCTCAGGCACCAGTGCCAGCGATGTGCACTTCCTGGCATTTCTGCTGGAGGGCCTGGTGAGGTGGAAAGCGGACCGTACAGTGGCGGCCGTGGAGGATGCTGGCAAGCTTCTGTGCTCCTACAGTGGCTCCTTGCAGAACGCCCTGGGCACCCTGAGCCAGAAGGTGCTGGCCAGGGACCTGTCGGAGGGGTTCGTGAAGTCAGGCGTGTACACGCGTCAGTGAGCGTGTCAGTGTGGGGGGTTGATTTGTAAGGTGCTCTTTAGCAGTGTTATGAAAATAATAAAAGCGGTGAACCCATGCTTCTGTTATGATTGTGTTGAAGGGGAGCTCATTGGGATCAAGTACCTGTACTCACAGACAGGGAAAGAGCTCCAACGTGTGCACAGCGACCCCAACGTCCCGGACGAGGCAGCTGGCCAAGACTCAGACAGGGAGGAGAGTGACGACGAGGGCTTTGAGGAAGACGATGACCCCACCATCTCCAACCCCTTCGCCCCGTCTCCTGCCCGACTGCCCCCGTCTCCTGCGCGGTCAACGGCCTGACTGCCCCCGTCTCCTGCACGGTCAATGGCCCGACTGCCCCCGTCTCCCGAGATGGAGCCCCCCTGCGCTGCAGGAGACGCCCCCCCGTTGCTAATCCCGAGGTGAGGAGGCAGTGATGGCGCTCAGCTCGTCTCTTACATTGTAGTGCACAAAACCCTGGAATGATAGCTATTTCCAGAACATGGTCCTGTAACTGACTGTCGTCTGTATCCTGTTGTTTCAGGAATCGTGCGGCCCTGATGGCGTTCCTGGGCTCCAGCACGTCCAGCAGTTGGCCAGCTGTCTGGTGGACCTGAGAGCCCAGGCATTCCTGACCAATCGCCAGGTGGCGGAGCTGGTACACCTGTGGCAGCAGCTCCCCGAGGGAGACAAGCAGCGCCTCTTGTACCCGTCCCGTCACAAGGACAGGCTGACTCAGGGGCGCTTCAAAGCTGGGAGGAGGTCTTCAGTCGCTCCGGGAGTGGACAGCTTGAAGAGGTGTGATATAAAGACACATTTTAAATCACTGCCGAGAAGCAGATGAATACGAGTATGTGCCTGTAAGTAGTGACTGTGAGGTGTGAAGGATGCTTCCTAACACAGATCTCTTACCTGGTTGCAGGTGCATGGTGGCCGGACACGAGCCGCTTGGTAGAGGCCATCTGACACCAAGCTCAAGCATTTTCCTTACCTTCTCTGTGATAGCGACCTTCCCTGGGCAGGGTTGCTGTTCCCAGTTTTCTTTTGTGATGTTGAGGAGGCCTCGCGATCTGTGGGGAAAAAAAAGCTCAAAAGGTGAAAAACCTGTGGAAGATTGGGGTACTTCCCAGATGGTGAATATGAGAAAAGGGAGCAGTTGATCCCAGTTACGCCCATCTCTTTCCATCGTCCTCCTCAGCATGCTTTTTAACGTTTTGTTAAACTGCTCCACTAGCCCGTCCGTCTGTTGAATGTAAACAGAAGTGTGAAGACTTAATTCGGAGAAGATGGCACACATCTTTCATTACCTTGGACATGAACGGTGTACCAAAATTTCTTTGGGCAGCCCGACTCTGGAAAACATTTGGATTAGCTCTTGGGCTATATTTTTTGTGGTGGCATACGCAAAGGCATGGCCTCAGAGTACCTTTTGGCATAGTCCACTACCACCAGGATGTGCTGGAAACCTTTGGCCGACTTGGGTAAAGGTCCAATTAAATCCATGCCTATTCTCTCAAAAGGTATGCCTATTACCGGAATCGGTATGAGAGGGTTGCGGAACGATGGCATGGGGGCCGTACGCTGGCATTCTGGACAGCTTTGACAGTAACGTATAACCTCAGCATATACCTCTGGCCAAAAGAATCTTTGCAGCAGCCTCTCCAGGGTTTTCGCTCTTCCCAGGTGTCCCCCAAGCAGGTGGCTATGGGAGAGATTCAGAACAGTGTGCCTGAAAGGGGTGGGTACAAGGAGCTGTGCATAGACAACATTATTTTTCTTTGTCATTTGATACAACAGGTTAGGGCGCATGGCGAAATGAGGATATGAAAGTGGTCGGGTGGGGTCCACAGCCGTCCCATTTATTACCTGCACATTCCGCCGGGCGTTTTGAAGTGTAAGGTCTTCCATCTGGGCAGTCCCAAATCTCCCACAGTACTGGGTCAGATCTGGTGGAAATCACGCATCGTCCTTTCGGTGTGTAGATCCTCATTTGGGCAAAGGGGTATCTTTTCATGTCCCCATGTATGCAGGTGATTGAAATAGGAGCAAGCCGCTTCCTCTGGGTTTTGGGCATGATGTCAGGGATCACCAAGGTGACCATGCTACCTGAATCCAGCAGGGCATCAACTCTGCGGCCCCCTATGTTGACCGGGCTGAGATGGGGAGGTTCATTACTGGAACTCCCATGGGTGGATCTCACATGACCGGGTTTGGTGGAGGCCATGCCCACCTGCATGGGTTCCTCTCTCTTGGGGCAGTTCCATGATACATGTCCTTTGTCCCCACAGATGAAACATTCCCGTCCATCTCTGTCCACTAGTCCCCTGGGGTTCTGGGTGGGTGTTGCTTCCCTGGCGCTGGTGATCGCTCCTGGTCATCCAGTTTAGGGGCGGGGGCTGGGGTTCTTCTTCTCCCCAGGTTTCTCAATCCTCTGGCTTCAACAGTTCGTTTGAGGTGTGACATCGCTCCACCAAGTCCACAACCGCTTCAGCTGTGGTAGGGCTGCACTGGCGGATTATTTTTTTGAGTTCATAAGGCAGTCCCCTAATGAACCGGTCCACCACGGTTCGTTCCACCATAGCCCCCAGGTTGAGGCTAGCCGGTTCTAACCATTTCTTGGCCAAGTGGTCAAACATTTGCGATCGAGGTGCTTGCTCAGTTTGAAATGTCCAAGCATGAAACCGCTGAGCCCGTAACGCTGGGGTGACCCCTATCCGAGCAAGAATTTCTCTTTAATTTCTTATAGTCATTGGCATCAGCAGCCTCCAAGTCGGAGCAGGCTTTTTGTGCTTCCCCACAGAGAAACGGTGCAAGGATTCCGGCCCACTTGTCCTCCGTCCAGCCTTCACGCTCAGCCGTCCACTCGAACGTCTTCAGGAAGGCTTCCACGTCATCAGCCAGAGTTATTTTTTTGGAGGGATCGTGTAGCAACGATGGGGACTGAGGCTGCTTGGAAGTTGACCTTGGCAACAGCTAGTTCAGCAGACATCATCTGCATGTCCAGCTCCATCTTCTGCTGACATCTTTGTTGTTCTTCCAACAGGAGGCGGTTGGTCTCCTGTTGAGCCTGATTGGCAGTAACAAGTTGTTTCAGCAGATCGTCCATGTTCTCCTTTCTGGTTCTATGTTGTGAAATCTGAACCTGCCTGCATTCTTCACCACTGTAACGAGGTGCGGGGTTGGGTTACTGCAGCCAAATGATTTTAGGCGGGGAATAAATGTCAAAACACAAGACAAACCAAGGAAGAGGATAATAAAGCCCACGCTGTTGGTTTATTTTAGTTCTGTCGTGGATATTGAAACTTGAAAACAAAAACCTAGCTCTTTGTACAGAGCACTTTCTGTAGCAGGAATGGTCTGCTACACAAAAACAAAATCCCTGACTAGCCTTGGAAAGCTAAGCTGTTTCCCAGGGTTAACAAAACAAAGACAGACAAACTAAACAGTCTTGAGGGGTTAGGCAGTCTCGTGGTCAAAAAGGGTTTCAGGGGTCTTCACCAGGGTCGTAGTCTTCCAAAACAATCCAAACGCCTTTCAAGGTCCTCAGCCAGTCCAACTTGTCATCTAGTTTCCAATCCAGTTACTTTGTCCTTTCTTTTGCTCCTCTGTTCACCCTCCTTGTCTTTCCGTCCACCCCCCACTTCTAAGACAAAGAAGAAACCACAGTGTGAGTTTAAATAGTCTGTACTGATCAGCCACACCTGCTTGCAGTCTGGGTGATTTGTAATCAAAGGCAGGTGCGGCTGTTCTGCTGCCTCGCCAGTGTTTTTCCATTGGGCTGTCCATGGTCCTGATCCATGGAGTGTCTGGCTCTGCTGTCCATGGTCCTGTCTATGGCAAAAGAGAGCATTAGGGCAGGCACATAGCGGTGATCGAAGACCCGCCCCCTCAACTCGTTACAATGTATAAGAACATAAGAAAGTTTACAAACGAGAGGAGGCCATTCGACCCATCATGCTCATTTGGTGTCCATTAATAACTAAGTGATCCAAGGATCCTATCCAGTCTGTTTTTGAATATTCCCAAACTTTCATCTTCTACCACATTGCTGGGGAGTTTGTTCAGATTGTGACGCCTCTCTGTGTGAAGAAGTGTCTTGAATGCCTTGGGGCCTCCTTGCTTTCCTCTGAATTGCCTCTATAGCAGCGATATCTTTCTTGAAGTGTGGAGCCCAGAACTGTACACAGTATTCCAGATGAGCTCTAACTAGTGCATTGTACAGTCTCAACATTACTGCCCTTGTTCTCAATTCTACACTTTTGACAATATACCCTAACATTCTGTTTGCCTTTTTTATTGCTTCCACAGATTGCTTGGATGGAGAAAGTGAGGAGTCCACATAGACTCCTAGGTCTTTCTCATGCATTACTTCTATTCCTCCCATAGAGTAATTATAGTGGACATTTTTGTTACCTGTATGTATTACCTTGCACTTGTCCACATTGAATTTCATCTGCCAGGTGTCGGCCCTTTGAAGTCCCTTTGAATAGCCTGTGCTGCCGAGATTGTATCTGCTGAGCCACCTATTTTAGTATCATCTGCAAATTTGACAAGTTTGCTAACTATCCCAGAGTCCAGATCATTAATATAGATTAGAAAAAGCACAGGCCCTAGTACTGATCACCGTGGAACTCCACTAACAACCTCACTCCAGTTAGAAGCAACTCCTCTAATCGACACCCTCTGCTTCCTATACATCAACCAGTTCATAATCCATCTATTTACATTACCCTGAATGCCTACAGCTTCCAATTTGAGGTGGTCTTTGGTGTGGAAACTTATCAAAAGCTTTCAGAAAATTGAAGTATATCATATATGCTTTCACATGATCTACAGCTGCAGTTGCGTGTTCAAAAAATTTGAATAAATTAGTAAGACACGATCTGCCTCCATAGAATATGGTTTTCGTTAAGATGCCCCTCTATTTTCTGTCTAATCATTTTTTACAAAAATGTATAAGTGATGCAGGTGAGACTGATTGATCTGTAATTTCCTGGCTCAAAAAGCCAAGGCAATTAAAAAAAAGTTAAAATCCACAACCTTGTCAGAAAGAAACTTAGTCTCTGCAGCAAAACATAAAAGCTTGTCCAATCCACTGCTAGAGCGATGTCTGTAGAGTTGACTGGTATCCAGGTACAGATGCAGTCTTTAAAACTAGTAGTCCAAAAGTGCATCCAGTGTTCATGGAGAGCTTAAAAAGTTCTTAAAAGAGAACAAAGTTCAAATCCAGTTTATAATAAATACAGCAGCAGCCGGGAGATATAAAAAACACACACAAAAGATACAAATTAAAGTACACAAATGTGCGTTCTTGCAGGGATAAAGTCCCTTTATATGTCTTATTTTCAGTTTCTCTTTCTTTCTTTCATTCATTCTTCCTTTCTCTCATCTCTTCCCCTCTCATTTCTCTGTTTTTCCCTTTCCTGCTCTCTGCTACTCACTCTTTCAGTTCTGATCCCCGTCCTCTCGTTTCAGTTATACAAGCCTTATTTTTTTGTCAGTAATTACAATCTATCATTAAAGACATGAGAATGCTTGGAATGGAATGCGGTGTGTAGCGTTATGTTGGGTGTATTTGGATAAGAGCATTTGGGCTCTGAGCTGAAGCACTGATCTAAAGAAGACCTCTCCCCCCCAAAGTTATCAGATTTCCTTAGCTCATCAGCTTGGAACTGGTTTGCATCAAAGTGACAGTTTTGGGCAGGATGGCACCGAGAATGGGCCGAATGGTTTAGAGTCCTGCTGTGAAATGTCTGGAGAAAGGGGCCTGTAGATGATAAAAACTCTTTGAAGTGGATGAGAGTCGAAATCCCGACATAGAGCTACGAACCCAGGCCAACCGGCATTTCCAAAAGATGGCATGGATTGACATCAGTCATAAATCAAGCCCCCCTCCAATAGGACACTGGGGGGCTGAAACCGAAATCCAATCTCAAGAACTCAGGGACCAATCACCTATTGATCTGACAGACTATAAGGAACAGCAGACAGTCTCTCTCTCTCTCTCTCTCTCTCTCTCTCTCCTGCACCAGTAACTCGCTGCCACAGTTCAACCTGTAGCTCTGTTGCCAGAACCGGAACCAGAAACCAACCAAGTCTTTGCCGGCAACAGAAGAGTTAAACTGGGAGAAGGAGATTGAGCCGTACGAAGAATTCTTTTAAAGGACTTTATTAAATAAAGAACTTTACAGACTGCGCTGCCCGCCTGTGCCCACCTGATCAGTGGAGTTTTACAGCTGGACAATTGACTAAGTCGACTGTATACGAAAGTGTCAGTCGTTTAAATAGCTATTTGAGTCTTAAGAAACTTGATCCTTGGAACGAACAGGGCCCTGCTTTCCTCAAAGACTTTGTCTTCAAATAAGTACGGTGAGAGACCCTGCTTGCCAAGAAGATTTTGTACACAACCTTGGAGCCTTCAAACCAGTGGAAAATCTGTTTGGAAACTACTCTACTTTCGCGACACCCCAACTTCCAGGTGCATCGACTGAGTGGAAGTTCTTGGACAAAGCCGAACCGGACTGCCTTTGTTCCAAACCACACGGACCTCGTGCCATGTGCTGTTATCTGAGCCCGAAGACAGAGAGGCCTCTCTGCGACGAAGTTCAGATAAGTTTAACAGTTTGGAGTTCATGATTCATGACATTTGAGAAATCAATTAGAAATGTTAATCTGTGATTCATAACTCTAGAATGTGTAATATCATTTAGTTTTCTTAAATATAAATGTGTGTTGCATTAAACTGTTTTGTTGATAATTTTAGAAATAAAATCTGCCAACGCCGAGAAATATCTTCTCATTTCTATTTAACTGTTTAGTCTGAAATTGACACAAGTTAATAGACATTAGATTATTGGTGGCCCTGCCTATCCTTAATCATTGAATAATAATCAGTTAAGGGAAATTGTGGTAACAAGCAATGATAGGATCTTTCTCGGCACCTAAACGTAAATGAGACTGATATATATATAACGAGAAGTTACCTGACATAAATACTAACCTGCGTAGTTATTTAATGTCTGACTAATAATACTAATGAGAGACTCCCCTTCGTCTTACTAACCGGTATTGTAGTCAATGTGTTTATAACCTTTTTTTTGTTTAACGATTTGTGTTATCATATGCGATCCCATGGTCTTTGATTTGGTCACGGAAGTGATTTGTCTTTGATTTATTGATCTAGAGTTGAATTTTAATTAGTTTTTCCCTTTTGTATAATTAGTGTAGTGCTACATTTAGTCTTTGTTTTGAATACATTTGACAATTTATATATTTGGAATTGGTGTCTGCGTCCAATTATTACAGAAATTGAGTTCTACAAGATTCCAGGATTCGTGATAAGGTGATACTATAAATTCACTTCTTTAATTGAATTTTATAAGTGTACCTTACGCTACAGGTGCTCAATGCTCATTAGCTAGATAATCAGTTGTAAAAAAAAAACCAATACATTTGAGCAAAACCCAAAAATCATAAGTGTATAAATCACAAAATCAAGTGTCAAAAATAAATAAATCAAACAAGCAAGTGTATGTATTTAAATGTATATATGTATATAAACAAATATGTGTAATAAATATAAACCCAATAAAAAAGGCAAATTAAGTATCAATGTCCCATGGGTGGCAGCCAAATAAATTGTCATATCCAACAATATCACTTTTACTCACGAAACCTCAAACGGGGTATTCCTCTATTCTCTCGAGTTGAGCGCCTCAAACCATCCTCTTGATCAAGTTCGGGAACTAGGGCTAGCTGTGGGGCTAGAGCGGGTTCAGGGGCTGGTTCTAGGGCAAGAGTGGGGTTAGGTGCTGGCTGTGGGGCCAGTACGGGTCTCCACACAAGGGATCGCCAAATCTCAGTTTCAGCAACTCTCTCTGGAGGGGCTTCCACCTGTACAGATTGAGGGAGAGAAAACCTACATACTTTCAGGTTATTTCGGTGTATGGTCCGAATAGGACCATCTTTCCCTTTTGGCCTGATCTTGTAAACAGGGTGATTGGGCAAAGGGGCAGTAGGGGGGCAACTTTGTTGCTTCTCTGAAAGTTATGGACAAGGTCTCGTGCACCTGGTAATAAGGGGGCCTCTTTACTCTGATGGTCATACAGTCACTTTCCTTTTTCTTGACTGTCTAGAAGCCTTCTCAACTTATTCGTAGGCCCAAGCTAATCTCTTATAGTGAGTATGTACCCAATTCTGCACTCCCCAACCACCAGCACCATTCTGCAAAGCAGGAACGGTCGCCATCATCATGTCTACTGGGAGGCGTGAACGTCTACCAAACTTGACAAAAAATGGAGCATAACCAGTACTACTATGGCCAACATTATTGTAGGCATGTACTACTTCTGATAAGTGTTCCTCCCACTTATGCTGCTTTTCTTCCTCCAAAGTGTTTTATAAAGCGTTCACACATCCCATTCCCTTGGGGGTGATAGCCAGTAGTACAGCTTTAAGTACAGCCGTAGAGCCCACACAGATTCTTTACCAAGGCAGACTCAAACCCAGCGCCAGTCAATATCCTCTCTGGACAAAGGGCAGGATGAGAGTATGCCACAAAACTCTGGCTGTGGTGAGCGCCGTCTGATCTCGTGTGGGAACAGCACATGTGAATCTAGAAAATAAATCAGGCATCACTAGCACACAAGGCTTAGAATCATTCGGGCAAGCTTAGAAAAAATAATCTAGTGCCACCACTTCCATAGTGGAAGAGCATCTAATGGTCTTACAAAGGCTACAGCGAGGGCACTCTCGAGTATTGCGTACCTCGGCACAGTGGTCCAAGTAGTGGTCTGGACCTCGGCACAGTGGTCCGCGGAGTGGTCCAGATCACGTAGCGCAAACTGAGATGTTTTTTTCTTTTCTTTTCTTTGGACATATCGTCTAAAACCCGTTTACTGTAAAATACGTGGTCGACATATGTGGAAACTACAAACATAATAATACAAATCATAAACATATAATATTATAGTTATCAACCCTACTGTATAATAATAATAATAATAATGTTTACTGTTATTATCCCGTGCAATAACGGGGAAGGCATTAAGTATGTTAACCACTAAGTAGCTGATATAGTTATGCCTTTTAAAAACAAAAACACAAATCAGAAACAAAATGAGAAAGTGGTCACATGCGCACAGTGTCCGGTCCGGAGCGCCGAGAGCTCTAGTGCTGCAGCCCCGACACTGTCACTGCGCTGCCATTGCTTTAGTTTTCTAAACTCCTAAAAACTATCCAGACTACA
This sequence comes from Amia ocellicauda, assembly GCF_036373705.1. Taxonomy (NCBI): domain Eukaryota; kingdom Metazoa; phylum Chordata; class Actinopteri; order Amiiformes; family Amiidae; genus Amia; species Amia ocellicauda. The sequence goes on along the minus strand of NC_089851.1, from coordinate 60,411,324 downwards.
GTGATAATAATCACACACGTTCATATTGTCCTGTCATCACACCGGTACACATGCTTTCTGTTCTTAGACTTCCGCACAATACACGAGTGGGATTATGTCTGTTAACCACAGAGTACAGCTGTGCTGCTTGAAAATTGATATGTTATGCCTTGGTCTGCGTACAATTTCCGAGGTCCGCACTGCACTGCACTGCTCTGCTCTGCGGCCTGGTCCGGACCACTGCACCTCGGACCACAAAATGCTACAACCCCTACTGCGATTGTGCAGTTTTTGCTTGAACATCTTTTTTGTATTTAATGTATGTAATTTAATTGATGTTTCAGTTAATTTTACGGCTGACACATTCTCTCCAAAGTTTCGTCTGCTCCTTACAAAGCAGGCTTTTTCGTCTAAAAACAAATGTTGTTTGCTTCTCGGTGTAGGATACAAAACTTCGGGAATAATCTGGAGTACTGGAAGGAGATTTATAATAATAGTCTGTGTTAAACTCATGTCTGCACAGCGAAATACAAGACACGTCCGTTTCCCAGCGGGAATTTTCGTACTTTTGTGTGAGAAGAACTCTTCCGCAATCTTTAATCCTGTGTTCCTTAATACCATATCAAGCCATTCTGTACATTTACAGCGGCTCCCTGATGATGCATTTCATTTATAAGAATAAAGAGTCAATACTCAAATACTCTGTACAACGCTGTACTATTCTATGCAGTGATATGTGGACTTTATATCAGATACAGAAATTACAAAAATCGATCATATATTTATTTGTACATAACAACAAGGATTACGTTGCATAATACAGCATCAGAATTTATAGAAATGTGGCCAATGTAAAACATCCTTTATTAAATTAACGATAGTGATACATTTAAATCGAGAAAATAATTTAGATTCACCGTTAGTTACATGTATTAAATACCATAAGATGTTCTATGCCATTGCATGTATTATTAATACTTTATTAATCAAAAGGAAGGCAGGGTGGGGTGCGTTATTTTCAGCCATTATTATGGCTACTGACAGGCATGTGGAAAGTATGGGTAGATTCTGTAATGTATTCATATTAAAGATCACATTGTATGCGTACATTCATATTTGCATTGACTAAACCTTAACAAATATCACTCTTTTACACCTCATATACACATCACATATAATTTTAATTTGAAGCTGTTTGAATTGAACCGTTGAGAATTCTGCCTGCTGAACACATCGTTTAAATACACGTCTGGGCTATTATTGGTGCCTGTATTTTCTATGCATTGCGAGCAGCGGCGTTTCCTTTGAACCCGCACAGTTTGAGTCTGGGTCTTGAGTGCCGTCACGGCGATCACATTGACAGACAGGCCGCCCTCGACCGCCTTGAAAAACGTGTGTAAGTTTTCGATCGGTCACATATGTGTTAAGGCGGCTTTGGGCCACATGTGTCCTGTGCATGTGGAGGTCATGTGATCATGTGAAGAAACGCGAGCAGTCCAACGGACATTTAAGTTGCAGGCATTGCCATTGCAGCACTGTGACGTCACCTGGCTCCCGAGTTCTATGCCAACGTTCTTATGCCAGGCTCATTATTGAGCACACCTGGAAGACACTACACATTCGTTCAATCTCTCAGCTGCGAGGTTTGACACTGTGGTAAGGACTATACCCATTGAGAGAGAGAGATACAGAGAAGATGCAACTGAAGTCGTTTTTGAGTAGGAGCTTGCGGAAAGCCTACGTGTTTCCTACAGTGATGGCGCTGATGAGCTTGTATTGGTGCAAGTCTCAGAAGAAAAATGCCAACCGTGGCACGGGGGATGGTGCCGGAGTGGAGCCGAATGACTCCGGACCTCCAGACAAGCTCATTGTCCCGCAGCCAAATGACCCTGAACGTCCAGAGGAGGGCAATGTCCCGCAGACACCTCCAAGGTACTTTTGAAGTGTTTTAACTCCATTCTGACACTTTCTAATATCACAAGAATGTCAGGATATTATATATTAATATCTTAATATATATGTTAATATTAATATCTTGTATGTTAAAATGAATTAGCACTTCAATCTCTTCAGCTTTACTTAAAAAATTGAATGGAGTGCAGCACACCTCATGGGTTTGGCAAGAGCTCCTCGAGGAAAGACATTCTAATAGTCCAAATACATTCCAGATGTTCCTGTGATTTTAAAGCAAATTCTGAATGTCAAAACACAAGGTCAGGAGTAACAACATAGAAACCCTTGGGATTATTCAAGTGAATTGTCATGTACTTGAGCAAAGGCTGAATTTAACATTCTTGATTAACTGATTTTGTGCCTCGCTCTCTCTCCTGCAGGGCGCAGCGTCACTTTCCTGAAGGCCTCAATGACTTTGAACGTGTGGCTGTCCTTGGCCGAGGTGGGTTTGGAAAGGTATATCCCAGTTATATGAGTCGCTTCTCCACAATCGAGTAGTCGGTATATGGTTCTGGTGGGGGGGCAGCTCCAATCGATCAGTCATTCAGCCGAGGATGTGGTGATGAGATATTTGCTCAATACCACTTTTCCTAAAACAGATTTGTGAATACTTGAAATGACTTCCGTTTTTTTAAACTTGAACACAAACATTGTCTGCAACTTATTTAGATGTAGCAATAGTGAGGACATATGACTAAATGCTCATGATGTGAAAGAAGACCCTGGGGTTGAGAGTGGAGTTGGCTCATTTTGAATCTGTCTTGCTTTGACAGGTGCTGCTTGCCGAGGATAAGAACAGCAAGGAAAAGGTCGCCATCAAGGCCTTGAAAAAAGGAGAAATCATAGACCGTGGTGGGATTGACAGGTATGTTTTAGTTTCTGTTCTAGTCAGGCTTCTAGGTTTGAAGGCAGAGCAAAGACACATAAACCTACTCAAGCTGTCTCTAAACGTACATTCACACGCTGTCTGCCTCTTGTCTCACCTCAGTGTCATTTGTGAAAAGAGGATCCTGGAGGCGGTGAACAGCCAGCCCTTTCTGGTGAACGGCTTTGGCTATTTCCAGACCAAAGACCACATCTGTTTTGTCATGGAGTTCGCTGCAGGGGGGGAGCTCACAATGGACAGCGATGGAGTTGCCTTTCCGGAGTCCCGGGCCGTGTGAGTGAAATACTGAGTTGCATGACGGGAGCTTAAAAACCTTAAACAGGACACATATTTTAACTGTGCTTTTTAATTCTTGGTCTCTATTCTTGAACAGATTTTCTGCAGCCTGCGTGGTGCTCGGCTTGGAGTACCTTCAAAGTCGAAGCATTGCACACAGGTATCACTCGACAGCCGTTCTTACAACATACAAAGAAGGACAAATCTACAGTCTCACCGAGATCAAACCCCACCTCAACTATTCACCCGTTTCATGTCATTTCTTAGATTGTTTCATTTCAAGTGCGTGAAGCCCTGTCCTAAAATCAGTGTAGACATACTATATTCTCTGTATTCTGCAGTCCAAGTGATTCTTCTTTATTTTTATTTCAGGGATTTAAAGCTGCAGAACCTTCTGCTAGATAGAGAAGGCTTCGTGAAAATCGCAGACTTTGGTCTGTGTAAAGAAGGTACATTTAAAAAAAATAGAATTGATTTCTTTATGTATAATTTGCATTTTGACTACAATGCGTTTTTTCCCCAACTGTCCTTAATTGCTCTTGCTAGGCATGGGTGCAAATGATCGGACCACGACGTTTTGCGGGACTCCAGCATTCATGGCTCCTGAAATCCTGACCAAGACTCCATACACCAGGGCCGTGGATTGGTGGGCATTGGGGGTGCTGCTCTTCCAGATGCTGGTTGGCCAGGTGGGTGTTCTCAACACAACTTCTACAATATTTGTGTCTGTGTGGCTTTTGCATTCCTGGGCTCCTGGTGAATAATTCAGAGGTTCGGTCCGGAGTGACCCTTTAATGCTCTCTCCTCTCTTTCTCATTGTTGCCATAGCATCCTTTCTCCGGAGAAAGCCTGGAGAGGCTGTACCACAGCATCATCCACGACAGGATGCCAGTCCCCCGCTTCCTGTCAATAGAGGCCATCTGCATCGTGACAGAGGTTTGTTTGCCGGGTTGTTTTAAAAAGTTTGTCCCTTGCTATCCTGCCGGCCAACCCAAATGAAATAATGTCACTGTGATTTAAATGTTACGGAACTGGAGAAAGACCCTGTGACAGTGTGGCAGAGCAGTGAGGGTCACAGGAACAACACATCTCTAGCATCCTGTTTCAACTTTAAGTCCATTGATGGAGAATAATGTGCGTCTCCCTCTTGTTCCGAGTCACCTGCAGCTTCTGGAGAAAGACCCGGAGTACCGCCTGGGCAGCGGTGCACAAGGCGTGGTGGAGGTGAAGGAGAAGTCTTTCTTCAGGTTACGTGGGGCACACAACCGTTTCAAGGCCGCTCTTTCCCATGGAGGCGGGACCACCTCATGTTGACCGTCCTTCTTCTCTCCTCTCTCGTTTCAGGGCGTGGATTGGCCTGGGCTGCTAGAGAAGAATGTGAGGCCTCCCTTCATTCTCGCCATCGAAGAGCATGAGGAGCTCCATACCGCAGCAGCCACAGCCCTCACCCTGCCTCGCCAGCCCAGGGTCCTCAGCCCGGAGGAGCAGGTCCTCTTCAAACACTTTGATTTCATCACGGACGGGTGTTAGGGTTGGCCGTCATGGACGTTTGGAAAAGAGATCCTGCAGAGCTGTATTTTAACGAGCAGAAAACAGAAAGCCCCACAGCTCTTCAAGCACTAAATTAAAAAAACTTTATTTAACTTTATATATCTTTAAGATTTAATTTTGAGCCTTACAATGCTCCATACATTATGCCCTGATGAAGGCTTCCTATCCAAATCATTGGTGGATTTCTTTTTCTCTTTGCCCAATAAAATGTTTTGCTTTAATTTAGTGTGATTGTGATTGTGTAGCAGGGCTTTTGTGCTGGTGAGGAGGGACAATTCGTTTTGAGAATATTTCACAGAGTCTGTTTTGATCTGTGACAGCTACTTTAAAGTCTCATAAGTGCTGCATTATTAATGTACAAAAAACATATGCAATAGAGTTCTGTAACCCCACCCCCCCACACACACACACACACCTTTGTCTCAATGTATACATTTATTTTAAACTAATTCCAATACTTCAGTCATATAGATCAGGGGTTCCCAGCCCTGCTTCTGGGGGAGCTCTCAATTACTTAATTGAACCCTTAATTCAACTAATAATTTCCTTTTAAATAATTTAAACATTAGGGCTTTTCAGTTTACAATTGTATAAGGAACTTATTTTCCTAAGGAACCAGCTTTTTATCTGTTACACAATTTAGAAAGTCAATTAGTTCAATTAAGGGTTCAATTAACCAGCAGGGTTGGAGCTCCTGCAGGACCGGGGCTGGGAACCCCTGATATAGATGACACCTAATCAGGACAGTTGGCTGCGTTAGTAGGCCACTTAAAACCACTTCACATTTCATGCGTATGTGCTGGTTTAGTGGTTTAGTGCTTCCACACAGGAAGGAAGATTGACAAGCATCAAAAAAGTCTGTTTCTCAAATAAAATGGAACGATCACGTGGCAAAATGAATTAAATATGTAATAGTAATAATGAATTAAGGAATTAATAATAAACCTCATTCATTTTGGACCTTTAGTTTGTGTTATGCCCGATTTGTATTTTTGCTCTTTTGATTCACTCCCCCGGATAAGGGTGTCTGTTAAGAAGTAAATAATTACAATAATAATAATAATAATAAGAACGATGCATTTTATTCAATCTCATCTCTCTCATGTTTTATGAAGAATACTAGTATTGACCCTGCCTTGCCCTCAGGAAATAGACACAGAAACAGGGAGTCTGTGGTGAAATCAGTGCAGGTTGATTTATAGTGCCAAACAAATGAGAGAAAACCCAAAACAGAAGCCCAGCTCCTCTCTGAGCCGATCCACACTGTGAAAACAGGTCTCTGCCTTCATGATCAGCGGGACGTTTCTGCCGCACAACCGGACCTCTGCGCGGACGACCACACGTCTGTTTGAGCGCTGGATGAGCCAGTCGGTCATGGAGGAGATCAGCAGAGGTGTGAGGGCTGTGGGTCGGTTGAAGTCAGAAGGGAGACTTTCCACAAGCGGAAGGAGACAAACATCGCTAGTGATGAAATGTGATCCATTTATTCCAGTTTCATGAGATACTTCAAATATATGAGCTCTGCGTATATTGGATATAGGTGTCTGCTAATAAAATGTGAAAAAGGTCTGCAATAATAAACTGCGTGATTCACCATTTAAAAATAACACTTTTATAATTCAATCGTTTGATCACAATCAACACACATCGATATGACCAGTGATTCACGCCTGATGATGGCAGGATTTGAGATGTAATTCAACCTGAATCACAAACAAAAGGTATTAATAACAATTTAAAATAAAACAAAACAATAATAATGACATTACAAAGTGACAAGGGGAACTCATGCAATCCTTCAAACAACAGCTTTGGAATGACAAGGAAAACAGCCGTCAAACAAGGCAGACAGGGGAACCAATCACCTGTCCGTGTCTAGAGCTCGGAGGTGGGACTACAATGCTGCCCCGAGGGTTTAGTTGAGGGCAATAATTAAAGAAGAACCCCCTGCCCACTCTCATGTGCACGGCGTGGATGTGGCATTTTTTGTAGACCCACACCAGATCAAACATAAAATCTATAAGCTTTCAAACCCAATCGCAGCACTTCTGGAACCAACATATGTACCACACAGTGGGGTATCTTTGTCCAAATCTGCCCCAGAGGGATTACACAGCAGATTGACTCTCATGCTACTGGGATCTCCCCCCAGTTGCACTGCAAGGCCCATTACAGGACGATAAGAGAAGCAGAGTTTACGGACCTCAATGCAGAACCATATTTGAAGTCCTTAGCACCTGTAGCTCAGGGGTCGGGAACCTCGTTACCTAGAAGAGTCAAACAAACCAAACACAGTATAACTATTAACTGCAGCAAGATCTTTCAAATCAAAACTTAGCTGGAAGGGGCTTCCACTCTTGTTCTGCTGACTTACAGCCCAGTGGTTCTGACCCTGAGCTGATATTTCTATTAGAAGAGCGATTTAATGCACAACCGTTTATGTGGAAGTGCTTTCTGTTAAAAACACAGGGATGACCAGGTCACTGAGAGGTCACACAGAATCACTACAACGCTGCAGTAAGAGACAGAGACGCTGGGTGTGAAGGAGACACAACCAAATGAAGATAAACTGAAGAGCTCCACTTGTTTCAAAGACTGCGTTGATCAGTCGAGACCCAGGTTTAAGTCTTGTAAGATGAGTGAGAAACTCATTACATTTTGTAAACACGTTTCTCCAAATCCCACAATGCGTAGTTGCCACCCAAGGCCGACGCCGACTCCCAGAGTCTGGAGGAAATTATCCGACTCCTCTGCCTTCCCAGTGACTCAGCCACCCAGACCAGCTGGGCTCACAGAGAGTAGAGTGGTAATGTGATCATACGCACACACACTGCAAAGTGCTACAGATTACACAGCAAGTACCGTTGGGCTGAATTACTGGACAAGCCGCCCTGGTTTGTCACCTCCAGCGCTCTGTGGAACCGGGTGGAGCTCAAGACCAGTAACGTGGAAACAACACAATCTCTCCTGCAAGCTTTTAACTCTCAGTCAGATCAAACACGACTCGACCAGGAGGCTGTTTCTGACCAGAGCACTGCGTAAACACAGACGCTGCCTCTGACTTCTGGGCAGGACTCATTGTTTCATTGCATTAAAGCCCATCAAATACTCCCAGAACGGGGCATTTTACAAAAGCAGTGGTCCTAACATAGGGAGCTAACATACTGTCTTCCTAATTAAGGAGGCTATTAAACTTCCTTGAATTAACGGTGAAATTTAAACACTGGGTGGATAAATGTGCCTTTGGCTGAATCGTGCTTTCCGGCGTCTCGTTTACTTCCAGGACAGTCAGTCTGTGTGTTTGTGTTGCTGTGAAGTTCAGATGCTCTGGCCTCTCAGGCCTCCGACACTGTCCCCCCACTCTCTCCATGCACTTCATAGTTATGCAGCTGATCCCACACCTGTTCTACAGATATTGTACAAATCTAAAAACCGCTGTCAATGTTCAATATTTGCATTAAAACATTTTTTCGCTGCTCTTTTTCTCTGTACTGCTCAACACGACCTGTCTGCACTATCAGTGTTTACCTTTACTTCTGAATATCAGCCAGATGTGCAACATAATCATCATCATTATTTAATTGGGCCCCCCCTTCACCCTCTCGTTATTACTGTCAGGGCACAAGGGGTTAACAGCTGTGCAGAAAGTCGTTCACTTACAGGTGGAGGAGTCAGCGAAGAAAACACGCAGATTCACCTATCTAACAACATCATCCACACACTCTCTCACCAGGAATATAAAAATCTAGTCACTCTGACGTTAAGTGATCAGTGCTGTAATTCCACAGCAGTCCGCAGATCACCATGTCTTTGCGGTGAACAGTTCGTCCTCGAGCCCAGCAGAAACCACCAGCAGCACGGGCTCCGGCAGGTCCACACAGCCGCTGTTACCGGACATGGGACAGGGACGGAGATGGGCTACGGGCACGAGGCACACACCATGCGACTGCCTGCTCTCACCTTCCCCAGCGGAGTCCTCAGGGAGAGAGGGGGCAACACGCTCTCCGTAGGGGCCCGAGCCAAAGACAGAGCCCCGGCCCCATCTACAGCCCCAGCCAGAGTCATAGCCACAGACACACTCAGCCCTACCTGAGGCCGGGCGGCTGCAACAGAGACACTGGGAAGCTGTCCTCAATTATTCATGGGAAACTGATCACTGGGCATCCCTTTCGACTCACACAGCAGGGATCCTCATTAGAGCCGCTTCCAATTCAGCAGGAGACACAGGGAAGGAAGGGAGCCATTTTTTTGCAGAATGAGGATGAGGTGGAGGTGTGTTTGCCCATGGGCTCAAATCCCGGGTGGGGCAGTGCTGTTGTACCCTTGAGCAAGATACTTAACTTAGATTGCTCCAGTAAAATGCCCAGCTGTATAAATGGGTACAAATGTAAGTTGCCCTGGATAAGAGTGTCAGCTAAATGATAATAATAATAATAATTTATGTAGTTTAATATCTCAATATACTCTGAAATTGCAGCACAGAATGATAAGTTGGGAATCTTTGTAGGATCCTGATCAAAAACGTCACTATCGAATTTGCCCTTGGCCCCTGCGTGCGTCACTCAGAACAGGTCCCTTCCCACTTCCTGTTCTATTGAGCGTGACGTCTGTCGCAGGTTCATCCTTGCAACCCTTGGGCAGTGCTTCCTTTTTCAGAAAACCGGGGTTGCATTTGCAACCGTTTGTTATCTTTAACGTCAGAAGCACTGCCCAAGGGGGAGGGGTTACTGTCAAACAAAACCGTTGCAAAGGAGGAGGCAGTGAGCTGATAAGGGAGCCTGCCCCGAGGTGAACCGCTAGGGGACCTTGACAACACAACTCCAGACAGTAATCCCAGGGGCCGCGCAAGGCCACACCTAGGCCGCCAAAGAGCAAGGACGGCAGTCACGCTCTTACCGGGAACTGTATGCAATCAGCAGAGCTCAACTCTTACACCCTCTGCTTAGAATAGCAAGGACGGCTGCTCTACTAGTGCAGCTAGGAGCAAGTGTGGTATGCTGAATAATTCTCCTTACATTGGATAATTCTCAATATAATTATAACAGTTTCTTATTCCTTGATAGATTTTATTCCTTTATATTTTTCTCCCCATGATATGTTGCATGATTATTAGCACTGTCACAGTTTTCGTATTTCTGTGTTTTCATGTGTGATTGGTTATACGTGCATGTGCACGTCGTTGTGTACATTTGTAGAGGGAGTTCTCGCCATACGCTTAATTCATGATAAAGCATCGGTGAAGAAGCATCACTTTAACGTGTATTCATTTAATATCATCCTTAACAGGTATAAAATGTACAAAATGCACACCATCATTGTTCTAATCGCTTTATAAGAAAGACTGTTTTCTATATTGATTGTTTTACGAGATGTGTATGAGTGTTATGTCTGTAACCTCTGTTTAATGTTAACGATCGGTGCTGAACACATGGTTAGCAGATGTGCCGCAATTAGCGTGCATGCTGGTGAATGAGATGACTGAATTACAGACGGTATATATGTAGTGTCATTGTATGTGTTTCATGTTTTCCTTCATTCATTAATTCTGTGTTGTGAGTTTATTTCGTGCTGATTCACTGATAGTGTGAGTATGTATATGGCGTAGGCTATGTAGTCTAGTGAACTTATTTACATACATGGCATGAATGAAATTGTGAAAGTGTTAACATTAACAGCATGTAATTCAAAGTTGTGTTGAGACTATGCACATGTGTTAATGTACATAATTTGTATTCATTTATGTTGAGATTAGCAACATCATCCCCTTATTAGTGATCCAGAGGAGCAGAAGTGTGAGACATTCAGGGCAAGTAGTGGGAAAGACTGAGTGAGCAGTGCCTGTGCTGGAGGTTCAGTTTGTTACCAGCGGCAGCAAGGTCAAGTCAGTAAGGTAAACGCCACTCTCAACGGTGTGTCTACATGGCAGCTAAAAATGGATGAGCTTAAACCGCTTCAGGATGAAATTGGTGAGAAATTATGCACACTATTACGCAAAAAGCTGGCAGAACTCAGTGTCTTTCTTCACCTAACACGAGAGGATGAGACACATGTGACTCATTTGTCTCTGTTGAGCCACCTTAGTAACCATCTTCTGAGAAATGAGCTAGATGAGTTAGAAGATGGCGGCATGGCTGAACTCTTAATGATTAATGATAAACTGAGTCAGCTCATGGGAATCACAATTAATACATCTGAACCAGGGACAGAAAGAGAGGAAAATAAACCTGGAGATGTTAACACAGTCCAGAGAACGATGTCAGAGAGTAAAAGAAATGCAGCTGAACTGTTTTCTGCCATGCACATTAGTCCAGCCGCACCACAGCATGCAGGAAATGGACAGACATATGTAGACCATGGCCCAGTTTATTCTCCACCCATATTAAAGAGACCAGTTACCTCAGCATGCTAGAAAGAATTTCTGGTCTAATAGGAGACTGAGGACAAAAGGATCGGCTCTCATTCTCCAGTCTGGCATGGCAGATAGAAAGTGGACTCCATAAGGGCTATCTAAAACAGGAATTAATAGATTCTGTCATCAGAGCTATCACACCAGTGCTTCAGCTGCGGAGCTATCTTGAGGGAAAGGCAGGGCTGACACTCCCAATGCTGAGATGGATACTTTGCTCTCATTATCAGGAGAAAAATGCTACTGAACTATATAAGCAGCTCACCACAGAAGCTCAGTGCCCTAGAGAAACTCCACAAAGCTTCCTACGAGCCCTTAATCTTAGACAGAAAATTCAGGAGGATGACTCAGGGTTAAAATATGATCATGCTCTGGTCCACAAAATGTTCTTGCACACAGTTTTGACCGGATTGCAAAACGACCACATCCAAAGTGACCTTTAACCATACCTGTCAGATCCCACCGTGTTGCTGGAAAAATTCGTGGCTTGTTCCAATGAATCTGAAACACAGAACAAACGAAAATATGATAAGAGTGGTAGTGTTCATGCTGTGCAGCTAAACAAGCCTGCCCCTGAACAACAATTCCAGGCCAAACAGTCTCGATTTAAAATTTAAAAAGTTCGATTTAATGTCACAACTGAAAAGCCTGAGTGATGATATCATGCAGATTAAAAAGACAATCCAACAACCCTTATCTGTTCCTCAGCAGTGTTTCGCAGTCTATAACAAAGAACCAGCAGCAGCAGTGTCCCCACAGCATCAGATCTCATCTCTGGGTTCCCGACAGACATCAAGATGGACCCAAGCCCAAGAGCATCAGACCTGGAAACCAGATACAGCTACATATCAACAGCAGGCAGGTCCGTACATGTCTCCACACCAGTTCTCACAAAGCCAACAACAGGTGAAGGACCAGAAAATACCTCTTCCACCAGCAAACCTAGTTCAGTTGTCAACTGTTCCACAAGAACATTCTACTCACCATGGACGGCCGTTTGTATATCCTTCCCCTCAGCAGCATCCCATGTCCATCAATTATGCAACTCAGCCTTCAAGTTTTGCAGCACCACAGTATTATCCCCAGCAGTATATGGTGCCACCACAACAGCACCTTTATCAGTTTCGCCAACCCCGTCCTTGGCGAGCCAGACAATGTTTCCATTGCCAGCAGCGTAAAGCAGAGGAACCTTGCACCCATTGTTACCACTGTGGTAGCAGTGAACACTTCTCAGCTGGCTGTAGGAGTAAAGGCCCCAGGCCTCAGCCAGGAGCTGCGTTAAACCGGAGCGGGTTGCCCCCAAGGGACAGGGCGTGACCCGACCAGTAGAGAAGGCCTAAAAACATGATAGCATGAGCAATCAGAAACAGCTTGAGTTCTAGTCACTTAATAGTATTTTAACTGCCACTTGTCAAGTTAACCAGCATTCTGCCATCACGTCTTTAGTGGGTAAACAATGCAAAAGACAGAAGCATTATGGGACACAGGCTCCCAAGTATGCAGTATTGATGAGCAGTGGAAAGCCAAATACGCACCTGAGGTGACACTGAGAAACATTTCAGAGGCAACAGAAGCACCAGACAGTGTGCGTCTGTTGGCAGCCAATGGAACAAACATGCCATACACAGGATGGTTGGAGATGACCTTCAAGCTGGCATCCCCTGTAACCAATGAGAAAGAGTTAATCATTCCTGTGCTCATTAACAGAAACAATTTCTGCCTATCTTGAGAAACGATTAAGTCATAAACAAATTCTCAGCAGACATCTGTAGGCTATTTCAGCACTGTGTAATCTTTCATTACTGACAGGAGTTTCTAACAAATCGACCTTGTTGACCCTTTACTTGTCCTGCTAAATCTAATCTGCTCAGTCTGTATACAAAACTATTTCTAATGCTAGTATTAATATAAAACATTATATAATTATCACAAAACACTTTCTTCAACATCCTATACAGAGTCTTCAAGTCCCTAAACCGTTATACCAGGAAATTAAGGACTATTTACATGACCTGATTGCTCAAGGATGGGTGGCCAAGTCTCATTCCCCTTACTTTTCCCCAATTGTCTGCGTCTGTAAAAAGGATGGCAGTCTCAGGCTGTGCATAGGGGCCTGAACAGCAAAACAATCCCCGATCGCCAGCCAATACCCAGGGTGCAGGATATTCTCAATGGCCTGGGGGGCAATGTGTGGCTCTCTCTGCTGGACCAGAGAAAGGCATACCACCAAGGCTTCATGTCCCCAGACTGCATTCACAACACCGTGGGGCCTCTACGAATGGATTCGTATCCCTTTCAGCCTTATGAATGCTTGTGCCGCGTTCCATCGGTTTATGGAGGAATGCCTAGAAGGATTGAGGGATAAAATTTGCATACCCTATTTAAATGACATCCTGGTCTTCACGGAGTCCTTAAACGAACAGGTGGAAGCAGTAAGGCGAGTGCTGCAAAGATTGCAATCCCATGGAGTCAAGTTAAAACCAAGAAAATGTGAGCTCTTTAAGAGGGAGGTGCGCTATCTGGGCAGAATTGTCTCAGCTGAAGGCAGTCGTGTTGATCCCGTGGACACAGCCGCTGTAACGGCGCTTAAGGAACAGACACCAAGCACGGTGGGAGAGCTACACAAGATTCTGGGCCTGCTCAGCTATTATCGGCAATATATCAAAGACTTCTCCCGTATTACCAGTCCCCTCTACGATCTGCTAAAATGTAACACTGGTGGTGATGAGCCACAGAGAAAAGAAAACCACAAAGTAAGAAACAACAAACGGAATCAAGTGGTGCCATCAAGTAAATCAATTTAGTGGACAGAACACCATCAGCAGATACTTGAGAAGTTGATTAACTGCTTGGTTCAGCCTCCAATCTTAGGATTTCCAGACTTCTCCCAACCGTTCATCCTCCATACAGATGCATCCAACCAAGGGTTGGGAGCCATTCTATACCAGAATCAGAATGGCAAGCTGAGAGTAATTACCTATGGTTCACGAACTTTGACAAAGGCAGAGAAAAATTACCACCTGCACAGTGGGAAGTTGGAATTTTTAGCTTTGAAATGGGCTGTAACTGAAAAATTCAGAGACTATCTCTATTACGCACCAACCTTTACAGTGTTCAGCGACAATAACCCATTGACCTATGTTCTGACCTCTGCAAAGTTGAACACCACCTGGTGTACATGGGTGTCAGAGCTCGCAGACTTCCACTTTACCATCCGCTACTGTCCAGGTAAAGAAAACATAGATGCAGACTCACTCTCCAGGATGCCAGCAGATCTGGAAATGACAATGAGAGAATGTACTGAGGAGTTCTCATCTGACTGTGTGGGAGCTGTAGTGCAAGCATTGGAGATCCAGAATAATCCAGATGTGTCCCTGGCTGTAGCCTGTCCGAGTGTATCAGCATGTGTGGAGGAAAATGAGGGACTCCTCAAACCCCTGTCAAAAGAAGAAATTAGACAAGCACAAAAGAATGACAAGGACATTAGAGTAATCGTTGAGCACTTACAAACAGGATCTAGGCCCCCTCAGCAGTGGCGCTCTGTCAACTCTCTATCCAAAGTTCTTCTGAGAGAATGAGATCAGCTGAAACTGGATGAACATGGCATTCTGTTACACCACACATCTCAAAGGACACAGCTGCTATTACCAACTCAATTCAAAAGAACTGTTCTAAGGGAACTGCATAATGAGATGGGTCATGAGGGCCTCGACCGCACCACGAGCCTCCTTAGGGATCGGTTCTTCTGGCCCTACATGCAGAAAGACATTGAAAACTATGCCCTGAGAACATGCTCCTGCATCAAACAAAAAAAAACATGCCGTGACACAAGAGCGCCCTTTAAAAGCATCAAAACGACCCACCCATTCAAATTAGTGTACATTGACTTTCTTCATCTGGACAAATGCAAGGGGGACTACGAGTACATTTTGGTAATCGTTGACCACTTCACCCGGTTTGCACAGGCCTATGCCACAACCTCAAAATCAGCAAAAACAGTGGCTGACCGGTTATTCAATGATTTCGCCCTCAAGTTTGGGTTTCCATCCAGAATTCACCACGACCAAGGGGGAGAATTCGAAAATCATCTGCTTACCCAACTTGAAAAGTACAGTGGCGTCAAGGACCACCCCCTACCACCCCCAAGGGAATGGGCAGGTGGAAAGATTTAACCGGACATTACTGCAGATGCTGAAAACCCTGACTGAAAGACAAAAATCTGATTGGAAGAATGCACTCAACAAATTAATATTTGCATACAACTGTACTAGATGTGACGTGACTGGCTTTTCACCTTTCCATCTGCTGTTCAGCCGCTCACCAAAGCTGCCCATCGATGCTCTCTTTGGGCAAAACTCAGAAAACAACTCTCAGAGTTATAGTGAGTACATGGAACGATGGACGAAAGGGATGCAAGAAGCTTGTGAGATAGCGAGAGAACAGGCAACCAAGTCTGCTGAATGGAACAAAAGGAATTACGACCAAAAAGTGAGGTGCACTGACCTATTCCTGGGAAGCAGGGTCCTCGTGAAAAATCTGACTCCAAGAGGTGGGCCCGGGAAACTGCAGAATTACTGGGAGGATGAAGTTCACGTTGTCACACGCCAGGTGGCAGATGATGGACCAATCTACGAAGTAAAACCTGAGCAGAGTAAAGAGTTTTACATCGCAATCTTCTCCATCCATGTGACCATTTACCTCTTAACACCACATCAACTCAAAGTACCAAACCAAAGCAAGAACATCAACCAAGAAACAGCAGAACTCGGCCCAACAGGGGGAGAGAATGTGAGCCAGAGTGTGATAGTGCAAGCGAAGAGGATGAGCACTACTTTCAAGTGGAGCCTTATCAGAGAAGATCACTAGAAAGCAGTGATCTCCTAGGAAAAAGGGATATGTTACCACCACAGTTAGTACCTTGTGGGCCTCGATCTAGCTCGACAGTGTCGGAACCAAGGCCACAGTCACCTTCAGCCGAGTCAGAGATGGATCTTCTAGAACCTGCCCATACAACGGCCATAAGACAAGAACTTCATGAAAATGAACCAACTACTGACCCAATGGAACGATACTTGCCTGTTAATGAAACAACTGAAGCGCTTGGGTCCAGGAACAGGACCTCAGAGGAGGAAAACGGGTACCAGTTCATCAGGAGGAAGCGACGGCCACCAAATAAGTTTACATATGACAATCTTGGGACCCCATCATGGTACAATGTGCAGATGGTGGGTGATAACCACTACCCACACTTTGCATCTAAAGTTGTACAAGGAAAATGTTGATGACAGTGCTGTAATATCAGATGTTGTAGACAACAACTGCTGGGTAAAGTTCAAAGACTTGAAATACTGTAAAGTGAGTATTACTGTTACTGACTAAGCAATTTGATGTTGGGACGACATCTTATTTTGAGGGGGAGAGTGTGGTATGCTGAATAATTCTCCTTACACTGGATAATTCTCATTATAATTATAAGTTTCTTATTGCTTGATAGATTTTATTCCTTTATATTTTTCTCTCCGTGATATGTTGCATGATTATTAGCACTGTCACAGTTTTATTATGTATTTCTGTGTTTTAATGTGTTTCTGCTTAAGCCGGCTTGGCTTCTTCCCATAGTGCATCCTGGTGCCATGTGTTCTCCAGGTAAGCGACGCACACGCACCTGGCCATCCACATGATGTAAAAAAAAACGTGATTCATCAGACTAGGCCACCTTCTTCCATTGCTCCGTGGTCCAGTTCTGATGCTCACGTGCCCATTGTAGGTGCTTTTTGGCAGTGAACAGGGGTCAGCATGGGCACCCTGACTGGTCTGCGGCTATGTGGCTATGTTTGAGCTACAGTAGCTCGTCTCTTGGATTGGACCACACGAGCCAGCCTTCACTCCCCATGTGCATCAATGAGCCATGGCCGCCCATGACCCTGTCGCCGGTTCACCGTTTTTCCTTCCTTGGACCACTTTTGTTAGGTACTGACCATTGCAGACTGGGATCACCCCACAAGGGCTGCATTTTTGGAGATGCTCTGACCCAGTTGTCTAGCCATCACAATTTGGCCCTTGTCAAAGTCGCTCAGATCATTACACTTGCCCATTTTTCCTACTTCTAACACATCAACTTTGAGGACAAAATGTTCACTTGCTGCGTAATATATCCCACCCACTGACAGGTGCCATGATAACAAGATTATCAGTTTTATTAATTCACCTGTCAGTGGTCATAGTGTTATGGCTGATCGGTGTATACTGCAGTGATGTTAGAAGCTTGCACTGCTGGTCTGAAGAAAGATGGTGAGCTGAGGTGGAATGCAATCATTTTCTGGTGTCTCGTTGCTAGGGTCTTTAATATGTTCTTAACATTTTGAGAATTTCAAGAACAACTTTTTTGAAAAATGTATGTTTTCCTTCAAAGCGCATTGTCCTAGTAGTAGTGAGGGTAGTGTTCAATATAGTGGTGCTTTGGACGTAATCTAAAGTCAGGAAAGACTTATTTCAGCAGTTGTTTGTGATCAGAGATTTTGCATTCCAAGTACTGGATAGTTTCATCCGTGAACCTAGGCGATGATGCAAGTTCAACTATCTCTTTTAGATCCATTAGAATTTCCCAAGATTTATCAACTTCTGGAACTTCTCCTCCAATAATTAACGGAAGTAGTCTTAGCAAGGAACAATTCTCATGACCATTTCCTCCTATTGTTCCTTTGGATGCAAACATCTTGGAAATCAGTTGTGGGTGGTTATCTTTGTCTGAATGTTTGTATGGGAATGAAGCAATTCCCTTGTTACAAGACTGTAATGAAAACTATTTACTGGAAATCATGTATTTTAAGCAAAGTGCAACTTCAATAGGCAGCTTCTAACATTGGTTGTCACATGGTTTCTGGGCACATGACACTCACATTTAAGCTGTAGGCCTAACAATTACAAAGGTTTAATGTTACAGTACTGTTTAATTTGTAATTTTATTCACATAAAGGGATAGAGTTACTTTTGAAAAAGTGAAAGTTACATTCAATTGCAAAACATTTGTAACCTTGTGTCGTTGGACACCCAATGATCCTCAGTCTGCTGGGGGTTGCTTATTGTATGTCGTACTGGTTCTTATTACTGCACTTTGTACTTTGTGAAATGTTTGTGTAAACTGTAGGTCACTCTGGATGATGGTGTCTGCTGATACATTAATAAATATTAGAGAAAATCGGGGGCGGGCGAGATTGTTTGCCCACATGTTGACTGTCGACTCCACTGTAAGCACTTCTAATTAGTTTGCCATCACATATAAACTGGCTATTCCTTTCCCCCGATTCTAGAACTCCACCGGTTATGGAAATAGCTAAAGGGGCGTTGGCAGTGACGCACACGCAGAACATCTGGAATGACATCATGTTCATTGGAAATCAGCAGTTTCTCGGGACTTTGTCAGGGAACCAATCAGGAAGAGTGCATGCATTGACTTGATCTTTTCAAATGACCAAGATAGAGTCAGAGGGACACTAGTTAGAGAACCAATGGCAAACTGTGATCACAATATGGTTAGCTTTGAGGCATTCTTTCAAAAATCAAGGACCAAGTCTAAAACAATGGTCTACAATTTTAGAAAAGCAAATCTTGAAGGCATGAGGCAGCACTTAGAACAGTTAGACTGGAGCACACTGGATACAGATTCAGTTGAAAATTGATGGGTATATTTTAAGATTATACTACTTGAGGCTCAGGAGAAATTTGTACCAAAACATAGCAAATTGAGGACCAACAAACATTGCCCAAAATGGTTTAATAGAAGAATGCAAAAAATATCAAGAGAATGAAAATGTTGTATAGCGCATACAAAAGGGATGGAGACAAAACAAAATACATAGAATATGTTGAGCTGCAAAGAGACCTTAAGAAAGAGATCAGGAAAGCAAAGAGGGAAATAGAAAGAAACATAGCTCTTTTAGGAGCTAAAACTAATGCAAAGAGCTTTTTTCAATATTACAACAGCAAGAGGACAATAAAGGAGGAAGTGAAACAGATAAAGGGCACAAATGGAAGTATCATGGAAAACGAACAAGATGTGTCAAAAGTTCTAAATGAGTATTTCACAGAGGTTTTCACAAAAGAAAAAATTGATAACATGCCACAGGTTAACAATCAGTCCAGTGAAACCTGGATAAATGAGGAGGAGGTACTAAAGGGACTAGCAGAATTAAAAACAAACAAATCACCTGGGCCAGATGGGATAATTCCAATGGTACTTAAAGAAATTAGGGAAATAATTTATAGGCCGCTAACTCAAATATTCCAAATGACACTTAGAACAGGGGATGTGCCAACTGACTGGAAGACAGCAAATCTCATACCAATCCACAAGAAAGGGGACAAAACTGAGCCAAGAAATTACAGACCAATCAGTCTCACCTGCATCACCTGTAAAATGTTGGAAAAAAATATTAGACAGAAAAAAGAGGAGCATCTTGATGAAAACCATATTATTGGAGATAGTCAACATGGGTTTAGACGAGGCAGATCATGTCTTACTAATTTATTAGAATTATTTGAACATGCAACTGCAGCTGTAGATCATGTGAAAGCATATGATATGATATACTTAGATTTTCAGGAAGCTTTAATAAGGTTCCACACCAAAGACTGATCCTCAAATTGGAAGCTGTAGGCATTCAGGGTAATGTAAGTAGATGGATTATGAACTGGTTGATGTATAGGAAACAGAGGGTGTCGATTAGAGGAGTTGCTTCTAACTGGAGTTAGGTTGTTAGTGGAGTTCCACAGGGATCAGTACTAGGGCCTTTGCTTTTTTAATCTATATTAATGATCTGGACTCTGGGATAGTTAGCAAACTTGTCAAATTTGCAGATGATGCTAAAATAGGTGGCTCAGCAGATATAATCTCGGCAGCACAGGCTATTCAAAGGGATTTAGATAATATTCAGTTGTGGGCTGACACCTGGCAGATGAAATTCAATGTGGACAAATACACTATGGGAGGAATAGAACTAGATGAAGTATCGCATGAGAAAGACCTAGGAGTCTATGTGGACTCCTCACTTTCTCCATCCAAACAATGTGGGGAAGCAATAAAAAAGGCAGAGTGTTAGGGTATATTGTCAAAAGTGTAGAATAGAGAACAAGGGCAGTAATGTTCAGACTGTGCAATGCACTAGTTAGAGCTCATCTGGATACTGTGGACAGTTCTGGGGTCCACACTTCAAGAAAGATATCGCTGCTCTAGAGGCAGTTCAGAGGAGAGCAACCAGACTTATTCCAGGTCTGAAGGGAATGTCCTACTGAGAGACTGAGGAACTGAACCTTTTCACCCTGGAACAGATGAGACTATATGGGGACTTGATTCAAGTCTTCAAAATCATGAAAGGCATCGACCACATCAAACCAGAGGAGCTTTTCCAGATTAGCAGGGACACACGGACCCGGGGACACAAATGGAAATTGGGCTTCAAGGCATTAAAGATGGAAAACAGGAGACATTTCTTCACACAGAGAGTTGTCACAATCTGGAACAAACTCCCCAGCGATGTGGTAGAAGCTGAAAATTTGGGAACATTTAAAAATAGACTGGATAGTTTCCTTGGATCACTCAGGTATTAATGGACACTAAACCAGCACGATGGGTCGAATGGCCTCCTCTCGTTTGTTAACTTTCTTATGTTCTAACTGACATCAATATAGTTGCTTAGCAACCAAATGAGTAATCTTCTATATTATATTAATTAGAAAAACTTTAGACGAGGTTTCCTGACTGGCCATCTCTGGAGCAATTTATTATAGTTGAATAAACTATAAGCTTTATTATTTTTCTAATTAAATTGGGCCCTGAGTGTTCCTTGACTATCTGTTGAGGGAGTCGATTTCTCCCTTTCAACTGTGCCGTAATCCAACAGTGATGTTCTTTCGAAAAGACGTCAATTGGAACAACGTGCATGGAGGACCAACTGTCTATATTTATTATTATACCAGTTCATCAAAAAATAATTAAGCCAGTTGCTTTGTTTAGAAAGTCATCTGAATAGAGAAAAATCTATGTTTCGCTGCTGCTCACACCTTCGTCAGGACTTCTTTATAGCTGGAAGTTGGAAGTTGGAAGGGTAAAATAAACCGCAAATGTCCACACAGAACACATTGGCATTGATTGTAACTATTATCTTGCTGGTGTGTAAACGATAGAAGAGTATCTTAACTTAATTCAACTTAAATTACATTTCTGTCATAATTTCAAAATTCAAAAAGATTCTAGAAACTGCCAATTCAAAAACAAATAAATCATAATAATAATAATGAATTCCCCCTTCAGCATATTTAAAGTGATTTTTCTGAAAGAAAGAACATCATCCTATTTCAAGCCCACCTCTTTCTGGTTACCTGCCACTCCTGAAATTCCTGAAAATTGAAATCTAAATAGCACTGCACAATATACACACTGGAGTCAAACTGACACCCCTCCTACTAAAACAACTGTGTCCCTCTGCTGCTGTGCACAGGGTGGAGTCTTGTTTCAAATGGGAAGCCTTTTGTAAAAGTGCTGACACACGGACTCAAAAAAAACACTGCAACTTAATTCAAGACCAATTTAAGAGACTGATCATTGTATATCTCTTAATAAGGAGTACAATTTTTGTATACTTAATATGTTACTCACTTTTTATGTGGTGCTGTTTTTAAATTGTGCAGCACCCTGAGACGTATATGGGGCACTACAATACACTGAAATTGATTGATTGATTGATTGTAGAGTAGACCTAGAAGTAGAAGTGTATGGTTCTACTCCTTGCCACAATAATGAAACTACCATTAAAGCTTTCCCTGCAAAAAATATTTACAAAAAATGTAAAAAGCTAATACAGTTTTCACATTTTGTTCTGTATGTATGTACTTCTACTTTATGAATCTATCCCATGGATAATAATCATTGGGTAATCCATTTTCTGGGAACCACACAGATGTATGTTTTTATTCTTCCTTTGCTCATTTTTTACATTTTGAATATTACATGCACTGCTTGTGTCAGCATTCATCACATCACATTTGTTTTAACTGGCTCCCTTAAGGCAAAGAGTTGAAGTTTTAACTAAGCCCAGATAGAATAATATTATTTATATTTATTAATATGCGAAGGGAAGTAAGCATGATGTGTCTTTCATCTACTGCAGTAAGTTTTCTTGGCTGACTACTGCATCTACAGTCCTCAACGTTGCCCAATTCTTTTTGCTTCTTCATCTGAAAACCCCCATCTGCCTTGAAGTTTCTGCCGGGAGAGACCTTGCAGATGCAGTATAACTACCTTGTGTCTTGCTGCTGTGCTCAGCCTTGCCATGGTGTATGACTTATCTTCAGCAACCTCACCTTGTTAGCTGAGTTTGGCTGTTCCGCACCCAGTTTTATTCCTCCTACACAGCTGTTACTGTTTCAGTTAATGATTGTGTTTCAATCTACATATTGAATTGATGATCATTAGCACCTCCATCCATTTTCAAAACCGCTTATCCTGGTAAGGGTCACAGGGACACCAGAGCCAATCCCGGCAGGCATAGGGCACAAGGCAGGAATACACCCAGGACGGGATACCAGGCCATCGCTGGGCAACACACATACCTACTGGGGAATTTAGAGTGGCCAATTAACCTAACCTGCTTATCTTTGGACAGTGGGAGGAAACCCACACAGACACAGGGAGAACATGCAAACTCCACACAGACAGGCACCCTGAGCCAAGACTCAAACCCAGGACCCCTAGAGCTGTGAGGGAGCAGCGCTAACCACCACACCACCATGCTGCCCATCATTAACACCTGTTTGGTATAATTGTTTAATCATACACCTGACTATATACCTACAAAATCCCTGACTTTTGTGAAAGTGTATTTAAAAGAATTTATGTTGTTTTGAAGGCAAAGTGTAGTCACACCAAGTATGGATTTGATTTAGATTTTTCTCCTGTTCACTCACTTCGCATTTAGTTAATTGATAAAAATAATCTACAGACATGCTCAAATTTGTTGGTACCCCTTGAGCCAGTATTAATGTTTTATATTAATGTTTGAAAAAACAATATATCAACAGAGCCAGTTGCTATGATGACCACAGGACCGGACCTCTCCCAGTATATCCAAGAGAGACTCCGCTCATGTGGAGAGCTTCCATGTCAGGGCCTTTCAGGCCAGGCATGTTAAATAAATACTTTATCCTCTGTACATCAAGAGTGGGTTCTTCACCCCTCCACAATCAAACAAAGAATGCACAATTTCCTCTGAAATAACTTGAAACTGACAAAAGTAATTGGCATCCACCAGTGTTTATTCCATATTTAATAGAAATCAGACTGCTTTTGATTTAGTTTTTCAACATAATATTGTAAATAAAACAAATGAAAATGGCATGGACAAAAATGATGGGACCCTCAACCTAATATTTTGTTGCACAACCTTTAGAGGCAAATCACTGCAATCAAACATTTTCTGTAGCTCTCAATGAGACTTCTGCACCTGTTAACAGGTAGTTTGGCCCAATCTTCCTGAGCAAACTGCTCCAGCTCTCAGGTTTGATGGGTGCCATTTGCACTATCCTTCTGTTCAATCTGGGGTCGATGTTCCTCTTGCGGCCGTGCCCTGGGAGGTTGGCTCAGTTCCATGGACCTTGAACTTCTGAATAATATTTGCAACTGTTGTCACAGGAATATGAAGCTGCTTGGAGATGGTCTTGTAGCCTGTACCTTTACCATGCTTGTCTGTTATTTTCTTTCTGATCTCCTCAGACAACTCTCTCCTTTGCTTTCTCTAGTCCATATTCAGTGTGGTGCACACAATGATACCAAACGGCACAGTGACTACTTTCCTCCATTTAACTAGACTGAATGACTGATTACAAGATTGGAGACATGTGTGATACTAATTAAAAAAATGAATTAGTTTGGAATATCACTATAATCCAATTATTTATGATCTTTTCTAAGGGGTACCAACAAATGTGTCCAGGCCATTTTAGAATATCTTTGTAGAATGAGCAATAATTTATCTCTTTTCACAGCTTCTTTGCTTTATTCTATGACATACCAAAGACATGCAAGCATACATAATGCAATAGCTTTTAATTTCATCACTTTTCAGGAGGAATTATTAGCATTATTTCAATGAGCTGTAAGGGTACCAACAAATTTGAGCACGTCTGTATTAACATGTCTTTTTTTGAAAGCATTCTTACTTTACAGCATTTTTTCAGAGCTGCCTAAAACTTTTGCACAGTACTGCATGTGTGCAATATATATGACAAATAGTTGCAAATTATGTGGGGGGGGCTGTAATGACATTCTGTAGCCGATGCATTGGGTCACATTCTAGCTTATATCTAGGTGTAACTTGAATGTGTTTATCATAAATCTTTGTATGTTGATTGAGATGTTATCATAGGAAGTATACAATTGTGTATATACATAACATACTGAATTATAAAACACAAAAAAGGTTTCAGTTTCATAGTGTTAAGTGTGTACCCACCTCTCCTCTCTTTGCTCTTGGTCTTCCTTAGTAGACCCTAGTTCGAGGATATGAAAAGTTGCTGTTACTAAGACGCTTTGGAGGTGGAATGTGTTTGTACTACCTTCTGTGTAAGCTGTATTTAGTTTTTTTAACCTAAGAAGTGGAGCTTACCTTTACTACTTTATATCTGTGTACAGTTGACTGTTGGACTTTTGTCAGCTTGGCCATTTACATGTGTTTTGTTTATTGTATTTATCTTGCATTCTTCGAATTTTCTGTTTGTTTCATGAGCAATTTTTATTGCTGAGAAAGTTTTCATTTGAGAGGATTATTATTTTTTATTACAGTAATTAAAGTAATTGTTGCATTGTTTAGAGCTGTCACATTATAGTATAGTAATACAGGGATGTAACTGATCTGGATAATAACAGCATAAAAACTGTTTTCTAATAATTGAGAGGTATTTTCTAATATCACAGAATGTAATGCTTTGCTGAATTAATAATAAGATTGATTTAACTGGATTGAAAGTTTATGAATTGAACTATAGTTCAAAGGAGCAGTGAAATGCATGGGTCTTACATATAACATATCCTAGAGCTGTCAATGTTGACCCAGAGCATACAATTATGTATTTATACTCCAACAACAACATCAGCATTTGCCTTTATAAAATACAAGTCTAATCCTACCTAGAGATGCACAGAGAAGAAGTCATATTGATCTTTTTGCTTTGTGTTTGCTCAAGAGTGTTGATCATCCATGACCACTGCCCTTCGCTGGGTCTCAGTTATTTGCAGATTGAAGTTTAATGTGTGATTCATCTCATCTCCATTTTCCTTGGGTTTTTATACTGCATTTATTTCCATTACATACAGTGAGGGAAAAAAGTATTTGATGCCCTGCTGATTTTGTACGTTTGCCCACTGACAAAGAAATGATCAGTCTATAATTTTAATGGTAGGTGTATTTTAACAGTGAGAGACAGAATAACAACAAAAAAATCCAGAAAAACGCATTTCAAATAAGTTATAAATTGACTTGCATGTTAATGAGGGAAATAAGTATTTGATCCCCAATCAATCAGCAAGAATTCTGGCTCCCAGGTGTCTTTTATACAGGTAACGAGCTGAGATTAGGAGCACACTCTTAAAGGGAGTGCTCCTAATCTCAGCTCGTTACCTGTATAAAAGACACCTGTCCACAGAAGCAATCAATCAATCAGATTCCAAACTCTCCACCATGGCCAAGACCAAAGAGCTGTCCAAGGATGTCAGGGACAAGATTGTAGACCTACACAAGGCTGGAATGGGCTACAAGACCATCGCCAAGCAGCTTGGTGAGAAGGTGACAACAGTTGGTGCGATTATTCGCAAATGGAAGAAACACAAAATAACTGTCAGTCTCCCTCGGTCTGGGGCTCCATGCAAGATCTCACCTCGTGGAGTTACAATGATCATGAGAACGGTGAGGAATCAGCCCAGAAGTACACGGGAGGATCTTGTTAATGATCTCAAGGCAGCTGGGACCATAGTCCCCAAGAAAACAATTGGTAACACACTACGCCGTGAAGGACTGAAATCCTGCAGTGCTCGCAAGGTCCCCCTGCTCAAGAAAGCACATGTACAGGCCTGTCTGAAGTTTGCCAATGAACATCTGAATGTTGTGGTCAGATGAGACCAAAATCGAGCTCTTTGGCATCAACTCAACTCGCCGTGTTTGGAGGAGGAGGAATGACCCCAAGAACACCATCCCCACCGTCAAACATGGAGGTGGAAACATTATGCTTTGGGGGTGTTTTTCTGCTAAGGGGACAGGACAACTGCACCGCATCAAAGGGACGATGGACGGGGCCATGTACCGTCAAATCGTGGGTGAGAAGCTCCTTCCCTCAGCCAGGGCATTGAAAATGGGTCGTGGATGGGTATTCCAGCATGACAATGACCCAAAATACACAGCCAAGGCAACAAAGGAGTGGCTCAAGAAGAAGCACATTAAGGTCCTGGAGTGGCCTAGCCAGTCTCCAGACCTTAATCCCATAGAAAATCTGTGGAGGGAGCTGAAGGTTCGAGTTGCCAAACGTCAGCCTCGAAACCTTAATGACTTGGAGAGGATCTGCAAAGAGGAGTGGGACAAAATCCCTCCTGAGATGTGTGCAAATCTGGTGGCCAACTACAAGAAACATTTGACCTCTGTGATTGCCAACAAGGGTTTTGCCACCAAGTACAAGTACAAGTCGAAGGGGTCAAATACTTATTTCCCTCATTAACATGCAAATCAATTTATAACTTTTTTGAAATGCGTTTTTCTGGATTTTTTTTTGTTATTCTGTCTCTCACTGTTAAAATACACCTACCATTAAAATTATAGACTGATCATTTCTTTGTCAGTGGGCAAACGTACAAAATCAGCAGGGGATCAAATACTTTTTTCCCCCACTGTAGCCTGTTCAATCTCTGCTGTATGCGTCCCTGATCAATATGTATCTCTTGTTATTTTTAACTTGGTTACTAATGGCATTGGAAGCAAGTTATTACAGTCCAGTGTCACGACGCCCATTAGTATGCACTACATTACTCTCTTTCTTATCATTAAGGTTTTGCGAGATACTTTTCAGGGGCACGTTTGACTTGGGAGAAATGTCACTTAAAATAGCCTTAAAATAAACTACCAGAGAGGTTCACATGGAGAACAACGAAATACACACAATGCAACATATGTTTTCTCCTGAAAAATGTAATGGGGGATTTTTTTGTTTTGTTTTTCATGGTCCATTATTTACTGTTACCACCAAAGGGAAAGCCTGTGGAAGGGGGGTGCAGGGCTGCTGAAATTCACAGCTCTATGCCTTGGTATTACACAACAGGGTTTTTCAGATTTCCGTGACTTATTCAAGAGGAAATGTCTCTGGTAAAGGAGTCGCTTCTGCATGTTTGTTCCCACTGCATTGCTTGGAGGGCCTTGAAACAGACCTAAATATTGCAACTGGAAATGCTGATGTGGGCTGGCTAGCTGCAGCTGATCTCAGTGTTGGCAGTGTGCTAAAACACATCTCTCCCTAATCAGAGAACACAGGGGCAGGGAAAGCACAAATGACACACAACTACCAACACCAACTATCCTGAAAGAAGGGTTCCTTCTGAAATGCACAATTGTCCCTCTTACATGACCACCAAGGACACAGCAGAAGTGACACTAGGCATTTTACAAGTCATTATTAATTCAAACTTACTACAATGCTTGACTGTTGTTCTCTAGACAGATTCTTGTACGTATTCCTGAACATTGCAACACAAAACACACCTTTGTGCAAGGGCAAAATGAGGTATAATAAGGGAGACTTATGGGTAATTTAATAAAACCATTCTGCGTGATTCATGCCCATCAAATATGATCAACATGGAAAATGGATTAGGAACACACTGGCCTATATGTGTGAGTATTCATGAAAGTGTACATGTAATACTCAACTTACAAATTGAGTGTCTTGTACACAAGAAGAAATTATTGTCCTGATTTTCTTCCACCCTGAAGGATCAACTGATATAATTTACTGTATGTTTTCCCTCAAATTCACATAGAATATACCAGAATTCCAACACAAACTTTAATACAGGATACTATAACATTCAATAATATGTATTGTTACAGTTATTTAAGGAACATGACAGCGTTTGTGACCTATTTCCTGCCAATTCCATTCTACTAAGTGTTTTCCAAATACAGTACAAACATTTCTGTGGACCACCCAGGTCCCCACCCCTGGAGACAAAATGTATTTGTTTATTTCTAAATAGCTGTAATACAAAATACAAATCATACCAGAACATAAAAACAGTTTTGTTATTTTAAATGCAGGTATATGCTATAAGGGCATTTCGATATTATCCCATAATTTAACATTTAACCCTAAAACTGCCACTGTAACTCATTCTTTCCCATTAGCCATCCCAATGGGATGAGTGGTGCTGCCCTGCAACAGGTGATATCTAACAGCCAGTAAAAAATTAAATATTGTTTTTTAATATAATCAGGGTACATTGCCTAACTAATTGCCTAAGTGGAATATTAATTCATATTAATATTAAAACAAAAGGTATTAGCAATGTCATAATTTTGGGATCAACCATACCTGACATCAGAGCTGTAAAAGCTTTAAAGTAAAATTCAATAACTACAGAATTTTTTATTCATTTCAATGATACAGCCTCATCAGATCCATGAGTCCCTTTCAGGGTCTGTTGAGCATATTTGCATTTTACATTAGACACATCACTTATGTGTTTTATTAGGGTCTAATTCATAATTATCTACATATCAGTTTTGACTGAGGGGCCAGATTGATATCTTCAAGTCTTGTACTGAGAGCCAAGTAATTTGTATGTACATGAACTTCTGTGTGTAGAGCCACACATGACTGTAGGTCTTAGAAAGGAATCTGTCCAACTGAGGGGAAAGACTGAAAGGAAACAAACACGTTGTAAATGTTCAGAACAGTTCTTTTTTAGTTCTTGTTCTGTCTGTATCTCGGTATTTGTTATTGTGTATCATTTATTTGTTTGTCTTAGGCAGTGTTCTAGCTGCATTTATATTTAGAAACACCGGTTGGTCTTTTCTGATGGGTTTGGGGGAATTCAGGCTGACACTCGGCCACCCGGGCAGCCGGTTCAATGAGCAGTGGCGCTCTGGAGGCCACATGGTGTCCCGACTGACCAGCTGGAAGGAGGAGAACGACTGAGACCCAGCTTCCTATTGCACATCCAGAGAAGCCTGGGATAACACAGGGCTCTTTCATACTATTGTCCTGGGTTCACCCTGTGTGATTACCTCACTACAACTTGCCTACCATATAGGTGTTTTTAATTGCCCTGAATGAAAAACATATTGGGTATTTATGTGGGAGAGGACTTGTCCTGTCAGCATCAATATGGGAACTTAACTTCAAAGCATTACTTTTCCAGAAATGTGAACAAACAGATACACAACAATTATTAATCAAACACAATTTGGAGTAGGATGGCAAAGATTAGCCATGCTGGTAGTAGCCTCAGCCATGCCAGATCCTATTGGGTAGTAACAATACTGTTTCCTGTCCGTTATAATGAGGCATTCTGATACTCTCCAACTAGGTTTTTGTAGGAAACAGCTGGCTTTTGGTCTTTACACAATACTGGATAAGGGCATCGGCCAAGAAATAAATAAGACAAAATAAATAATAATACTAGGCCTGAGCAATATCTGCCCCAACACACATTACAATGATGAAATAAAAGTATTACATTGAAAACAGTAGGAGATAAATAAGGCCTTTAACACATTTTCAGCTCCAAACGTGTTATGTCTTTGTTTCAGAATAAGATTACTTAATAATATAAGTGACAGACAAGAAGGTAGGACTTTATAATAAGTGGCTGTGTGTGTTAAATTACCATTGAATAAATAAATAGATATAATGCGCATCCTAAGAAAAAGGAAATTATCATGTGGAAATTGCTGGTTGAACAGGATTTTGCATTGACAATGGGGACATCAGCATCAGTGCCAGAGCAGCCTGCGCTATTTTTCTCTCCGCTCTTCATGGGAAGACCAGTAATCGTGATATGATGGGGATTTGTTTAATGCCCATGAGGATTTGAATGGCCATGAAAACCTTAATCTCTTCATCAGAAACAGGGTGGAAAGGTTTTCAATTTAAAACAATATATACAGCTAACAGAATTAAGATTAAAAAAAGAAAGTGGTGCAGCTCCCCAATAAAATTGTACGCTTGGTTACCTGCAATATATATGACCAAATGGATAAATGTGTACTACTTATTATTATTTAAAATGTCTAAGACATGCTTTCATTAACTCCATCTTCTCGTCATGCTGCCTTTGCAACACTGCCAGCAGCCATTCAAATTTCTCATCCTCCTTCCTTTGCCTTTCCTCTTCCCTCTGTCTGCTCTCTTCACTATACAGCTGGAGCAGCACGACCACATCTGCAAGCTCCCACGACTCAGCTGTAACCTCTGTGCCGGAGGTCGCTGTCGTTCCACTGCCACGAGATTGTGCAGTAGACTGAGCCCGAGATGCTTGAGCAGAGATTCGGCAATCTGCTGATGGGGAGGCGGAGGAGGGGCTGCCTGGGGCCACTGATATAATGGTGCTCTATCCGGGGATTGTATGTCCAGATTGGCTACCTACTTTTCACAGAACAAAAACAAAACACACAATGTACAGAAGTTAGATGTATTGGTCGGTGGTAGAAAGACTAGACTGTATGCAGCAATTAACCCGGGCATGTCAAAAACAATCTAAATAAAATCTACTCTGCTCTACATTCCCCTCTGTTTGGACATAGTAACGTAGGTATCTCTTAACAGTGATATAAAAATTGTGAAATCGATACAATGCATTCTGTGTTTAAATCTGGATCTGACAACACTTGAAGGGATTGTTCCAAGCCTAAAACACTTCAGTACTGACAACACACTATGCTTATTTACACTGTGTAATATATATATATATATATATATATATATATATATATATATATTATACACACACACATTAACTTGCATATATGATACACATACACATATGCACGATTTGTTGCATATTATATGTATATTGGCATACAAAAGGGAAGCGATGGATGTGCACTTTAGTTATACTCTTTGTAAATCTGAATATTATTAAATCCAATAACACTAAATCCATATTACACTTAAAACTATGTTTAATTATGTTTTTTCAGGACTTGATTGCAGTTTTATTTTCCAGGGGGTCATGTAGGGCAGCCTGGCAATCATAATTGGACTAGTGTTCAGATGGGCTCCTGATGGATAACTAAATGAAGCACTGTGGGAAGTGTTATTTAATTGATGCTGATATATATATCGGAGCGCCTGGCGGGTGAAAGGGCGGGCGGCGGAGCTAGAGAGACATGCAAGGTTTTGTTGGCGGGAAGTGGCAGCGAGAGCAGGAAGTGAGGGGGAAGATGGAGAGCGAAACGGAAACGTCGTGGGGAAACGCGCATGAACTGGCGCTATACTTTACACACGGATTCAGAAGCGCTGTGAACAGGATCCGTGTGGCTCCCAAAACAACAGCAGGAGCGTTTTTGTTCCCGGCGATAAAGCACCCAAATAGACATCGCCTGCGTGAGTAAGACGCCGGCTGTGTGAAAACCGGGTTTGTTTCTCAAGTTTGTGCAGAACCGGAGCTCCAGACTTTCTTTATGTTGATGTGTAATAATAGCATGCTATGACGTTCCTGAATGTACAGCCACAGGGTCTGGTTTAGGTGCGTGTTGCTGTAGTCTACTCTCAGTCGCTGTGAAGTTACTGTACACAGCGCTGTCGGCCTCCCGGGGGCTGCTCTCCTCCGCCTCGCCCGTCATCATTGGGCATGTCCTGCGCCAGCCCCAGCACCAGGGGAACCGCCTCGGCTTCCTCTCCCTCTCCTCCTCTCTCCTCCGCTTGTCCTCCTTCTCACGGCTCCCCTCCTCTGCCCCCGTCGTCTGCCGGCCCGGGAGCCAGGTGAACTGCCGTCACCTGCACCGTTTCCTCTCCTTGGCCTCCGTCCTTTGCTTGGCCTCGTTGCCAGTGATGACATCAGCGATGGGCTGGAAAGGATTGGACATGATGCCGTCCTCGTCCTCCGCCTGCTCCTCCGGCGCGGCCCTCCCCTCTCGCTCGGCCTCCTCCCTCTCTCTCCGCTCCCGCTCCTCTCGGACCCGGCGCACTCGCTCCGCTCTGTCGCGCTTGTCCTGCTCCTCCAGGGCCCTCTGCTCGGCCGTGTCCTTCCGTTCAAGGCCGCGTATTCGCAGTGGATGATGCGGAGCAGCCAGCCCAGCCCCCTCTTGACGGGGTGCTCCCGATTCATGCTGTTGTCCATCACAGCGCAGCACGTCTCGATTGTACAGTGACACTTGTCCACTAGCTTCTCCAGGGAGAGAGACTGGACGAGTTCTCCCTCGTACAAGGCCCCGTCGCGGTCCTGCTTGTTGCCCAGGACAAGCACGGGCTTCCCGGCGATGCGCGGGTGTCTCAGGACCTCGGCCAGGGTGTCCCTGCTCTCACTCATGCGTTCCACATCGCTGGAGTCCACCAGGAACACCACGCCGTGCGACTCGGTGTAGTAATTTTGCCAGATGCCCCGGATCGACTTGCCCCCACCCAAGTCAAAAATGGTCACCTCGGAGTCCCCCTGCTTCAGGTCGATTTTGGAGAAGCCCACGGTGGGGGCCACGTCTTCTGGATTTTCTCCCAAAATTCCTTTCAGAGTCACTGTTTGCCCAGCTTTGTCCAGACCCAGCATCACTAAGGTCACTTTCCTTGCCGGCTGGCACAACCGTTTCACCCATTTGCCACAGTTCACCATCATACTGAATGAAAATGTCACTGACTACTCTTCACTGACTGCTAGCTACTCCATTCGCTCCTCTACACGCTGAGATGGGTGATACAAATGAAAACAACTGGAAGGATGATGCAAATCCTGAGCTCGGTGTATCCACTGGCGCTGTTGCACTTGCAAGTGTGTCCTGACCCTGTAGCA
Source organism: Amia ocellicauda (assembly GCF_036373705.1). Lineage (NCBI taxonomy): Eukaryota > Metazoa > Chordata > Actinopteri > Amiiformes > Amiidae > Amia > Amia ocellicauda. The sequence continues at coordinate 60,378,240 of NC_089851.1, read as the reverse complement.
TGTGGGGATGTGACGCGTCTGCCGCTTATGATGTCATAACTGGGACCGGAGGCAGCACTCAAGCTGTTAATCATCCACTGATTAAAGCTGCTGCTAATGTTTTAATTGAAGGAAAAGGCAGGGCATCAGGCCTTAGATGGTCATAATTGAATCACGTGTCCAGAAGCTCAGTTCTAGAGCAGGGATGGCGAACCTTTGTTAGGCTGGAGTGCCCATAGTCTGGTTTGTTCAATTCACTAAGTGCCAAGGGTGCCAATGATTAATTCAGGATTAAACAGCAATTTCTTTAAACAATATTTATATTTATTTTTTGTGGTAATTAAGCAAACATGCCAACAAAACAAATCACAATCTACAATACAGAATAATCCAAAACACTATGGACAGATGGAACCCCTGCATCCACCCTCCTGCCACCTGCATGCACTGCTAACCTCCCCCCACTTTGAACCCCCCATGTCCCTCTGTGGTTTGCAGGCCTAATGTAGCCCAAAGTACATCCACTTCCACCCCCCAAAAAATAAATTAAGAATAAAGTAGTATATGTATGACAACTGTTTATTTTGTATCAGTGTTACTTCTTTAATAGATTGTTGATATGAATTTATTGCATGATATTGCTATTTTATTTTTTAAATGTAGCATTTGTGGCTTGTAATTGTGGTAAAGGGGTCTTGTTGCACAGGCAGTTATTTGACACCTGGACTTGCGGCCCATTGCTTAATTTAGGTTACCCACCACTGCCATGATCAAATCAATGATAAGTGTTTTTTTTCTTTCATATATGACTTCATTGTGTATTGGATTAATTCTTGAACAAAACATGTTTACAATAAAGCTTTGCCTGATTTGCAAACATACCATCTAACATGAGACCAATTGGCTGTAAAACATCAGGTAGCAGAATTTCACACAAATTACCCTTGGATTTGCAACCCATTTCCAACATTGTCTGTAGAATTGTAGATAATGGTATAATTCTTCCTTGGATTACTAGTCTCCTGTATTTTGAAAAAAGATGGGAATATTTTCTCCCCTTTTATTTTTTCATATGAGTCAACCAACCCCTCCTGTTACTCAATCCATATGAAACATCATCACAGTCACAGCTGTACCAGTGGTTAGAACTGCTATGTCCAGGCCTGGAGCTTGATGGGACTGTGCTCTTATTGATGGCGAATGTAGATGTCACTCACTCACTGAGGTAAACAATTCCAGGACTGAGCAAACCAGAGACTCTCATACAGTATTATCATTGCTATTATTATTTATTTCTTTGCAGACATCCTTAATTCAGTTTCAGTGAAAACCAAGTGGAGAAAGATTCATTTCCATATTTGTGTGTGTGTCGCAAACCCATCCAATAAAAAATAAGATTATGATACAGTAATAATGAAAATAACAAGAAAATGTACTAAAAACGTATAGATGTATATTGTGGCAACACCAAGCCATTGACAATTTAAAATTAATTTAGATTTGAATAACTTAAAATTGCATGGAGGCACCAGTACACCAACCTTTAAATAACTTAGGCTACATTTAAATAACTTATACATCATACGAATAACATGCTGAATCACTCAAGGCAGAAGAGTAACATTATTTAGTAAGAAGCTATAGTTAATATAACAGTACTGATGTCTAAGTTTGCTAACCTTAGCTAACTAAAACTAGATTTCTCTTACTGTTTAATAAGATTGATTAATTAATCTGGTACATTTTTATACAATGTACATTATTAACTTTGACCCATCCGCTAATAGAAAACTACTGCTGTACTCAGTTGTGGCTTCATTTTCAATTAGATGCCACTTTCTTCTAATCACAAATGTAACCACTATGATGTACAGGTTTGTAGTTTGTTATTAGCGGGTGGGTCAGAGTTTTGATTTTAATTCGGCCCTTAGTCTTCTGATCTGCCAGTTAACCAGATACCTTTCAGGATAACTTGACAGAAGTCTGGCTTTTTCTGTATCTCAAAGCAAGCTTAAAGTCCAGCTGGGTAAATTAGCAACACATAGCACCTATCCAAGTAAGAGCTCCATCCCTGCGCCAACCATTACACTGCATTAACCCCTTTAAGACCCAAGAACTCGATATTTTCATTTTTATTGAATAATAATAATACATTCCTATTCAGCCATGTTATACTTTGGATTGTTAGTCTTTAAATTGCTTTTTCAAACTCTTTGCCGAGTGAAATGCAAATCTCAGTTGATCCTCAGAACAGTTAAACTAATTACAGCTTGGTTGAAACAAACCTTTTATATTCATATACACTTGTTAGCAGAAATCACAGTTTTTAAATATACATATATATGCAGGGCATGTATATAAATATATATATAAACCTCAGTGCTCACTTTAAAATTAAAAAGTATTATAATGCTTGAAAAATGACATTTAAAAAATCGCTCAATTAATTTCAATGCAGCTTCTTTTTACTGTCATATCGAAACACAAGTGGTTGTAGCAGCTGGATAATTATTCACCAAACAAACTTCTTATAATTCTCTCTTGTCTTTGCCCCAGAAGTAATGTGTTTTTTTTTTCTATTTCGGGAAGAATACAAGTAAATTAAAGAAATGTATAAGGATTGTTTAATGAACAAGATGTGGATTTTTTCTATTTACTTCAGTATCATACACTTTGGATCAATGTAGTGGTGATTAGTGTCTGGCTGTTTGTATCTATTTATTTATTTGAGGGGCAGTATAAAATCTCGATATAAATGTATATAGGAATGCACAGAATGTGTAAGCGAGTTATATTGATTGCACTCTTTTTCTTTACTTTTTAAAAAGGTTTGATTCACCTGAGCAGTTATTGGTTTAACTAGAAATGAAAATGGCAATGAACAACAATTGCGCATGTGGAGGCCTTTATTGAAAAAGTGTGCAGAAAAGATGCCTTTATAGAGAACATGATAAGTTATAGATAAAATCTAGCCTGAGGGTTATTTAATGTATTCAAACACTCACATTCTACTCTTTTAACAGTAATGTTTTTATTGTACTTACTCCAGATATCACTTTGCTATGCAACACAACATGCAGGTTAAAAGCATCTTCTGTAAAACAAAACAAACAGCATCTAACATGACACAAATTCAACAAGAATGTATTATTATCAATATTATCCAATAATAAAGAGTAGGCTTAAATAAAGTAGCTGGGTCTATAATACGTTGTGACAGGGATGCTCTTTGTAGGACTGGTGCTGTTACTGTTGGCATGCACTTTTATTATCATCACTGTAATAGGATTCACAGTGATGTCGGTGTGGTCTTTGTTTCGCAGTAATGTCATGTGACCAGGTTGACACGGGTTGAGGATGCTAGTGTGAAATGGACTCTAGATGCTAAACACTGATTGTGCGTATTTGCAGTTCTTGAATGAGCAGAACAGGCTTAGATTTTGCCCGTTATCACAGACAACTAAAGGAGAATAAATTAGGGCTGCCAAACAAGACTTGACAAGAATCCTAATTTACTTGGAGTGAGACATAGATTAATTCCCTAAGTTGAGAGATTTCCTATGGAGAAGTGTTAATTACTGTTGCTTCTTCTATCAGAGGTTCAACAGCTCTAGGAGTGGCTATTGTGGCAGTTCTCCAGCTTTCTTCAGACACACTCCAGCAGTCTGGAGGAGTACCTTACATAAAGCTTGATGTTTTCTCTTCTTGGGCCATTTCATTAGCAGTTCTTCAGATAGAGGGACTGCTACTTTCTTCTGCAGAGTAGCACAGCAAGGAAGCACTTCTTTGGGTACTATAATTGTCCTTTTTCATGAAATTCCCAGTTCACTTCTAGCTGGCTGTGGTGTCGTTGAAGATGAAGAAGGCTATTAAAGCCCTAAAGTTCTCGACTGAAATAAATGTTTGCATGAGAAAGACTTTAAATGGAATCCATGCTCTCATGAAAAACGCAGCCCTACTGAAGTATAGGCATCTCCTGTTAACATTCAGCTTGACAGGAATGTGCAGATCCTTTTCTAACTATGGCAGACTTGGGATAATTGTGAATCTGAATACTTACTTTTCTACCATTCTAATATAAAACCTGCCACCAGCACCTTAGATGAAAATATAATATACATTAACAAAATATCAAAGAACCGACTCCTAATTGGCTGATGTCTGGTCCTGGAAGGCTGCAGTCCAGCAGGTTTTATAGGTTTCCTTCAATCACCCATAATTTAATAATAAGGAAAGTGGTCAAATTTGTCCAATTAAGCCAATGATCAGTTGAACTAGGCAGTTAGGAGTTGACGTACAATGAATACCTTAAGCCAATACAGCCCTAGAGGACCAGGATCCAGCACCCTGGCTTATGCGGCTAAAATCCACACAAGGAAAGCAGGGTGAATCATATAGCCTGTAACATGTAGTCCTGAGGTCTGAGACCAATTCAATGCTCCCAGTGGGTTTTAACAATTGGTCGGTGTGCCTTTAAAGATGGCATGATAATATGGCATGATAAACTACCGCTAATCTGCCCCAAGTTCATTTTACTCTTATTGGGAGTGAAGTAATATATTACTAGTGGAGTAGTGGTCAGGGCTCCCTCCTGGGTGGAAAGTTGTGGGATCATTCCTAGGTTCGGGACACTGCCATTGTTCCCTTCAGCAAGGTACCTCACCTAGATTGTTCCAGTAAAAAAAGAACATGTTTAAATGGGAAATTGTATGTAAAACATAATGTGATATATTGTCACATTTTTTAAATTGCCCTGCCTAAGAAATAAATTGTAATTTAATAGCTCTTGCTCTATTTTTAAAGCTGTATATTTGGTGACTGTAATTCACCTTGGGAAATGGTGTCAACTAATAAATAATAACAATAATATTCACCAGGCAACTTTGAGACCGGACAGGATTGCAAAGTTCCCCTTAACCGGAAACAAACGTACAAACCGGTACTCATGATTCCTGTCACTGATCAGACAAAGTGTACATCCTTTTTTAGATTCTGGGCATTTCTTTCTAATGAATAGAAGTAGCTGCAGAAGCTTATTTTTTGGGTTGCTTTTATGTACATTTTTCTGTGTCTGAGAATCTGAAATGATTTTGTTGGCTATGTTGAGCAGATTGTATCTGTATCTGCTAGAAAGAACAATGTTGTGTTTGCTGTTTGAAAGACTGACCTTCTATTTAAATATTTAAAATAACTTTTGTGCTACATGCAATACTTACCTTTTATTTTGTCCTCTCTATATAAAACATTGTTTTTTAGAAATTCAGACTTCACCTGAATCTCCTGAATTTTTGAATCAGGATTATATTATAGTTATTGAGGTATGTTTTTGGAGGACCTCATATGTGAAGTGTTATAAATTGTGCATGGTCAGTCAACAAGGTAAGCAGCTGCACAAAGCAATTCTAATAAAATGGTTTCAGCCTCACAGCCACAATAATGTTACAGTCTGCCCTGTTTGATTATAGCAGTTTTAAATGGAGAATCATTGAAGTCCAGGATTAACTTAAACTATTTATATAGACATTTGTGTAAGAATACCTACTGGGAAGGGAGTGGGAGATGAGCATGCGTGGATATAGTTTATTTATTCATATTTCTAGTTACCTTTGCAGCAATGTTATCCTTCTGCAGTAATCAGTCATCCATTAATCTAGTCCCTGCCACACTTTAAAGAATCTGAACTGTAGAGGGGAGACGAGGATAGCTATTAGATGTCAAATACACAGGAAGATGATAAGGAACTAGTAGTCGCACTGCAATTATGCACCCTCTTCTTAGTGTCCTTGCCCTCCTCTGAAAGAAGGAGCGTTTTAATCTAGCTGACATTCTGCCCATCTTAACTTCCCTGCCCTTGAAGAAACAGTACAGGAAATGGCATTGTTATGGTTCAAGTACAATAGTCCTTTAATCTTCACTGGTAGGAATCAATAAATAACTAAAAGGAACATGTCTGACCAGTAAAGCAGTTTTTACTTTGTGTTTGTTATAATATTTATTAAGCAGTACATACAAGCTAACCTAAAAGACAGGACCAAAGCTTACCAAAGCTGTTTTTAGGATTTTAATTGCATTTTCCATCTGACCGTAACAGTTAAGTTCTACAAACAAGAGAAACCAAAACTAATCATATTTGCATTCCGATTTAAAATAAAATACCATTGAAAAGACATATGAAGATAAAGTAACTAAATAATAATGACTGCTAAAACTTTACAATGCTTTCGCAATAAATTGTTAAATAAAGAATACAAAGGTTGCAAGTCAAGTTTCCAAATGTGAAAACCTGATGCATTAATTCCAAAGAAAATAATTGACAACTGCACCAATCAGCCAGTTGAGCCTTCCAGATCTCATGGGACATCTTAGAAAAACAGCAAAGATCCCCTTGTGGCTGTAAAATGTCATTTTTGCTCCATAGTTAAGAAACTGGGGGGAATAAAATGTAGAAAATAAATAAATAAATGAGACAGGCTAATGAGTCTCCAGGGAAGCTTCCGTTGTGCATGGTAAATCAGAAAATACTTATCTAATGAGTTTGAGAGGGGATATTATTATTGTGCAATGCAATCCCACCTCACATAAGAATGAGCTACTAAGAGATTATGCAATTCGAGAACTCGGTCTTGCGTTGTTCCAAACCAAAAATGCAAAGAAGTCCCAAGAGCAAAATTATTATTGCAAGATTGTTTGGCCCATTTAATGCATTAATCACTGTCATGCACAATCAATTAAACCCTGCCACACTGTTGAGCCCGACAAGTCCATGTGCTTAAGATACACTTCAGTTTGCAAGGCTGTCCCCTCTCAGGAACTGTTAACAAGAGGCCTCATAATGGGGTGTTAAAACTGCTTGAAATGCTATTTGCAGCTTAAAGCAGGCATGTGGTGCTCATCCTGTCAGAGTAAAGACTAGCACAGGGTCTGTGTACGACAATGAAGGGAATCCCAAAGATGAATGGGCCACAGTCAGTAAGTTAAGAATCCAAAAGAATTATCCAAAAGGCCAGGCTCCTGGTTCGAGGTTGACTGCTCTTTCAAGTCTAAGGTAATACAAGCTCAGTAACAGGTTTCTGTAGCCTACATAATGAGCACTGTTCCACTACCTAAAGTGTTGTCTTTTACCTTCTGCTTGACTTGAATTGTCAGCATCTCTTGCTCAATTTATCTTTTTCTCTCTCGGCACTAGACTGAGAAGAGCCATCAGAATATATCCATGAATGAGGGAACATCTTACAAGATGCCAGAATTCTTCTTCTTTAAATGAGATCAACGGGGATAGGTCTGAAATCTTAAGGAGACAGAAAAAGGCAAGGTCCTTGCTGGCCCACCTGGAAATGGAGCGGGAGCAGGCTGAGGGTAAAAGGTAAATGCACACATGCTGGGTAAAATTGTTGTAGTAGTAGTGGTAGTAGTAGTAGTAGTATAGTAATTATTGAGCACTACAGGCAGTAGTCTGTATAGATAATACTTCAGAAGCTGGATCAAATCACAGCCCAATTGTCTGGGTAGCACAAGTCTGTCCTGTCTCATCACTGGACACACATTCCACTGTGAGCTGTCCACTACCAATCCCTGGAAAGGGATGGGATTCCAGTAAAAGGTATTTTGTGTCAAGAACACATTACAATCTTGAAGTCCAGCATTGCTGATCTCATTTACCCGATGAATAGCTGTTCTGCTGGCGTTTACTAATGGCACTGTAAAATTCTGATTTGATTTTCATCTCAAATACTGTTTATTCGAAAGAGCTGAAAATGGAATGCATTTCATGTATCTTTATAAATGTACTTTGATCTTCAAGGTGTTGTAATGCATGTTCCTTTTTCTGCCTCTGCCGCATGTTTACACAGCTGACACTTTCTCTGCATCTATTAATTGAGGATTGTATTCCATTAGGTAAAACTATTAGTTTTCTTGCAATTTCCCTCACAGAATTCATATCTGAATACCGTGATCTAAGCAGAGTTTGTGCTAGCCTTTTTTTTTTTATGGGCAACATGGCCAATAACATTCCTGAATTCCGGTCATATAGAACAATTATCGGACATATGTTTTAAATAGCCATATAATAGCTTACATTTAAACAGCAATAAAACACAAACACTATGATCCAACAAATGTATTTTATTTAGTCAGCAGAATGAACTCTTCACAAGCATATAGGCTACAACAATAAAATAAAACCAATAGCCTTGCTATTGTTAATAAAATAAAGACAATAGCCTACATTAAATGTACGTCTCTTTGCATTCCAAGCCCGTCAAATTAAATAACTTGAAAATAAGCTAAATGAAGACAAAATTAGGTCTAAAAAATAATAGGCTGGTCGGTCCGAATTCTGCGTTTGTCAAGTTCCCGTTTATTTGCGGCGCGACTTCATTGAATAGAAGTGCTCCGCTGCTTGTGCAAAGTTGAAGCCATGCAACCCCTTGTCACAACTTGCAATTCTCATCAACCTTGTCACCTTGTCACGCTCTGCAGGCACACTGGACGCAGGAATTGTGCAGGCAATCTTTCCCAGCATTGCCAGGACAGGATACATTTCCCTGAATTCCCCGATGACCGTTTCACAGGCCGTGTGGTATTTCAACCTGCTGTACCCACGCAGTGCTGTCCTCATCGGCACTGCATCTCGCTCAGTCACATGACCAAACTCTCAGTGATGTCTTACTGTGACAGCGAGCGTAGGCTTGCTGTTGTCTTGGCGCCATGTCTTATAGGTCACACAATATTAGGCTATTTAATATGCTATTAATCTATCTATCTATCGACTATCGTCTGTTGCTGTCTGTCTACCGTGGTGTCTGTCGGGAGTGTGCATGTGTGGCGGGAGTGTGGAGGAGTGCGCAGAGCTTGAGTGAGTGAGTGAGTGAGTGAGTGAGTGGGGTTTTTCCCCGTTTTTTCTTCTCTCCTTCTTGCCTTTTCTTTCTTTGTGTTGGTTTGGGTGGTACAAAAGTGTATTACTGTTTGGGTTTGTGCAGGGAAGCAGACTTTTGTCAGCGATCGCCATGGCTACACCCGAGTTGGGGAGACTGGGGTTTAGTAACCTGACTCGCCGTCACGGCATTAAACTTATTGTGGATGCGATCGTCCCAGTAGAAAGATGCGTCATTGAATTGGGGAAAGTGGTGGGGTGTGGGAATATTAAATCCGCATCTCGGATGAATAAATCTGTTGTTTTTCTTGCTAATGAAGCGTTAGTGCGGAGAGTGGTTCTGGAGGGTTTAGTTGTCGATGCAGTCCTGGTGTCTGTCTTGCCGCTTGCAGTCCCGGCTCGGAAAGTTACTATTTCCAATGTGCCGCCATATATTTCCAATGTCGTTTTGATCACGGAGCTGAGCCGACACGGGCAGATTATGTCGGATATCACTATGATACCGCTGGGTGTAAAAGTCCCGAGCTGAAACATGGTGTATCTTTTCATAGGCCGCTGTATATGTTGTTTCCTGATACCTACGGGGAGTTGAATGTTGCCTTTCGTTTTCGATTGGATGTCTGTGACCATGTTGTGTTCGCTACGTCTGATCTCATGAAGTGTTTTGTCTGCGGCCGTGAAGGTCATATTGCGAAGAACTGCAGGAGATCGAGGGAAGAAGGGGGTGGCAGTGCTGCGGTGGAGGAGGGCACGTAGAGTCTGGGTCAGGGACCGGGGACGGGCAGCGGGCCGGACCGGCGGGTGTGCAGGACGGGCAGCGGGCCGGACCGGCGGGTGTGCAGGACGGGGAGCGGGCTGGACCGTCGGGTGTCGGTGCGAAGGTTGGGATTTGTGGTGTTGGGGTGCTTTGTGGGAACGGGGTGCCGGTACAGGTAGTACATGCTGTACTGGGGTGTGTGGGACATGAGAGTGGGGAGACTGTGGCTCTGGCTGTGGTTGCTACTGTGATGCCTGAGAGTGAGATTGCTCTGCAGGAGGCAGGTTTTTCCCACGACGCTGCTCGTGAGGGGTCTATGGCAGATCCGGCGCTTGAGATTCGGCCAGCAGAGGTGGCAATGGAGGGGGAGGTGACGGCTGAGAAAGGGGAGTTTAAACTTCCTAAACGGAAACGTGAGAAGAAGGGTAGACCCATTGACAGTGATGCGAAACGCAGTTTTGTCGCAGAAAAGCAGGACGTGGAGCGCGGTGTCTGCACTGCGAGCAGGTGGGAGTTGCTGGCTGAGGCCGGGACTGCGGAGGGCAGCGGGGCCGGCGAGAGCGATGAGGAGGGGAGTGACTCTGATCTGTCTGTCTGCCAGTCCGCTGCTCAAAGGGGGCTACAGCACACAGAGTATAAGGGAGTTTTTGGAGTCGGTTAAGGGGAGACGTGGGATCAGCATTGTTGATCACTTTCCCGATTTTAAACTTTTTAAGTTCAGCGGCGTTGGTGCTGCGGGAGTCTAAAGGGCTGGGAATGGAAAAAAAAGTGTGATCGCCTGAAAAACCGGATGGCTAAAGTCCGTATGTCCCTTAAAACAGGCACCAATGTATGAGCTCATTCGTTTGTTTTCCCCTGGCGCTGTGTTGTGGTTTGTCATAGTCTGTGTTTCCACTTTGTTTTCATTTCCTCCCTCAGTGCGTGCGCCGATATTTTGCACACTGAATATAAATGGGGGGCGAGATGTCGTGAAGAGAGCTACAGTGTTTGATTATTTGGTGCAGAAACTTGTCTCTAGCATTTCTGCAAGAGACGGCACACTGATGCTTTGAATCAATCGGACTGGTCTACAGAGTGGGAGGGGGAGGCCGGAGTTGCGATTTTATTTGCTCTGGACTTTAAGCCTGAGAGAGTTACAGTGACTGAAATTGTGCCGGGGCGCGTCTTAATGGTTAAAGTGGTGATTGGTAATACGACTTTTAATTTAATTAACATTTATGCACCTAATGACGGCAACGAGAGGATTGCTCTTTTTAAACGTCTTCCTGGTGTTTTAGATCAGTGTGAGCCCGCTGACTCTTTTATTGGGTGGTGATTTTAACTGCACTGAAAACTGTAGGCTTGATAATACTGTGGAGCCCAACCCCGGGTCGGTTAGAGAGCTGAAATCAGTGTTGACAGCTTATGATGTGGTGGACGTTTGGCGAATGACACATACAACTGACAGGCAGTATATGTGGGCTAAATGCATTGTAGGAAGGGTCTCCTTGGTCAGGCTGGATAGATTGTATATTTTTAGACACCAACTAAATGGCTTCATTTAACCGAAACTCTCTCCTACTGGGTTTTCTGATCATAGTTTAGTGGCAGTAGAAGTGGTTTTTCCTTCTGCACGGGCTCAGTCCTCTCATTGGCATCTAAACATTCAGTTGTTACATGATACTAAGCTTTTGAAATGCTTTGCCTTTTTTTGGGAAAGGTGGCAGAGGCAAAAACATACCTTTCCTTCCCTGAGGGAGTGGTGGGACATGGGCAAAATTCAGATAAAACTGCTCTGTCAGCAGTACACTGAAAATATTACACGGAGGATAAGCACAGCGATGAGAGAACTGGAGGCTGATATTTCCGAGCTCCACAGAGCCTTGGAGTCTGATTTCAGCACTAGGCTGTTTGAAGACCTGACTTTGAAGAAGCAAGGGTTAGCGGATCTGTTGGGCACGCAGGTACAGGGGGCGCTGGTTCACTCCCGGTTTCTGAGTTTGTCGCAGATGGATGCACCTACGCAGTATTTCTTTGCCTTGGAGAAGAAGACGGCACAGCGTAAGATGATGCACTGTTTACAGACTGCAACTGGCCAGCTGCTGCAGGAGCCTGGGGAGATTCGTGGGCTGGCGGTCCAGTTCTAGAAAGAGCTGTTCACAGCTGAGGCTGTGGACAAGTCGGTGGAGGCTCGCCGTTTTCTCATGGACCTGCCTGTAGTTCCTGAGGTGGAGAGGCAGAAGCTTGAGGGGGAGCTGACACTGCTGGAACTTTCCGAGGCCCTCAGTGGACTGCACACTGGGAAATCACCAGGCATTGACGGCCTACCAGTGGAGTTTTATCGCACTGTATGGCCACAGATAGGAGGAGATCTGTGTGCCGTCTTTTCTGAGTGTGTGCAGGACTGTGAACTGCCTCTGAGCTGTCGGCGTGCGGTGCTGACTTTACTCCCCAAGAAAGGGGAGCTCTCTGACATCAAAAACTGGCGCCCAATCAGTCTCCTATGCTCAGACTAAGATTCTGTCCAAAGCCTTGGCCAATCGCTTGCGTACAATGCTGGTTTCTGTGGTGCAGCCGGATCAGATGTACTGTGTGCCCAATAGGTCCATTTTTTATAGCATTTTTTTAGTATGGGATATATTGGCCGCTTCCAGTCTCTTCGGTTTTAATGCTGGTCTTATATCCTTAGATCAGGAGAAGGCCTTTGATAGAGTTGATCATTCCTACCTTTTTAGTGTTTTTAGGGCTTTAGGCTTTGGTCCCAGGTTTGTGGGGAAAATTGAAGTCCTCTATCGTAATGTTTTCAGTGTGTGGTGTGCTTAGCTCTCACTTTCCGATCCAGAGGGGAATCCGTCAAGGCTGTCCCCTGTCTGGAATGCTGTACTCAATGTCTGTAGAGCCCCTCATTCACAGACTCCGCTCTTACTGACTGGCCTCTCTATTCCTGATGTGCCCATGAATCCTGTGAGAGTGGTGGCCTATGCTGATGACATCTCGGTGCTTATCACTAATGATGCTGATGTCAGGGTGCTAGGTGACTGCCAGGAGTGTTTTGAGAGAGTGACCTCTGCCAAAATTAACTGGCTTAAGTGCAATGCCTTTCTGATGGGGGACTGGGGAGGTGGAAGCCCCCCAGCTTTACCGGCAGGGCTGCAGTGAAACAGGCGGGCTTTCAGTTTTTTAGGGGTGTGGCTGGGGGAGGGCGGAGGGGCTACAGAAAATTGGGATGGGGTGCTGGAACGTGTACAGGGCAGGCTGCAGAGCTGGCGCTGGCTGGTGACTAAATTGTCCTTAAGGGTAGAGTGCTGGTAATTAATAATTTGGTCACATCTTCGGCACAGACTTCGGTGTGTGGATCCCCCAGGTTTACTTCTGAAGGCCATTCAGAAGATTTTGCTGCAGTTTTTTTGGGATGGCATGCACTGGATCAAGCAGAGTGTGCTGTTTTTGCCTGTGCAGGAAGGGGGGCAAGGGTTGATGGATGTCTGTAGTAAGGTGGTGGCTTTCAGACTCCAGTCTCTCCAGAGGCTACTTTTTTGCTCTGAGCCTCACCCTTGGAGGGATCTGGCATTTGCGTTTTTGCACAGAGTAGGGGGTTTGCACTGCGATAGGCAACTGTTTTTATTGGAGACTGAAAAGCTTAATCTCTCGGTTTTACCTGTGTTTTACCAGCGACTTGTTACTGCATTACAGATGTTTCAGGTACGCTCTGATTTTGGGTCTTTGGGGTTGAGGGGTCTTTTGGAACAGCCCCTGGTTTGTAATCGGTCCCTGAAGTGTTCACTTTTAAAGTCCGAGAGTTTTACTTCTCTGTTGGTGGCTAAGGGGTGTTTTAAAGTCGCTCACTTTATTGATATGGACCAGCGCAGGTGGAAGACCCCTGATGTCCTAGCTGCTGTGTTAGGGGTGTGGTCTCAACGAGTTATTGGTGTGTTTTTAGAACAGTTGCACTCAGCTTTTTCCAGAGAGGCTTTGTTGCTGCTGAGGGATTTTTTCTCGGGGCAGTGGACCTGCAGCCTGAGCCCCCAGTGGTGTCTTTTCTGATCACACCAGCAGTGGTGCAGTGTCTGGATACACCATGGAAGCTGCTGCAGTTTAAGGAAAACTATGACATCCAATTTCAGGGATTAGACAAAAAAGCACTTTATTTTTTATGCATCAAAATTCGGCACTACCCTGACCTTCGGAACCTGCCTGACACTCACTGGCGTGCACAGTTAGGTGTAGTGCCTTCTATCACTCCTGCTTGGTGTGGTCTCTATAGACCACCGATGCAGAAGAGAGTGGGGGACCTGCAGTGGAGAGTTCTGCACAGCATTGTTGTTACTAACGCTTTTTTATGTGTCATTTTGCCAGGCGTGTCTGACCTGTGTGTATACTGCCAGCATAGGGAAACAGTGTTCAACTGCTTTTTACATTGCTCTTGGCTGCGGCCTCTGTTTGTCGTCCTGAAGGGGTAGTTTGCTGGGCTGGGTGTCCTGTTCTCTGACAGTGTTTATTTTCAGGGTACAGCATTGCAAGAACAGGACTCGCACAGTACAACTGGCGAACTTCCTTTTGGGCCAGGCCAAGCTGGCCATCCTCAAAAGTAGGAAGAATAGGGAGAGAGGGGTTCTCACTGGGGATGCAGGGCTGCTGTTTAGAGTGCAGGTGACATCCAGGGTGAGACTGGAGTTCACCTATTATAATCTGGTCCACCGACTGGACATGTTCCTGTTGGTGTGGGGGGTGGGGGGAGTGTTGTGTGAGGTTGTGAACGGTGTCCTGCAGATGACTTTGTAAGTTGGAGGAATGTGGGGGGAGTGGGGGATGGGAGGGTTTGTTTTCTTTTTTGCTAGGTTTTGTGAATGGTGATTCGGGAGTATACTGTTATTTATTTATTTATTTATTTCCTGGATTCCTGGCATGTTGTTTTTCATTTTTATGCAACAACCAAATGAGTGCCAAATTTGACATGGAATGAACTGCTTGTTAGTTTTGTTTCTTTTGTTGAATTGTCTATAGCATAGGGGGGAGTATGTTATTTACTGTTATTGGGTTTCAATGTTTTTCATAATTTCTTGTGTGTTTCCTTTAGAACCTTTTTGTTTCTATCTATTTGTAACTATCCTTGTTTGTCGGTACCAATCTGTTGTTTTCTGTCTGTCAGTTTCTTGTCCGTTTGTGTTAGTTTTTGTATCTTTCTATCTGTCTTTTGTGGGTTGGGGAGCTTGCAGGTTTTGTGGTTTGGTGGACAGGAGTATACTGTGTATTTGTATCCTGTATTTTATGGAATAAAGTTCACTTTAAAACCCATCTATCCATCCATCCATCCATCCATCCCTCCCTCCCTCCGGACATATTGGCCGTTGATATTTTCATCTGCCGGACAACTACATGTGATGCCGAAAAGTCGGCATTTGCCGTGTTATCTAGAGCCATAAATTAATGGTTTAAGTAATATTTCTACTTAAAAGGATTTAAATTCGATTTTCAGGAGCCTCAATATTTTGACCATCTTATATACTGACAAATACATATGAGATGTACTCAATATTCTACCATAGACAGAGAAAATACACTGTTAATGCATAGCACTACAACAGCTAAGCCCCCGGGTTTGAGTGGTAACAGACTGTAAAGTATGTTCTCTGTTTCTCTTGTTTTTTCTCTCGAAGCAGTGTGGGACTTTGTATTTCTTTGTAGCCTAGGGGAAATACAATATTCTACATTAACATTATGCTTCTATGGATATTCACCCAGTATTTAGGTGGAATATTTGGATGCAAGGACCTGCCTTCTTGGTGGCATTCAGCATTCCTTAGATTCTATTGCATTTAAAATCGTTCAGCAATGATGTTCTAGTGCTTGTTTCTCAATTTAATCATCTCTAGAATCAGGCTTTCATGATGCATGCATTGATGTCCCTATATGTGCTTTACAAGGTCATAGATTTGTTGTAATCTACAGTTTTCGTCCTTGAAATTGATGTATAACTATTATGTATTTTTTTTCTTGACCTGCTTAATAATTGATACAAATGAGAACATTATTTTATTTGACCATGTAAGGGGTTTTCTCTGTATACTTCTTGCGTGCTTGATCTTCAAACCCCACTTATCTTTCAAATCGAGGATTCTGCCCAATGGGGAAGGGGCCTATGTCATTACCATGGTACCACTGTGAATGTACACGACCATTCAAAAGTTTGGGGTCACTTAGAAATGTCATTGTTTTCCATGAAAACTTTGCTTTCATCAAATAATCCTCCATTTGCAGCAATTACAGCCTTGCAGACCTTTGTCATTCTACTTGTCAATTTGTTGAGGTAATCTGAAGAGATTTCACCCCATGCTTCCTGAAGCACCTCCCACAAGTTGGATTGACGTACCATACGGTCAAGCTGCTCCCACAACCGCTCAGTAGGGTTGCGATCCAGTGACTGTGCTGGCCACTCCATTATAGACAGAATACCAGCTGACTGCTTCTTCCCTAAATAGTTCTTGCATAGTTTGGAGCTGTACTTTTGGGTCATTGTCCTGTTGCAGGAGGAAACTGGAACAGGGTATGGCATTGCGTTGCAAAATAGAGTGATGGCCTTCCTTCTTCAAGATACCTTTACCCTAGGGATGCACCAATTAATCGGCCAGCAATCGGTATTGACAGGTTACAGGCCAAAAATGTAATAATCGGTATCGGCAGACTACTTCAAAATGGCGATTACTTGTACCACCAATGCTTGTACCCCATTCATACAAATCCGAGGTAAAATAGACTACCTCTGATGCAGGAAAGAAATGTATCGGCTTTGAAGACGGGTCTCCCTTTGCGTACCTTTCATTTCTAAAAAATACACCATATGTCAAATTGGTGGCCTTTTATCCTATGTCTGAATGGGGTATAAGTCTTTTCTTATTCAAATATATGGAAGAATAACTTGTATAATTAAAATGAGCTGAAATTAGAAGCCTTATCAGAAACAACATTTTTATTTAATTTATGACAGGGTAGAAAGTTACAGAAATGTCATAACATCGGTATCGGCATCGGCCGATTATGTTATATGAACATCGGCTATCGTTATCGGCCAATAATTTTCTTATCGGTGCATCCCTACTTTACCCTGTGAAAATCTCCCACTTTACCACCACCAAAGCACCCCCAGAGCATCACATTGCCTCCACCATGCTTGACAGATGGCATCAAGCACTCCTCCAGCATCTTTTCATTTGCTCTGCATCTCACGAGTGTTCTTCTTTGTGATCCGAACACCTCAAACTTAGATTCATCTGTCCATAACACTTTTTTCCAATCTGCCTCTGTCCAGTGTCTGTGTTCTTAAATTTTTATTTTTATTCTCCAGTCTAAGACCAGCACCCCAGAGTCACCTCTTCACTGTTGACGGTGAGACTGGTGTTTTGCGGGTACTATTTAATGAAGCTGCCAGTTGGGGAACTGTGAGGCGTCCATTTAGCAAACTAGACACTCTAATGTATTTGTCCTATTGCTCAGTTGTGCACCAGGGCCTCCCACTCCTCTTTCTATTCTGGTTAGAGCCAGTTTGCACTGTTCTGTGAAGGGAGTAGTACACAGCATTGTACGAAGTTGTACTTCAGTATCTTGGCAATTTCTCTGATGGAATAGCCTTCATTTCTCAGAACAAGAATAGACTGACGAGTTTCAGAAGAAAGTTCTCTGTTTCTGGCCATTTTGAGCCTGTAATTGAACCCACAATTGCTTATGCTCCAGATACTCAACTAGTCTAAAGAAGGCCAGTTTAATTGCTTATTTAATCAGCACAACAGTTTTCAGCCGTGCTAACAATTGCAAAAGGGTTTTCTAATGATCAGTTAGCCTTTTAAAATGATAAACTTGATTAGCAAACACAACGTGCCATTGGAACACAGGACTGATTAGGGGATAAAATAAACCTTTTTTTGTCCACTAACCACGGTGTCTGGTAGAAGGAAAAAACTTACCAGCCACTTGGTATTTTTACCAGCCAAAGGCAAACATCACCAGAAATACATGAGGGTGCGTAAATGTGTGGTGAACATGTTAAAACGTGGCATTTATTCGGGTAATTAATCAATCACCATAACAAAAGCTAATTGCACACCTGTATAGACTAGACAGGTGTGTATGAGGGAAAAGGATCTGGATAGAAAAAACATGCTCCCACACAGTTTCTACTTGCAAGTGTTATAAGATCTTTGATCAAAACATTGCAGTCTATTGAATTATAACACTTCCTAGTAGAGACAGTGTGCGGGAGCATCTTCTTCAAATTAATCAATCACATATGCAATAACATGGCAGCTGATGGGGATCTGTATAAACACTAACACATGAGAAGGGGTGTTATAAGGTGACGCATTGCTCTTCATACTCGTCTTCCTCTTCACTGCTACTCCCTTCTCTGGGTTTCTGCACATCATTAAAAGTATTTAATTGGATTGGCTAGATATTCATAGAGCCATGGTCTGTGGTTGGGTAAAAAAATATCTCTAGGGATGATGACAGACAGTAACGTCCTTTCCATTGGCTATAGGCTACTATACTGTCACTCAGGCCAGCCCTCCCCTGCTTGCTTTATCTACTGTGGAAGGAAAGTTAGAAATTATTTCTCTAATACCTGTTAATCTCTCTTGTATACTTAAGAAAGATATGGTCAAGCTAGAAGGTCAGGCCAGAAGGTAGCTTGATTTCTGTTTGTTATTTATGATGAGAATCTTGCAGACAATGTCGAACAGTATGATTTAAGTTCCTGCTCCCTAATCCATGTGTTGATCTATGAACTCTGTCCTATAATGATATATGTTCTGCTTAGCTAACTTTTAAGATAACATAGTAATGACTTTCTGATTATAACCAGCTCTTTGATTTTTGTGTATAAAAGCTCTGACTGTTAAAATGAAGGCAGAGCAACTTTGGGATCTTCTTGATTCACTGTTCCTCTCCACGCTGCGTGTATTAAAGGCATTGCAACTAACGTTCCAACCTGATTTGAAGATGATTGTTCTTCCACATTATCTGGCGACGAGGATCGGGATCGTTAACCCTGACGGAGAGGACCGGAGTTGCCAGACCAGTGACCAGCAAAGCCGCACCAGCAGAATAATAAGGTAAGGGAGCCTTTTAAAATCCCTACTGCGGTGCTTTGTTTTCACTTGTCTGCTCGCCTGGCCCCCTGACGATCAGGTAACGCGATCTATATTTTAATTAAACAATGTTGCTTGCCTTACATCAAGTACTTGAGGCAGGAAATGTTTTCTTGCTTGTAAAGAAACAAAGGTTTCTTAGGGTTACCATAGACTTGACTGTGTCTTCTTGTTTATGAAGAAACAGGACTGTTTTTTCCTGCTTGGGTTCCCGCAGACTGGGGGTGCCCCAGAAAATTGACCCCCACCGCAGATTCATAGGCATAAATATGTGGTGAGGTCTCCGTCTTGATGCATCATCCGCACCTCCCGAGTGAAGTGAAGTGAAGACCTCTGCTACTGAAGAACTACAATGGCCGGAAACGGCATCACAGACTTCGGCTTGAACGAATTTTTCGGTAAGTCTTCAGATTCCATTCATTGTTACGGGATGTGTTATACACATGTTTTGTAATTAAGGCTATAACCTCTGTTTTAAGAACTGTAACTTTATTTTACAGACAGTCAACAATCTTTAATACCCAACGCGGAGGCCATAATTTGGAACGCCTCTGTGATTAACGAAGGTAAGCTTTAATTGTTTATATAGGAACTATGTTGTGTGTGTGTGTGTGTGTGTACGTTGCTGTGTTTGTGCTTTAAGTTAGCTGTTATATAATGTTTGTTAATGTTTTGAATTAATTACACAGAGGTTGCCGAAAGGATCAATGTTATCGAGATACTGAGAGAAGCTACCGTACCTATACGAGAGATCTACAGACTACGTAAGAACTAAATTATCTTTCATCACATTATCGGTACGGTAGGGTTAGACCTCGAGATGTTGTCCTGTTAGAACTGAGGGGTGATGATTTGTTTAGCAACCTGTCTGTAATGCCTTGTTACAGAGTAACGCATCCATCTTAGCCGATGAAAGTTTGACCCTGGTTCTAAATGTGGTGCGTGACCGTGAGGGAGGGGCTTGTAGAAGACAGTTGTCAAAATGTTTGAAGAATGACATAATCCGGATTAAGATCAGACAGTTAGTGGTGAGCTCCGATGGGGACAACAAAATCTGTTGCCTTTTCAGACATCTTCAAGTTTGAGGAGAAATTGTCTTTAAAAATTGTGGTGTGTGTGATAAATGACGTGTTTGTGAAATTTCAGATGCATTCTGACCCCCACGAACAGACGCTGTTTCTCTTCCTTAATGATAGTCATTACATTGGAATAAAGAGTTTGACGGCTTTTTTGGGTTGTTCGTACATTTGCCCCTTCTGTTATGCGGCATTCAACGATAAGCTTAAACACCGATGCGCCGGTTACTGCAATGTTTGTTTCAGCCCCCAGTGTCGTAAGGGGTTGTCCCCCACCATCCGCTGTAAAGATTGTTTATGGATCTGTCTCTCAGCGTTCTGTTTTTCTGAGCATAAGGTGCCGAGGGTTAACAGCGAGGGTGTTGAACTGAGCGCCTGTGATCAAACAAAATATTGCCCCAAATGTCGTTTCCAATACCGGTTTCATAAGGGCAAGACCCACAAATGTTCGAAACAGCGGTGTCGGCTGTGTAAGGCCGACCTGACCCTAGAGGCCGAACACCAATGTTTTATTCAGTCTGTTAAAAAGGAGCCACTGCATAAACTGTATGTCTTTTTTGATTTTGAATGTTGCCAGGAAAAAGGGATCCATGTGGCTAATTATATACACTGTATAGACATGATGGATCGCGAGTGGTCGGCCAGCGGTGAGGATTGTGTCAGTGCTTTCTTTATAAAATACCGTAGTCTGAAATACCTCAATTACACGTTTATTGCACACAATGCTAAGGGTTATGATTCTTACCTTTTGATGAAGTATCTGGTGGAGAACGTGGTGACCCCTAAAATTATTGCTCAGGGGAGCAAGATAATGTGTTTCACCGATGAAACTTTCAACCAAAGGTACATAGATTCGCTGAATTTCCTACCCATGAAATTGAGTGCTTTGCCTAAAGCTCTGGGTTTCGCGTCTCAGAAGAAAGGTTGGTTCTGTCACAGTGGTTGGAATACCTGACTACCCGGGATGACATCATGATCAGTCACGCTTTAAACCGCGGGGAAGTCAAAATGGGTCCCTACCACTACCCCAGGTGGCTGGGGTGCGTACCGCTTACGAGTTTGCCGGTTGTATTTTCCACGGGTGTCCGCAATGTTTTGATCCAAACACCTTTAATCCTGTAACTCAAAAACTCTGTGGTGATGTGCACTATAATTTTCAGCAACGAATTGAAACATTAAAAAAACACCTATGGTTTGAACGTGGTGGTGATTTGGGAACACTAGTGGACCACCCTGAAGCAGCAGGATGAGGGGGTGCGGGTCTTCATGGAAACCTTTGACTTTCCAGAACGTCTCCAACCCCGGGAGGCATTATTTGGGGGTTGGACCAACGCCATCTGTTTACATTATGAGGTAAAGTCAGGGGAGAGAGTAGATTACTATGACTTCACTAGCTTGTACCCATTTGTCAACAAAACCAAAAAGTATCCCTTGGGACATCCAAACATTATTTATCGCGACTTTCTCGACATCAGTCATTACTTTGGCTTGATCAAATTCACCGTATACCCGCCCCGAGGTCTATTCTTGCCCGTGTTGCCTTACAGGTGCTCGGGAAAATTGATGTTACCTCTGTGTAGAACATGTGTGGAAACAATCGTCTAAATACAACCTTGATTAAAAACCCCGAACAGTTTATAGAATTCATGTTTTCCAAAGAACACGATGTATCCCACTTTCTAATTCATAAATGACCGAGTGGCCCAGGTGCAATGGCGGACCCCAAAAGATTTCCCCACCCGCCAGGGTAACGTTAATGTGTTTATTGCAATTTTTTCCACGGCTTACGCCCAGCTTGAACTGTACAACTTAATGGACCAACTACAGGAGCGCACGCTCTATCACGATACTGACTCTGTGATCTTTGTCACCAGGCCGGGGGATTGGGTCCCGCCCCTCGGGGACTACTTTGGGGAGTTAACGAGCGAGCTAGATCCTCAGGACCACATAGTGGAGTTTGTTTCAGGGTTCCAAAGACTTACGCATACAGAACAGCTGCTGGTAAGACATGTATGAAAGTTAAGGGGATCACTCTGAACCATTGTAACAACAAAATCATTATGATGACCCTGGTCCACAGTTTTGTAACTGAAAAAGACGCGCCTTCTCGTGAGATTATTACTTCCAGAAACTGAATCTATCTGAATTAAAAGGGTTACATGTTGGAAAATAGATCACTAAACAAACGGTTCAGGGTGGTGTACAATAAAAGAGTGTTGATGCCCGACTATAACACTCTACCTTATGAATATTAGCGGTGGTTTTGATAACAGACTTCAACATCCTTTTTCATGTATTATAGCCGGTCCCTCCAACTCGGGTCAGAGCTATCTTATAAAGAATTTCATAGAAAATGTGGAAGCGACCGTGTCCCAAAATCTCGACAACATAGTGTGGTGCTACTCTTGCTGGCAGCCGCTCTACGATGCTTTGGCGGCGAAAATAAAAAATCTGAAATTTGTACAGGGAGTCCCCGACTCGCTGTGTGATGATGAGTTGTCAAAAAGTCTAACTAATCTAGTGGTCCTTGATGACCTGATGGAACTGGCCAGTGACAATAGCGAGGTGGAAAATGCCTTCACAAAGTACACTCATCATCGGAATTTAAGCATTATTTATTTAGTTCAAAATGTATTTTTGCAAGGTAAAAAAAGTCGCACTATTAATTTAAACACTAATTATATAATTATTTTTTTAAATCCCAGAGATAAACTACAGGTTACCGTCTTGGCTCGTCAAATGTACCCCAAACAGACAAAGTTCTTTTTGAAAGCTTTTGAGGACGCTACCAAAAAACCCTACGGGTACTTGCTCGCCGATTTTAAAGCACAAACCCCGGAAGACTTTCGTCTCGGAACAGGTTTGTGCCCTCCAGATTGGCCAGCCGTGTATGTGCTAAAGAAAAGGAAATAAATAAGCATGTCTGTTCGGATTAAAAGAAATCTACCACTTTTGCAGATGTTATTTGAGGGGAACCCGTGCCAGAGGAAAGCTGTGCTGGCCGCGGCCCCTTCGGATTTGATAGAGTCCCTGTGCGAAATAGCTTTAAACATCTTGCGTGGAAACATCCCCCTAACCCCTTCTCAACATTCTAAACTCAAAAAACAAAAAGCTGTTATCAAGATCATCGCTAATAAGAAGTATTCTATTAAAAGAAAAAGAAAGAAGATTAATCAAACCGGGGGTTTTATTGAACCACTCTTGAGCATAGCTGTGCCTTTCCTTGCCAGTCTTCTGGCTTCGAGCTCGGTTTAGTAATGGAACATGCTCGGAAAATGTTTTTGGTCCCTCAGGATCAGCTTGAAAAACTGAAAAAAAATGTTGCCGGTCCAGAAACCCTCCAACAAACTGTCGAAAATAACTTGGACTCTGAAATGAAAGCTATATTAGCCAGGGTTGATTTAAATCAGCATTCCAAACCCCAATTGTATAGTGCCACAATACAACAATATACAGTATCTGGTTCGGCAGGGGGAAAAAGATTACAACACTTTAACTTTAAACATGGCCTCTCGAGAAAACGGGATTGCGGATGAGGGGACTGTGGCTGATAAGGGTTTTGATGCTCAGCCCTCTGTGATAGCGGATACCGAGCCTGTTGAGGGTTTTTCCTCCTCGCCAGAGGTCGATGTTGTAACTGATGTTTTGAGAAACATGCCTTCCAGAAGCAAAACAAATGCTGAATATATCCTGCACAAAATGGTTCAGAAACCACGTGTAACGGCTTGGAATGAACAGGGTGAATTTGTTTTTAAAGGACAATTGATCAAAGGATCACATATGTTTGATCTGTTGAAGAGTGTCACTAGCACTAATAAGATCCCTGCTAGCTGCAGACCTGTAGGCTGGAATTCTTTCCTACATGCGATGGCCTGTCTGAACATCCCACAATCAACAGTGCCTAACCAGGAGACACGCCAAAAAATACACATGTGTAAAGAGGGGGGAGGCTGAATGGGAAGCTAAAACCCCAACTGCTCATTACTTACCCAGTGTTAAGCGAAGGATCTCAGGATCTAGTACACGTTGGTTTGCTTATTAATAGCCTGTTATTATTGTTTGTAAAACAGTGAATGAAGACCGACAACCGATTGTAATTATTTATTTTATGTTTTATTTTTCGAATGTTGTACAGATGTGTTCTTTATAACATGCCCCGTGTCTTCTATAATAAGTGTGTTAAATAAATGATTTGCTTCAAAGACTGATTCCTGTTTTTCTCCTTAACATACGTGACATCTTTTAAAATCCTCACAAGAGCAGCCAGTCTGTATACAAGGGTTGTTAGCACCATACGTTACAGGTATATAAGGGTCCGTATACATTGTCCTGACATACTGTCACTTTTTCATCATTCTGTTCTAAATCATCGCTGTACAGAGTCATAATGTCTGGATATGTTCGACCTTTAGCTCTATGATATAAGAAAAATGCACAATGTTGGCACAAGTGGTGGTCTGTAGACTCTGTACTTGACGCCCGTTTTAAAGGGTTTCTTGACAGTTGTTGAGCAAAAAGTTATGGATACTCCGGGGGAAAGGTCTGAAATCTGGGGGGTGACCGTAGGAATCAAAAAAATTCACCACGTTGATCCTCCCTTAGATAAATAGTGAACCAGTGTTCTCCAGGCATATTTTTAGGGTGAGTATTGATTATGTACATCGCTGGTAAATTCTTGATCTTAAATTTAGGCAGCTGGTCACAGGCATAGACCCCTTGAAACCGTTTGCGGGTACATGAGGTAGCCGTCATGATGGTGTTGAGCTCTATGGTATTCATTTTAATAATAATCATACAGAATGTTTCTTCTCTGATTCACCTCAATAATGTTGTGAAACACAGCGTACACGATCATATTTACAGTGAGGGGTAGAGGCTATTTAAAACGCATCTCCAGACGCATGTTACCCGTTTTCACCAGTGAAAAATGTTGTCCACACTCTTCGTCGGGGGTCAGGTTGAATCTGTACAGCGTGTAGCCGCTGCAGTATTCCTGGCGATTGATCATCAGCGGTTGATCCTTGAGATGACGACCCGTAGCCAATACTAGACTGTAATATTCCCGAACAGCATTGCTGTTTTCAAAGTCCGGTTGAAAAGGCTTGGACGGCACCTGCACTCCGTCAACGTACAATGCTATAAATTCTGCGTTTAATGTTTAAAGTTAAAGGGGTTCTTGTTGTATACCCTGGTAAAGGCATCATTATCCACTAGACCTATAATAACCTGTTTTGGGAGCTGCCCTAGAAAAATATTTTCTTGGTTCATCACACGTGTCCCCGTGGGGATACTGTGGACTTTCATATAGACTCTTTCTTTCGGGTACTTGGCGTTTGCCGTCATTAATGCCTGGGCGTGTCCTAGTTTAACCGCTGGGGATACGGACACTTTTCACAAACAATGAGGTCGATAATATATTCAGTTTATATTTTTCAGTATCGGGAGTCATCAGACAGAAAGCATTTTTGCTCGGGATCATTTTAATTTTAATGTCTACCCTGTTGAGCATGAGTTTTTATTGAAAAAATATGTCCACATGAATATGCCCTATTAGCTCAAAGGTCCGGCCTTCGTCTGAAAAGGCTGCTCTTTTTTGCAAGCCCTCATTGAGTCCATCTGTATCCCTGTCGTCCATAGCTTCTGGGGTGTCTTTGAAGAACAGGCCAGGACTGAACTGCTTGCTTAGAGTCTCCTCACTATAATTAAGGATACACTCCATCATGGCTCTATAGGGGTAGGTATTGCTGCTTTGACTAATGAGTCGATCACCCAGGGTCACGTCCACTTGCGAAAACATGGTGGCCATAGGGTAATTGATGACACCAACGTTGGCTGCCTTCACTGTTGCATCCCCATCCTCCTCATCCACTCTGCAGTTGATTAAAATGACAGTGTTGTTCAAATCAATATAATCTTCCCCATTTCCCGCTATGAAAAACTCCAGAGGGGCCGTTTCTGAAATTGCGAAAAGAGGTAGTATCTCTACATAGATGCTTTTATCTATACTCGTTTGGGTGTACGGGACTGTAAACAGGTCCAGTTCTGATTTAATGCATTCTTCCGATAGGCTATGGAAAAAAGACATGTTTAAAAGATGTAACCTGAAGATCTATTGGGCTTTCTTTGAGACTTTCTTTTTGCAGGTTTTCTCTTCTGTTGCTTCCTTCTCCGAGGGATTCTGTGGTGTGTTGGAGAATGAGCGAGTCTTCGTTTTTTTGTTAGCTGGGGGTCTTCGCTGCCCTGGTGGGTGTCTGCTGCTTCTTCTTTTACCCCCGCCCCTCGACATCACCATGAGTCCCGAACCCTCCTGATGCTCATGGCTAGCTGAGCGGTTCATAACATTGGCGAACACATCACTAACAATGTTTTTAGCCGCTGATTTCAAGTCGGGTCTGGCTATAGCAAAGCCTCTCTTGAGCAGGGGTACGGCCATTCTAAAAAGACCACGAAAGAGTCCACCTAGCCCGGCCCCATACATAGTGGAGGATCCTACAAACCCGGGCAAGCCATTCCCGGCTTGCATTTTGTAATAATCAACATAGGCCAGAGGATCGACAAAACCCCTCGAAAATGTAGTTTAACTATAATTTTACCGAAACGGAATGGTACGTTGATATTCTGATCTGATTTTACTTCGATCATGATGTTGTCAAAGTGTGTCTTTGAGACTGGTATGTAGTGCGACTTGTCATAAGTAATTGTGATCATGTCATTGCTTTTACCTTTAATAAGTACATTTCTCAAAAGAGGCACATAACTATCACCAACCCTCTGGTGGGCAATGATGTCCGTATAGATGTAAAGAGTGTAAAAACCACCTCTGATATCGGCCGGGAAGGGGGCCACCACGTCTGAGAATGAGTTCTCCGTGTCAGTATAGAAGCCTATTATACGTCCCAGGGCCCCGCTGGTTTGAATACTAAGGCCAGGTTTTGACACAATGTACACTCGGTTTTTAATAGGATTGTAATATAACTTGAGGCAGGGGTTCCCGTCTGAGAACTGCTTATTCATCTCATCTAATATTTTATCCACGCTGTCGTAATAGCCCCCTTCGATCGTGAATGACCATTGACTCTTTTTAACATGATCAAAAACTGAGAAGTTGGCATCTTTATCTTGTAAAATAGACCAAGTGTAAGGATACTGTATTTCCGCCAAACCCACTTCCCACGAACCCCTTAGATCTATAGATTTTCCAAATTGCACTGTGTAACTGGATATTTCATTTTTAGGATATATATCGAGAGAGGAGTTACTGGGTAGAGTCACGTAGAAGCCACCTAATTCCATCTTGAGAAACTAAAGTAATGCCCCCCACCACACCCGCGGACATCTTGTTATAAGCCTTGAATAACACAAACCTGTTGCTCCGGGACTCAACTATTGAACTTTTCAGGCCAACCTCTCCATTGCACTAACACATATTTTTTCCGGTTTTGGTTTTTTTCCGCTATAATCTTTTCAACTCTGAATACTCTATCTTTACCCACAGTAATTTTTTGTAACTTGGCAGCTTAAAACGTCCCTTCTATTTCCTCCCCGTCATAGTCTTTTAACCGGTACACGGGGGGGTCTCTAGCCAACTGTTCGGTAACTGTAAAATATTCATCAGTAAATGTTTGTTTATAACCTTTGGCAAAAGGGTTGCGCAGCTTTGAAACTCTCACCACATCCCCGACATTGAACTTATAAGTAGTTTTTTCTGTCTTAAAAAAGGGACCGTATACATTTGTATATACCTTAAAAGAATTACTCTTGTTAACATCTATAGGCTTCATTTTAATACTGGTGTGATATCCTCGGTTGTAAACTTCGATAAAATCCTGAACTTTATCAACATACTTGAACGTGTTGACAGCTGTAAAATATCTCCACATTATTGTCTTTATGGTGCGGTTAAACCTCTCCACAACCGATGCCTTAAGCTCATTACCGGTGGTGAAATGATGTATATTGTGTCTGTTCAACAGATTCTGAAATTCTCTTTTGAGAAACTCTTTTCCTTTATCAGTCTGCAGTTTTTTAGGACACCGACCCTGGGACAATATATCCTCAAAGGCCCTTGTCACCACACTACCTGTTTTATTGTGCAGAATTCGGATCCATGCGTATTTCGATAACACATCGATGCACATCAACATAAATTTGTGACCATTGTTATCTTTTGATAAATTTGACATATCGACTAGATCCATCTGCCATTGTGAGTCTATGTCAGTCACATAGACGCGATTTCTTTTAAAGTTAATTCTGAGCGGTTTATGTAGGGTATAGGCGTCTTGTGCCCTTAGCCATTCTGAAACAACCTCATCCTTAGCCTTAACCCCGGCTTCAGTTAGTCCTCTTTGAAAACCTTTCTTACCAGCCAAACCACCGGCCTTGGCCGGGTTGTAGTACAGATCCTTCATCTGGGGAGCTTGCAGAGTCATTCTGTCAGATCACACGACACAATGAGCAAAGTTTTTTATACATGTTTTTTTTATTCCATTTCAGGCGAACAAACACCTCTTTTTAGACAATTGAGAAAAGTATAACATACACAACAATTTTTTCTACGGTCCAAACAAAAAGAAATCAGATGATTGGTTACTTGTTCTATATCGACAACGACATGTTTTTTTATCACACACATCGATTACATACACAAATAAAACAACAATATGGGCTATTTTAAAAGTAAACAAAGGTTTGTTAAACATGATCAGTAAAAATTCATACAGATGATGATGAAAAGGACTAACATCCTTCTGGGCGCCCTCGACCATCTCACTCCAGTTTTCGTATCCCCCAGTCTCTGTTACGGCGGCCATGAAATTTTCCAGGTTTGAAAGTTGGTCATTATCTACGGTTAAATCTGTAGAGAAAAGGCTCGCATTGGCTACTTTTTTGTCAAGCACATGGTGTAATAGAGCTCTCAGGCTATCCACCGAGCGTTGATGGCAGATCCAGTTGCAGAAGCAGTCCAGAACATTTCCCATCTTCCAGGTCCCTCAGTTCTTTATGGAAGAAATACTCTTTTAGCTTCCTGGCGGTTTTTCACTCGGCTCATCCAGGTCATTGAACAGCTCAGTTTCTCATTTATATACTTCTCATTTTTCAACTCCAGCAAAATCTCATCTATGATTTTCTGGACTTGCCCGGAAGAGGCCCGCAGGTGGGAGTAAGATATCGCCTTGATTAGCGCCAGCTTCAGCCATGGTTTGTTCAGTCTTCTGTAAATCACATCGAAATAGTATCGGAAATAATAGGCATCTGGGTCAAACAGACAGCTGTGCCTCAACTGGCTGGGGTGATTCACTTCACAACCCTGACAGACTGATTTCAGGGTTTGGTCGATGAGAACCGGCAGAATATGTACCAGGGTGCTTTTTACAATTCTGCTTACATCGACCCGCACACCGGGCATAAAGCCATCGTCTTCATCATGCCCCTGAGGCGGTTCGCTGCTCATTGGGTCGCTTGGTTGGCTGTGGGTTGTTTCTACAGCCGCTGGAATGCCCCCTTCCTGAGACGAGTCCGCGATAGACAGTGCAGCAAACGCAGAACCGTTCAGGACCTCCTGAGCCTGTACATCCCAGAGACTAGCTTCGATGTCTATCGCAAAGCGTCCTGTTTTGTCTTGCGGAATCGGGTGTTGAGGTCCCGGAGGTTGGCCGCAGTCAGAGGTTTCAGGCATGTATACAAAATCGGGTGAATAGAACCAAGGTAGATCCCGGGATTGGAGAGGGGTGTAGAGCCTGTCGACATCCATAGCTTTCGGGTAAGACATTGTCTTTAAACATTGATCGGGGGGTGATGTATACCGTCTCTTCACTACGTCACGATAACCCGCCCTCTTAGAAGAGAGTGGCCCCTGCGGCTCCGTACCCACCACCAAAACCCTGAGCATTCATTTTAATCTCAGACTTCACGTTATGCGTTTCGTGAGAGAGAGAGAGAGAGAGAGAGAGAGAGAGAGAGGGAGAGCGAGAGAGAGCTAAAATACATTTTAAAAACTTTCCCCCTAAGCACTTTACTTAGAAGGCTAGAGTAATTTAAGGCGTTCTAAAGATTAAGAATGTAAGAAAATAATGTGGTATATCGTAACATTTGTAAGCCAGGATAAGGGACTGTTAAGAAATTGAACAATATCTTAAGTTTAAATCTTATGAACTTTTAAGACAGTTAGAAGGCCTTTACTAGAAGGTGTTTAACTAAAAAAAGAATGAATTCACTACAAGATAAAGAGAGAGAGATAGATAGATAGATAACTATTACTGAAACAATGGAGCTATTCTAACTTAATAGGGGGGGGGGGTCACAAACCCCCAAGACCTGAAACATTCACACTCTGAACATTCACACTCTCCGGCAAGAACAAAGGCCAGCAGAACTAAGCAGTGTGGGTGGAGGGAGGGGGGCTAGGGGCGAGAGAAGGACAGTTGGATAAGGGAGGTCATCGGGGTCATCAGGGTCATCGTGGGTGGTTAGGGCGCTATGGGTGTACACTTCCGTCCGGATATGACGTAGGTATAATAAACAAGTGACGTAACATGCCATAAAATATCTGGAAATGCCTATGGCGCCCCCCATTCTACTGATGTGGAATGATTAATGTACATTAAGAAATGAGAAACCAAAGCTAGCTATCTTAAAACATTTGTTAGAGAAAAGAAAGAAAAGACAAAAGCCATAATTCAATCTAACCTAAGCCGAATGCCCCGAAGAGAATTAAAAACAACAAAACATATTTTTTTCAGTATAAATGACAGTCCTCAAGATACTGAAGGAAAATTACTAGATAAGTAATAAATAAGGGTAGTTTGAGACACTGCAGGTCAATATAACATGCCAACCAAAACCATGGTATCTGAATTTACTTTGGATATAAATTAATATATATCTCTTTGTATGATTGTACGTTTACAGTTTGC
This sequence comes from Amia ocellicauda, assembly GCF_036373705.1. Classification (NCBI taxonomy): domain Eukaryota; kingdom Metazoa; phylum Chordata; class Actinopteri; order Amiiformes; family Amiidae; genus Amia; species Amia ocellicauda. The sequence goes on along the minus strand of NC_089851.1, from coordinate 60,347,518 downwards.
GCAAGGTAAATGTCCGTATGTCATGTCATTTTCATTTACTGTATAGTCCAGAATATGACTGAGAGTCATAAGTCACAAATAGTTACAGAATGATAGCTAAAAAACACCAGTTAAATATGTTGTAATAACAGACCTACAAGAAAAGTAAGCATTTAACTGTACACAGAATGCTATTGCAAACAGAAATAATAATACAAAATTAATTTATTTAAATAGGTCTTATGAATACAGAAGTTTAAACTAACATGTTAGAAATGGAATTAGAGCCAAATTTAGAAAAGGGAATCCGAGGCAACCGCAAACATTCGGTGAAGGTTTCTTAGATATTGATAAATAGATAACCAGATACTCCAGGAAATTAAAGACGTGGTAATTTGGTAGCTATGAGTTCCACAATGAAGAGTTTTTAAATCCCTAGAAATAGATCCCAAATACAATGTGTAGGTAAGAAATTAACTATTGATCAGTTCAATCTGGTTCGGGAACAGTTCTTCTGAACCTGTACCGGTGTAGACTGGACTTCAATAGGAGAAAGCTGACACAATAAAGACATGAGCCGCGCAGGCGGACAGTCTTAGTGCCCACGCAGGTTCTTAGTTGGGGAAATAATTGACTGGACACATTTTTTGAAAATGTGTTTTCCTGAAGTACCTGGACATCATTATTGAGATCAATGAAAAGGCTTATTTTCCAAAGATTAAAAGATGTAACATAACTAATTTAATGAAACATAGTCATGGCAAGTTATAAAACTGTTTGGAAATAGTCCTTTCACAAACAGAAATACCCTATCAATTAGGAAGAGGGGGGCAGGGGGCAAGTGCCATGACACTGCTCCCCCTGTTCGCCTGAGCAGACAAGCAGCCTGAGATGACTGTGAGAGAGAGAGAGAGAGAGAGAGAGAGAGAGAGAGAGAGAGAGAGAGAGAGAGAGAGAGAGAGAGAGAGAAGGCAGAGACTGTAAGTACGTGTAAGGGTTCATAACTTACTACAAACAGAGGAAGAGTGTAATGACTGGTAATTTACACTGCTTGTATTAATAATGATAATAATATTGATGTTGATACAGACGAATACGTCACATACTAGATGACAACCGCATAAAACGAATAATAATGAAAATAGGAATAATAGGAGTTGTTCCTAATTAAACTATGTACATAATTTTAAATTATGGTTTATTGGGAAAAAGGTATTGAGAAACAAAGAGTAATAACTGCCATCATTTACACAACTACTATTAACTATGGTGTTGAAGGAACTGCTGTAATAATTATTGTAATGGTCTCAGGTATTTAAGTTAGATAAAAGGACAAAAATAAGCACATTGTTTTGACAACTCCACACAAAAGAGTATCTACACTAGGAAGTAAAGCTGATTCAGTAAACACAGGAGATATGATGCTGCTGACGACAGCTGAGTGCTGTACGTAAATAATTTGATAAATGAGATCAATTGGAATCAAGATTATTATTATTTTGAATTGTCCCTTTACTAGAAACCTTACAGATTGTGCGAATGTCAACTAATGTGATAGAGATGCCTTTTATAAGGAGGATCTCTGATGTTGTGTGACCCACACATTGTGTCTTCAGATGACTGATTTATTCCACATGGCAGATTATGAATCGTGTCCTGAAGGAACCGATGTTTGACCCATAGTGGCAGAGGTGCATATGGAGAAGACGCTGGTTTTCTCATTGAGACACAGTAGGCCGAGGGCCCGGCTTTAAAGACAGCCTTACGGCATCTTGAACAGACCGATGTTGAGGTCCACAACGCTGAAGTGATGGTTGACTGAAATAAGTTCAAATACTGAAATTAAAGGTTTTCCAGATTATAGGAATCTACAATATATTGTGAAACAGCTCAGATGATGTCCGCAGTAGCATATATTCTTGTATTGATATTTTAATTTATAATGTACTATTAGTGGAGATGTCACATTATTCAAATGAATAGAATGAAAGCCATGAAGTCAGAATCAGTCCATTGCCTCTCGTAAGATTTGTACAATGTACAATGTTTATAAATCAAAACGCAACAAATATATGTACAATACAGTTTTCAAACTGAATTTGTAAAAAATAATGTGTTGCTGACTTTTGTATTCTCTTAGTAGGAACAAAATGTATGTGTTACGTAGGTAGTAACTAGGGTTTGACTTTTATGACCTGGGGCTGGATGAAATATAATTTGAGATGCACTGTAAAAGCTCCAGGAAATTGCAACTGGCCACTGCACCTTCCATAAGAGAGCTCAAACGTTTACTAATTCATTGGTTGCCTCACAGGCACTCTTTCCCTGGTTTGCCCATCTGGCGCATGGTGTTGGCCACACAGGCAAAGGGGGGATGTGTGCATCAGTCTTTTAAATTGGTTTGCCCCAGGTTTTATAGTAACAGCTTAGCAATATTGTAGAACTTGCCACATTTATCAAGCTCATAATCCTGCAATATGCAAATAGATTGTGTTCAAAAGCTTAAATGTTGTGGATATGAATATATACTTGTAATAATGTATAGGTGTTCTAAATGGGTTGAAGCCTATCCCATAGGAAGGCTGAAGTAGTAACAGTAGCAAAAATACTGTTAAGGGATGTTATATGTAGATTTCGCATTCCAGGGAAATTTCCAGCGATAGGAACACTCACTTCACTGGGACGATAGTGCAGGAACTATGCAAAGACCTGCGAGGTAAACAACATTTTCACTGCCCCATCAGGCTCAGTCAGCTGGAGCAGTGGAGAAACAAAATGGAATGTTAAAGAATAAGCTGGTTAAAATATGCAAACAAACAGGACTCAAATGTCCAGATGCCCTTCCTATAGTCCTAATGACAATGAGATCGTCAGCAAATTGAAAAAAACAGGGCCTTTCTCCGTGTGAGATTATTATGGGATGACTTATGAGACTCTCCATCACTCCTCCATTGTCTGTAAGGGAAATGGACATTCACTTGATGGATGATGCTATGTTGTCTTTTTGTATGGGACTAACACGTGCATTCGAAGCTGTCCATTCACAGGTGAAAGCCGCCCAGACTGAACCATCCCAGCAGGATTGCAAGGTGCAAGGTGCAAGGTGACTATGTGTATATTAAAGCACAAAAGAGAAAGTCCTCCCAACAGCCCAGGTGGACAGGGCCCTACCAGGTGCTCCTGACCACCCACACAGCTGTGAAATGCCAAGGAAAGACGACATGGATCCACTCCTCCCACTGCAAACTTGCCAATCGAGGTGATCAGCACAACCCTGGTGGAGAACAGAGGGATAATGCCTTCGCCTGGATCCTCTTCCTCATCGCCTGCGGGACCATCATCTGCGCCATAGCAGCCTTGGAAAAGGGCGCCTTCACCTCCAAGTTGACAGGATCATCACTGACTGAGGAAACCCGTCCAGAAGAAGCTGACATCAGCATCACCCTCCAGCTAACGGCACATGGCCAGAGCAGTGGCCCAAAAGGAGCGGCAGGACGCATGAGTCCACAAATACCAGGTGATGTGCTAGTAACCTCTCCCCTTTTGCATATCGACACCACAAACAATAACATATACACTGATAAAATACAACTGAGGATTTGACAGCGACGAGACAGCTACCTGACCAGAGGAAACGCCTACCTCCAACTGTCTTATCAGTTTACAAAAGACTTGAATCTGTCAAGGTGCTGGGTGTGTTCACATGTGCCCCATAACACTGAGGGAGGCATTCCCATGATCCCAGTTCCCTTGACTGTGGAAGATAACTGTGCTATATGGAAACATTATAGAATAGATATGAGTATTTACAATACTGTTAATGCATCTGCCTTTACTAAGTTTACTGAACACATTCATGATCTTACGGATCACATTTGTAAAGATGTAACTAAAATCCACCAGACCTCGGAGTGGTCTCTTGGGAGCTGGATAAGTGGCTCCCTCGGAAGTATTGGTGCTATCATAGCCCAAAGTCTGCTTTTTATCCTTGGCATACTCATTCTTCTCTATATTTGTTTTGGACTGATCAAGTGTTGCTGTGCTTGCACTGCTAGAGAAATGCAGAAAAGCCATACTCGTGTTGAAATAAAGGAGTCTGCTAAAATAATGTATGTGGAAATGCTGCAAGAACACAGTGATATAATGGATCTTATGAATATAACCTTATTACACTGAATGATGTCCACTATTCCCCCTGAGGTTAAGGTTTACAACTCCAGGGTCTCATCATAGGACAAAATGGGGGGAGTGTGGAAGGAAAGTTAGAAATTCTTTCTCTAATACCTGTTTATCTCTCTTGTATACTTAAGAAAGATAAGGTCAAGCTAGAAGGTCAGGCCAGAAGGTAGCTTGATTTCTGTTTGTTATTTACAGTGAGAATCTTGGAGACAATGTCAAACAGTATGATTTAAGTGCCTGCTCCCTAATCCATGTGTTGACCTATGAACTCTGTCCTATAATGATATATATTCTGCTTAGCTAACTTTTTAACCAGCTCTTTGATGTTTGTGTATAAAAGCTCTGACTGTTAAAATGAAGGCAGAGCGACTTTGGGATCTTCTTGATTCACTGTTCCTCTCCACGCTGCGTGTATTAAAGGCATTGCAACTAACGTTCCAACCTGATTGAAGATGATTGTTCTTCCACACTACTGTGACATACAGTAACTCAATCTCTGTTTTGCAAATCACAATTGTGGATACTCCTCTCCAGATCTGTGAGCTATAAAGCACACATCATGCACATCCTGAGGACCCTGCCTCCTGGCATATTTGCGCCCACCTTGTGACCCACACCCTCCTGGACCATCTCACAACAGACCTTGTGGTCGAGCTCCCGTGCTTCGGCTCATTGGTGGCCATGGTGGTGGCGTAAAGTGAACTCTGGCTGTCCCAGGCCAACAGGGTGCCCAACATGGACATTTTACTGTTGTGCCAGTTTAACCCAGATTCACTTTTGGGCCAACCGTCAACTCTCTGCGGGCCAGAGAGCCCTTGGGCGTGCGTACCTCCTCTAAATACTGGTCACAAATTGACATCAATTCTTAGAGCATACCACAGGAACTATACTTCATTTTTTCTTTTACTTCCAATGAATTTGGAAGATATTCTATTCAACATATGTTGTTGATCAGATAAAAGATGACCACTAAGAGCCCCAAATTAATATGAATCCAGAATAGCTTATTGTTCATAAATCAACTGAATAGCCCATATAACATATAAGTATTAATGAGTGTCTCTTCAGTCTTGCTGGCATAAGATTGAGGAATTGAGATCTTCTCTTCCCTGAAAGTATGTTTAACTCTTCAGATGTTTGTTTTCTGTAGAAACGGAAATATAACACATACATATGTACTTACACAGATCTGTATTTATGCATCTGTACGTGTGTGTCTGTTATGTGCTTCAAATCCTATCTATACAGATACTGCTCTTCTTAAATCGAAGGTTGCGATCCTGCCCTATAGAATGGGAAGAAATACATTTTCCTGGACTGGAGGTGTTTACGTAATAGTTTAAGGTGGATTTCAGTTCTTGAATATCCATTCAATATATATTGTCTTTGTTTATTGCTGGGAGGAATACTGAAGGATTGAAGTGATGCGTGTCATTATCAGTCTGTCGAGGTGCCTTATAGTTATGTGCATATGTTTAAGAGCTACAAACAAAATCAATACTATAGGCTACATACCAGCACAAGTCTGAAAAGTAATTTTGCTTTGTTTTTCTCACTATAGAAAAGCTATAACTTGAGTGCCTGTTGGGGAGGGACATCTGTCTATCTGCCCCTGGTGACAACTAAATGATATTCTAGCGTTCTCCATCAGGATTTATCTCCAGACACTCTGCCGTTGGTTAAGCCAGGTCTTCAGCGAGCGAGTGAGTGAGTGATTGGTCAGAGGGAAACAGACAGACAGGCCTCAGACAACTTAATCCAGTGATATTTTATTGGAGATTACCAAATGACATTAGTGGGCTATTGCTCAAACATTTTGGAACCTAACTGATTTACAAAAGAATCACTTGGAACATTTCCCATGCTAACCTGTATGTAATATGAAAACGCACAACCTCATGATAGTTTATTAATCAATAAAGTCTTTTAAAACTTGGATTAAGGATTCGGGTGACTGAATTTCCCTCAAGATTCAGATCAAGACTCCACAGAGGATTGTGGTACCAAAGTGGCTATTTTACAGGACATTTTAAGACCAAAGAGCTGAAAACACTCTGTATCTTGTACCTATCAGACATGCACAACTACAACGCAGCCACAAGTCTGGGTTCCCCAGAGAACCCACCATTAGTCAAACATTACAAGCAAAACACATCCAGTTGAATCTATGTGTGATAGGACCATAAGTTTGTGATAATTAGATTTCATATCCTTACCATATTCCACACATACATAACAGGACAAACTGTCAGGAGAGTCAGCCTGGTAGTTTTTAAATCTTTAACTGTGTAACACCTAGAATCACTGTCAAAATATTACCTGTTTAGAACTTATTAATTCAGGCTTAAAAATACTGGTACTCACTATCCACCATGCAATCTAATTACAGGGGAACACTAATTTTGCAAGTGCGAAACAGTATGGTGTACTTATTTAACTCCGCACTTGTGTCTGCATGCGAGTGGAAACATTCCCAACATACGAAGCGAGGACTGCCACGCGAGGATCACAAACTACCGTTATCCTACGAGGAATGGATGTTTCTGATTTGGGTTGAATGACATGCATGCACTCTGAGGAAGAATGAAGGGTATTTGAATGACCTGTCTGGTTATAGGTCTTTGATTATACATCCCATTTAGGAAAATGGTAGCTGGCATCTTAATAAGAAAAAAAGTGTGTATATACACTCACCTAAAGGATTATTAGGAACACCATACTAATACTGTGTTTGACCCCCTTTCGCCTTCAGAACTGCCTTAATTCTATGTGGCATTGATTCAACAAGGTGCTGAAAGCATTCTTTAGAAATGTTGGCCCATATTGATAGGATAGCATCTTGCAGTTGATGCAGATTTGTGGGATGCACATCCAGGGCACGAAGCTCCTGTTCCACCACATCCCAAAGATGCTGTATTGGGTTGAGATCTGGTGACTGTGGGGGCCAGTTTAGTACAGTGAACACATTGTCATGTTCAAGAAACCAATTTGAAATGATTCGACCTTTGTGACATGGTGCATTATCCTGCTGGAAGTAGCCATCAGAGGATGGGTACATGGTGGTCATAAAGGGATGGACATGGTCAGAAACAATGCTCAGGTAGGCCGTGGCATTTAAACGATGCCCAATTGGCACTAAGGGGCCTAAAGTGTGCCAAGAAAACATCCCCCACACCATTACACCCCCACCACCAGCCTGCACAGTGGTAACAAGGCATGATGGATCCATGTTCTCATTCTGTTTACGCCAAATTCTGACTCTACCATCTGAATGTCTCAACAGAAATCGAGACTCATCAGACCAGGCAACATTTTTCCAGTCTTCAACTGTCCAATTTTGGTGAGCTTGTGCAAATTGTAGCCTCTTTCTCCTATTTGTAGTGGAGATGAGTGGTACCCGGTGGGATCTTCTGCTGTTGTAGCCCATCCGCCTCAAGGTTGTACGTGTTGTGGCTTCACAGATGCTTTGCTGCATACCTCGGTTGTAACGAGTGGTTATTTCAGTCAAAGTTGCTCTTCTATCAGCTTGAATCAGTCGGCCCATTCTCCTCTGACCTCTAGCATCAACAAGGCACTTTCCCCCACAGGACTGCCGCATACTGGATGTTTTTCCCTTTTCACACCATTCTTTGTAAACCCTAGAAATGGTTGTGCGTGAAAATCCCAGTAACTGAGCAGATTGTGAAATACTCAGACCAGCCTGTCTGGCACCAACAACCATGCCACGCTCAAAATTGCTTAAATCACCTTTCTTTCCCATTCAGACATTCAGTTTGGAGTTCAGGAGATTGTCTTGACCAGGACCACACCCCTAAATGCATTGAAGCAACTGCCATGTGATTGGTTGGTTAGATAATTGCATTAATGAGAAATTGAACAGGTGTTCCTAATAATCCTTTACGTGAGTGTATATATATTAAGCAGTAAGAGTAAATATTACAGGCCATTCCTTGTGTTTAGAAAGTGGTAGATCTCTCTGGGAAAGGGGAGAGTGAACAGTCATTCTCCTTTAGGAAGGGTTATTGATCTGTCTTAAAAGTATAAATATACCATATGTGCATTTCCATACTGTTACTGATCTTTGGAGTTAAAAAAAAACCAACTAAGAACACTACGGAAGCTCTGCAAGTCGATCGCTCTTTTACAGCAATGCCACCTAGTGTCGGGAAAACAAAGCTGCCTTCATATCCCCAGTAAATATGACATCTGTGCTATTCATACTGCTGCACTACATAACTCTCAGCTTGTGAGGATGCAACTTGTAAAACAGTAATTGTTTTATGTCAAGAGTTACTGGCAATGATAGATACTGCAGGCAGTCCTATGAACAGCTGGCATATTTACACTGTGAATGGTCCCAGTCTCTTAAAGTAACAGCTATTTAGTTATTGCCTGTAACTATTGAAATGATAGACAGATCTAATAGTCATTAAGTTGAACACAGTGCCAAGACATTTGTTAAACAATCTGCATATAGTACTGGACTGAAATGTAACAGGGAGTTTAGGAATTATTCTGGTTAGCTTACACAATAGCAGTCTAATAGAAAATGCTCTGCAAGTAAGTCTTGATAAGATGTTAATAGACTGGACTTTGTTTGGGACAAGAGCACTTGACTTACCTAGAATCTATAAAGAAAAAATAATAAAAAAAAACTATTGGCATACAACTTGCAGGATAAATTTTCATGTCATGCATTCAAGTTGTAACTGAAGTCAAAGGTAGGTAGACAAACATTTTTGAGAAATGCATCATTTCTAACTTGTGTCATGCCCACTGAAGAACACTTCCTGAAAGCACCAGGAGTGGAAAGTTAATACAATAATAATAATAATAATAATAATAATAATAATAATAATAATAATAATAATAATAATATTATTATTATTATTAATAATAAATGCCATGAATGAGTGTTATTTATTTTAAATCCATTTAAAAAGTGGTCTTCTTCCTTTGGAATCTCATATGCAGAAACATAACAGGGACAGAAATTCGACAGTTAAAAAAAAAATCTGATGTGAAATGTGTTCTAGTTTTAATGAATGTTTTATTCGGTGAGAGGCTGTAGAGGACAGTCAGGGATGAGGCAGGTGGAGCGAGCCCGTGTGTGCTCTGTGGATGCGAAGAGCCGACCCACTGCCGGCACTGCTGTCCTCCACTGTTCTAACATCAACTCGGTGCCGTTTCAGTGGTGTGCGCTGGTGTGATGACCCGCCCGTCACACGTCTGTCATCTCATCCTCCAGGTCGTCGCCCTCCGTCTCGCCCTCCCCTTTGCCTTCCTCCTCCTCTTCCTCAGAGGTCACATCCAGCCTGGGAGAGACACTTGGGACAGGAGCAGGCAATCAGGTAGTTCTCCCTGACAACAAAAGAGAACAGTGGGTTAGAGAGAAATCCTTAACACTTCACTGTGTTAGACTTTACTGTGCTTCCAAAAACAAAGTCCAACTGTGCCTCGACACTAATGCCTTTCAGTGAAGTAGCAGCAGACACTGTAAATGGGGCTTCAGTCTCGGTCTCTGGGCTCTCTATGTACCTGAGAATCTTGTGGCGGCTGTGCCTACTCCAGTCTCTTTGACAGCAATCTAGGTAGCTGATGGAGATTTCCTGAAAACCCCCAATTATTACACTTTGAACTTATTTTTCTATACTAGGAGAAATTATAGAACAGCACATCAATCTAGCTGTGCCTGCAGGTCCTTACAAAAGCATTGACACACACAGACATATACTTGTTTATATACAGACTATGAACTGCCCCACATACACGTGCACACACAATTATTCTGATGGCTTTACCTCCCCAGGGGCGATATCAGAGAGGGCAGTCATGTGCAACAGGTAGTTGTTGTCAGGGAATGAGGCCTCGGCATTGGGCAGGCAGCTGTGGTTGGCTAGACAAGAGAATTCACAAAAAAACATGAGGTGGGAGCAAAAGCCAAAAGGCTGAGCAGCCTTTGAGATGACTCCATGGGGGAAGAAACGAGCAGACCTCTGTTCAAGCCATTGGCTGTCGATGCAGTGTGTAGATTCTTAGCTGAAATGTGCACAACAAGGCAGGGTAAACAAAGACTATATATTTGAGGGACAACCTAAACAGGCTACAGACTTACAAGCAATGTTGTTGGCACTTGGAAAAAACTTTGGTGAGGTTCTTGGATTCACATGTTCTTCAAATCATGCAGGGTTCTTGTATAAATCTCTTGTATAGACTTTCTTACACCTATCGTACAGACTAGAAGTAATACATTGGTCAGGTCAAACCATAATGTAGTTGTGACCGGTCTGAAATGTATAGTATAGTTTTATAAACAAAAGGCCTTGGCTAAACATGACACTCCCAGAAGAACCATTTTGGACAGCACACAGCTCCAACCACCATCCTATTCTGTCTACTTTGAACAAGGCTAGGAGACAAAATTCTGTGCCTTGAAGAAGAGGTGTTGATAAGCTTTGGTAACAACCCAGTTATATAAGAGCATGTTCAAAGCAGGGACAGAGAACTTGAACTTCAAAGCAATCAGAGTTTCAGGTTTCCTACTGCCAGTTAAAATGAAGCTCCACAGAGAGGGCGAACAACCACTATGGGCCACAGGCTCCAGTGATTTAAGAACAAGCTAAAAAATAAGCAAGCAAAGTGTATTTTGAGATCTTAGAGATTTTTAAACCATATTGTGAGGATAGTATGTAATTGTAGCTTTAAAAACATGGCTATTCCTCTGTCATAGTTAGCTGAGGAACAGGGGAGTATTCTAGCTTTGTTCTGAAGAAGCCGAAGCATAAGTTTGCTAATAAGGCATAGCAAGGAAATAAATGTATATAAAGAAATGCAGTTGACAATGTGAGATGTTATAAATGCCTCCTTATCAAGAGAGTGTTGGAGTATGTCAGTTCCTGTCAAATGATAAAATGCTCTCATTAAAGAATTACGATTAAAGTAACAACAACAAGAAAAGATATTTACAAAGCTGACAAGGCTGGATTCTGCAAGTTTTGAGTTGCAAGACCATTAACAGCAACAGTGAATGCGATTATTAGACACTTTCAATTCCCAGACATGCTTGCCAAGAACTGGGCTCTTCTATGTCTGGAATGCAACCCCCAGCGATATTAAATGGCATTTCCAGGACACACTCACCTTGCTCAGACACTCGTCGTAAAGTGCTGTAGTGAACTGGTTCCACAACAATGTCAGTTGCCCCTAAAACCCGACACAGAGAAATATAGGTGACACCCGACCTACATTAACCACAGCCATTGTCTTAAGCTCCTGAGACTCAACATCTTAGCCTTAAACTGATCCCAGAGGAAGCAAGCATGAAGGCAGGCACAGGACAGAAATTGAATAGAATCTTGCATGTAATATCATTTTACAAATGAAAACAGGTCAGACAGGTCTGTCATGGTCTGATTTTGACCTGCAAGCAAAATGCATGACCTGATTTTGCTCTGTGGCCATTACTCCCGAAACAACATTACAGAGATGGTTAAGGTTAGAATTAGGGTTAGGTCCAGGTTATATTATTCCAGGGACCACAGCTACACAGTACATTCAGTTTGTGCCTGTGCTGAAACCACACAAGGAACACAGGCTCACTTTGTAACCCTGCAAGTCATTGAAGGATGCCTACCACTTTTGTGCAGATGTTTGTTCTTGTTTTTGTCTGGGAAAATTTTGATTGCAGGGTGATATCTGGTCAACCCAAAGCCAAACTTAATATCAGCAAGCCTGTGACGTCCTCTAGGACCAAAGGAAAGGATCCAAGTGCAGGCTTTTAGAGTTGAAGCAGATAATCCAATAAGGGCAAAACGAGAGAGCATAAACTGGGACAGTCCAGGTCAAACGATCAAGCGAACAGGCTAGTAGGGAGATCCGACAGGGGTAAACGAGAGAAGGAAGCAAAATGTCAAAAAAAATACACAGGAAGGCACTCAAGAAACAAGGCTTAGAAATGATCCAGGAGAGAATGCAAGACTTCACGATTAATCTAGGAAACAGAGGGGTTTAAGTACTGTGAAGGAGAGAGGGATTGAACAAGGTGAATGAAGGATTGACCAATGATAGGAGAGGAGGACAGAACAGGTGCACCTGGTAGGGAAGAATGTGGAAAGACTGGTTTGACTGGATAAAGGAAAGGAGAAGCACTAAACTAGTATTCGGGAGAGGGAGACCTCTGGTGGTGAACTAAGGTAGAAACAGGGGAGACCGTGACAAAGCCGACATAAAAAAGCAGCAATTCACAACCAGCCGTCCACACCTTCTGCACATCACCGTTAGACTCCTCAGGCAGTGCTGTTTTATTCAGAGTACTTGAAGATGAGTGGCAGTTTGTGAAAAGTAGTGTTTCCTGTGGGTTATGTTCCCATTGGAAAGGCAAAGGAATTGATACTAGAAACAGGATTATTACAAAAGAAGTCGCTCTTTGAAGTTCTTATTACGCTACGAGCATCCAGATCAGAAGATGCCTTTCAATTCCATTAGTCCAGGATACAGGCATCTATAACTACACTGAGTACCTTCTGCATCCTGGAGGAAATTTGGTGTGGTGCGACTTCTTAAGAATCTCTGAAGCCCTGAACACAGACCCTGACCTGAAACTTCTCTCCCAGGAGCTTGTGAGCGATTTCGTCCTCTTCATTAGCCGTCCTGCTGCAGAACTGAGAGAAGAGGCTCTGCCAGTGCTCTGCCTTTGTCCCAAGCCTGAGGAACAAAAGGAAACACTTTAGTACAGATCAGCTTGAATCATGGCTCTCCCCGATTCTTAGACAGTGTCTTCTTTTTGAGGGTTTTGATGCCTTGGTAATCTCATTTTCACAAGTGGATTGCAGGCAGTCTTTAAATTCTCCTTCTAGTCCAGCCTGGTTTGAATGGGAAAGGCAAAACACAGAAGTGTGCAGTACTGCCCTGATGATTGCAGAATGATTGTGTACTGAACAATCTAAATTTTTGTTTCGTTATACAAAATAAAATAAATAAATCTCACAAGATAACATTTAACAGAAACCACTACTTAACTTGATGTAGCGTAAGGTACACTTATAAATTTCAATTAAAGAAGTGAATGTATAGTATCACCTTATCACGGATCCTGGAATCTTGTAGAACTCAATTTCTGTAACAATTGGACGCAGACACCAATTTCAAAGATATAAATTGTCAAATTTATTAAAAACAAAGACTAAATGTAGCACTACACTAATTATACAAAAAGGGAAAAACTAATAAAAATTCAACTCTAGATCAACAAATCAAAGACAAATCACTTCCTTGACCAAATCAAAGACCATGGAATGGCATATGATAACACACAAATCGTTAAACAAAAAAGGTTATAAATACATTGACTACAATACCGGTTAGTAAGACGAAGGTGAGTCTCATTAGTATTGTTAGTCGAACATCAAATAACTATGCAGGTTAGTATTTAAGTCAAATAACTTCTCGTTATATATATATATCAGTCTCATTTATATTTGGGTGCCGAGAAAGATTCTATCATTTCTTGTTACCACAATTCTCCCTAATTGATTACTGTTCAATGATTAAGGATAGGCAGGTCCACCTATAATCTAGTGTCTATTAACTTGTGTCAATTTCAGACTAAACAATTAAACAGGAATGAGAATATATTTCTCGGCGTTGACAGATTCTTATTTCTAAAATTGTCAAACAAAACAGTTTAATACAGCACTCATTTATATTTAAGAAAATACTAGTTTATGACTCACAGAATAACATATCTAATGGATTTCTCAAATGTCATGAATAATAAACTCCAAACTGTTAAACTTATCTGAACTTCGTCGCAGAGAGGCCTCTCTGCCTTCGGGCTCAGATAACAGCACACGGCACGAGGTCCGTGTGATTTGGAACAAAGGCAGTCCGGTTCGGCTTTGTCCAAGAACTTCCACTCAGTCGATGCACCTGGAAGTTGGGGTTTCGCGATAGTAGAGTCTTTTCCAAACTGATTTTCCACTGGTTTGAAGGCTCCAAGAATGTGCACAGGATCTTCTTTGCAAGGAGGGTTTCCACCATAGTTACTTGAAGACAAAGTCTTTGTGGAAAGCAAGGCCCTGTTTGTTTCCAAGGGTCAAGTTTCTTAAGACTCAATAGCTATTTAAATGACTGAACACTTTCGTATTGCAGTCGACTTAGTCAATTGTCCAGCTGTATTCACTCCACTGATCAGATGGGTACAGGCGGGCAGGCGCAGTTTCTAAAGTTCTTTAACTGAATAAAGATCTTTACAGATTTCTTCGTACAGCTCAATCTCCTTCTCCCAGTTTAACTCTTCTGTTCCCGGCAAAGACTTGGTTGGTTTCTGGTACAGGTTGAGCTGTGGCAGCGAGTTACTGGTTCAGGTGAGAGAGAGAGATGCCGTGCGCTACCCTTTACACTCACCTAAAGGATTATTAGGAACACCATACTAATACTGTGTTTGACCCCCTTTTGCCTTCAGAACTGCCTTAATTCTATGTGGCATTGATTCAACAAGGTGCTGAAAGCATTCTTCAGAAATGTTGGCCCATATTGATAGGATAGCATCTTGCAGTTGATGGAGATTTGTGGGATGCACATCCAGGGCACGAAGCTCCCGTTCCACCACATCCCAAAGATGCTCTATTGGGTTGAGATCTGGTGACTGTGGGGGCCAGTTTAGTACAGTGAACTCATTGTCAGGTTCAAGAAACCAATTTGAAATGTTTCGACCTTTGTGACATGGTGCATTATCCTGCTGGAAGTAGCCATCAGAGGATGGGTACATGGTGGTCATAAAGGCATGGACATGGTCAGAAACAATGCTCAGGTAGGCCGTGGCATTTAAACGATGCCCAATTGGCACTAAGGGGCATAAAGTGTGCCAAGAAAACATCCCCCACACCATTACACCACCACCACCAGCCTGCACAGTGGTAACAAGGCATGATGGATCCATGTTCTCATTCTGTTTACGCCAAATTCTGACTCTACCATCTGAATGTCTCAACAGAAATCGAGACTCATCAGACCAGGCAAAATTTTTCCAGTCTTCAACTGTCCAATTTTGGTGAGCTTGTGCAAATTGTAGCCTCTTTTTCCTATTTGTAGTGGAGATGAGTGGTACCCGGTGGGGTCTTTTGCTGTTGTAGCCCATCCGCCTCAAGGTTGTATGTGTTGTGGCTTCACAAATGCTTTGCTGCATACCTCGGTTGTAATGAGTGGTTATTTCAGTCAAAGTTGCTCTTCTATCAGCTTGAATCAGTCGGCCCATTCTCCTCTGACCTCTAGCATCAACAAGGCATTTTCGCCCACAGGACTGCCGCATACTGGATGTTTTTCCCTTTTCACACCATTCTTTGTAAACCCTAGAAATAATTGTGCGTGAAAATCCCAGTAACTGAGCAGATTGTGAAATACTCAGACCGGCCCGTCTGGCACCAACAACCATGCCACGCTCAAAATGGCTTAAATCACCTTTCTTTCCCATTCAGACATTCAGTTTGGAGTTCAGGAGATTGTCTTGACCAGGACCACACCCCTAAATGCATTGAAGCAACTGCCATGTGATTGGTTGGTTAGATAATTGCATTAATGAGAAATTGAACAGGTGTTCCTAATAATCCTTTAGGTGAGTGTATACGCCTGTCAGATCAATAGATGATTGGTTCTTGAGTTTGTGAGATTGGATTTCGGTTTCAGCCCCCAGTGTTCTATTGGATGGAGGGCTTGATTTATGACTGATGTCAATCTATGTCATCTTTTGGAAATGCTGGTTGGCCTGTGTTCCTAGCTCTGTGTCGGGATTTTGGCTCTCGTCCACTTCAAAGCTTTTTTATTTCCTCCATGCCATATTCCCCAGACATTTCACAGCAGGGATTCCAAGCTATTTGGCCCATTCTCGGTGCCATCCTCCCAAGACTGCCACTTTGATGTAAACCAGTTCACACGCTGATGAGCTTAGGAAATCTGATAACTTTGGGGGAGAGGTCTTCTTCAGCTCAGAGCTAAAATGCTCTTATCAAAATATACCCCCCCACTTAATGCTACATTGATAACAGATTTTCTGTGAAATAGTTCCCAAAGGACAAAAAATATATAAACATCAGCAGTTGGTTCAAGTGTACAATTTAACACGGGATAACACATTCTTGAAAGTTAAAGGCTTTGAAATAAGAACACAGTGGAACACACATCTGAAGAATTTAAAGAATTGCAGTCATTTATGTGAAATAATTAAGTAATTAATTCAAAACACTGTAGACAAAGCTAGAATTCTTTACCTTATGTAATTCAGAATCCATCCTCAACTTAAGGCTTAAGATTGTTCCCCTGCATGTTGATTTAATGTAATACAGTCAATAAATAAATGCATTTTAATGTCTTTAATTAAGGGAAGTCAAACATAAAACTGTAGGGGAAAATGTTAGAATTGAAAACACTACCTGCTTAACTGTCGCAACCATCCTTGCCATTAACGTAATGCTGGAGGTCTCTGGTGGGTAATGCATGTTTCTGGGAAATGGGGAGACAGACTTGGGTGGAGAGCACACTGTGCAGTGTTGCTGAAAATCACTTGCAAATGAAATGCATCACAATCTATTGAAATGCTAGAAGAAGATGTGAAAAGGGGAAATGTTCCTTAGCATGTCAGGAAATTGCTGAAATACTTTAATTTCTGGATGGCTGCTTTCTAGCCAAACAAACACCTGATGTGTCATCGCTGTTGGAGGCTGTGTGTTAAAAGCCTCACTATGCAAACTAAATCCAACAGCGGTGCAAATACACAATAGCTTCTCCTGCAGGTCTGAAGGTCATGTGCAGAAATAACACAATCCCAGAGAAATGTCATTGTCTGTTTAAATGAATACAAGTTGCCTTTGCACATGTTTTGTATTCACACACTTCCTTTGGTATTGACATCATGCAATTAACAACATACAACAAAAAAAGGGTCTCAAAGACCAACCGCGCCACCGGGGTGCCTGACGCGTGGTAGTCGTGGCCGAGTTGTTAAGGTGATGGACTAGCAATCCTTTGGGGTCTCCCTGCGCAGGTTCGAATCCTGCCGGCTATGATGCTGAAGAGCAGCGCCGACCCCTCTCTGCCTTGCAGGCCCCCCTTCTTGAGCTGTGCTTCTGTCACAGACCCTTTTGCAATCTCTCTCTATCTATCTATCTGTCTGTCTGTCTGTCTGTCTGTGACTTAAAAAAATATAGATCAACATATAGAGATCTGTATATAAGGACAGAAAGATGTCCATACGAACACGCAGAGGCGCGTCGGAACCCTGGTATAATTCCTTGCTCTTGCTGGGGTGACATCAGTTCACACACCTCTTTCTTTCATTCTGTTCCCAAGTCCTTTGTGCAGCCTTCCCACCCTAGGCGGGGGCAGCAAAACCACACAAGGAACCTCCCCGTCGGGGAATCGAACCCCAGTCTCCGCGTGACAGGCGGGGATACTCACCACTATACTAACGAGGAGCCGGGCTTGCCGCATCCCACCTTCTCCGCCCCCACATCTTTCGCCACGCCCCTTTCCGATTCTGAATGTCTCAGGGCAAGGCGAGGGCAGCATCGCTGCCTCCCCTGCCTGCTTTATTCCACCTTGTTAGTGTCCTTCGGTCAGCTCAGGCTCCGGAAAGCAGTCCTGGACTGCGACCTGCTGCGCTAGGGGCCCGCCAGGCAATCAGGATGGCCGAGCGGTCTAAGGCGCTGCGTTCAGGTCGCAGTCTCCCCTGGAGGCGTGGGTTCGAATCCCACTTCTGACAACAGCGAGTGCTCCTTTTTGCCCTGTTTGAAACGGGTCAAGGATAGCGCCCTCCCTGGTCCTTTCAGCACGTGAGCCAAAAAAAGGGTCTCAAAGACCATCAGCAGCATCAGCTGCAGATTTGGCGCCGTGGCTCAGTTGGTTAAAGCGCCTGTCTAGTAAACAGGAGGTCGTGGGTTCAAATCCCAGCGGTGCCTTAGGCGGTCTTTGTGAGCTCCTTGCGAAGCTTGTGCTTCCGCTTTGTCGACCATCAGTTTTAGCAAGATAGGCTTATCGTAAAGCCATCAGAGGATGTAATGAACCGGAAAGCCAACTGGACAGACGCCGTTTTGTAAAGAAGAACCAGAACCCAAAGGACACGCGCTACGGCCAACGTCCAATTCCCATTGCCGCCCCTGGACAGTCGCAACAGGGAGCTTGTTACTCCCGTCAACCTTACGTTTTCACCTCTGTGTGCTTCCTTTGTTGCAGCCTGCATCCAGATTTTGTTTTGTTTTGTTTTGTTTTGTTTTGTTTTGTTTTGTTTTGTTTTGTTTTGTTTTGTTTTGTTTTGTTTTGTTTTGTTTTGTGCCTTACGCCTGAGTGTAGGCACTGGGGAATGGGAGAGTCCTGGCACCGTGGCTTAGTTGGTCAAAGCGCCTGTCTTGTAAACAGGAAACCCTGGGTTTGACTCCCAGCAGTGCTTTGGTTTATGTTGGCCTAGGCAATGGAAAGGAAGTTTCTAAACGCTCAATACATTTTTGCAAGATGGCCGCCCGCAGCAAGCAGCTTAAGGTTACTGTAGCCGCAGTCTGGCAAGCTGACCGCCAGAAGTAGAAACAATAACAAGGGGCGGGGGGAAAAATGGGCCGTCCCTGGGTGGATTCGAACCACCATCCTTTCAGTTAACAGCCAAACGCACTGACCGATTGCGCCACAGAGACAGACAGAGGTGTTGTGGTTGCTGCAGTCATGCAGTTCCTTCACAGTTGCCAGAAATCATTTCCAGCACACGATTTTCTTTGTCGTTGAATGCAACATACGTGACCATTGGGGGAGCGATAGCAAGCAAGAGAGTTAGATATCGAGAATCATAGATAGATAGATAGATAGATGGATGGATGGATGGATGGATGGACTGCAAGGCAAGCATCTGATTGACAGTGGTCCGTGATCTGCTGTTATGCTACTATGCTACTGACCATTGGGGGAGCGATAGCAAGCAAGAGATTTAGATATCAAGAGTCATAGATAGATATATAGATGAATGGACGGCAAGGCAAGCATCTGAATGACAGTGGTCCGTGATCTGCTGTTATGCTACTATGCTACTGGCATTGGGGGAGCGATAGCAAGCAAGAGAGTTAGATATCAAGTCATAGATAGATAGATTGATAGATGGATGGATGGACGGCAAGGCAAGCATCTGATTGACAGTGGTCCCTGATCTTTTGTTATGCTACTATGCTCCTGACCATTGGGGGAGCGATAGGAAGCAAGAGAGTTAGATATCGAGAGTCATAGATAGATAGATAGATAGATGGATGGATGGATGGCAAGGCAAGCATCTGATTGACAGTGGTCCGTGATCTGCAGTTATGCTACTATGCTATTGAACATTGGGGGAGCGATAGCAAGCAAGAGAGTTAGATATTGAGAGTCATAGATAGATAGATAGATAGATGGATGGATGGATGGACTGCAAGGCAAGCATCTGATTGACAGTGGTCCGTGATCTGCTGTTATGCTACTATGCTACTGACCATTGGGGGAGCGATAGCAAGCAAGAGAGTTAGATATCGAGAGTCATAGATAGATAGATAGATAGATATATAGATGGATGGACGGCAAGGCAAGCATCTGAATGACAGTGGTCCGTGATCTGCTGTTATGCTACTATGCTACTGACCATTGGGGGAGCGATAGCAAGTAAGAGAGTTAGATATCGAGAGTCATAGATAGATAGATTGATAGATGGATGGATGGACGGCAAGGCAAGCATCTGATTGACTTTGGTCCATGATCTGCTGTTTTGCTACTATGCTACTGACCATTGGGGGAGCGATAGCAAGCAAGAGAGTTAGATTTTGAGAGTCATAGATAGATAGATAGATAGATGGATGGATGGACGGCAAGGCAAGCATCTGATTGACAGTGGTCCGTGATCTGCTGTTATGCTACTATGCTACTGACCATTGGGGGAGCGATAGCAAGCAAGAGAGTTAGATATCGAGAGTCATAGATAGATAGATAGATAGATAGATGGATGGATGGATGGACGGCAAGGCAAGCATCTGATTGACAGTGGTCCGTGATCTGCTGTTATGCTACTATGCTACTGACCATTGGGGGAGCGATAGCAAGCAAGAGAGTTAGATATCGAGAGAAATAGATAGATAGATAGATGGATGGATGGATGGACGGCAAGGCAAGCATCTGATTGACAGTGGTCCGTGATCTGCAGTTATGCTACTATGCTACTGGCATTGGGGGAGCGATAGCAAGCAAGAGAGTTAGATATCGAGAGTCATAGATAGATAGATAGATAGATGGATGAATGGACGGCAAGGCAAGCATCTGATTGACAGTGGTCCGTGATCTGCTGTTATGCTACTATGCTACTGACCATTGGGGGAGCGATAGCAAGAGAGTTAGATATCGAGAGTCATAGATAGATAGATAGATAGATAGATGGATGGATGGACGGCAAGGCAAGCATCTGATTGACAGTGGTCCGTGATCTGCTGTTATGCTACTATGCTACTGACCATTGGGGGAGTGATAGCAAGCAAGAGAGTTAGATATCGAGAGTCATTGATAGATAGATAGATAGATGGATGGATGGATGGACGGCAAGGCAAGCATCTGATTAACAGTGGTCCGTGATCTGCTGTTATGCTACTATGCTACTGGCATTGGGGGAGCGATAGCAAGCAATAGAGTTAGATATCAAGAGTCATAGATAGATAGACAGATAGATGGATGGATGGACGGCAAGGCAAGCATCTGATTGACAGTGGTCCATGATCTGCTGTTATGCTACTATGCTACTGACCATTGGGGGAGCGATAGCAAGCAAGAGAGTTAGATAACAAGAGTCATCGATAGATAGATAGATAGATGGATGGATGGACGGCAAGGCAAACATCTGATTGACAGTGGTCCGTGATCTGCTGTTATGCTACTATGCTACTGACCATTGGGGTAGCGATAGCATGCAAGAGAGTTAGATATCGAGAGTCATTGATAGATAGATAGATAGATAGATAGATGGATGGATGGATGGACGGCAAGGCAAGCATCTGATTGACAGTGGTCCGTGATCTGCTGTTATGCTACTATGCTACTGACCATTGGGGGAGCGATAGCAAGCAAGAGAGTTAGATATCGAGAGTCATAGATAGATAGATAGATAGATAGATGGATGGATGGACGGCAAGGCAAGCATCTGATTGACAGTGGTCTGTGATCTGCTGTTATGCTACTATGCTACTGACCATTTGGAGAGCGATAACAAGCAAGAGAGTTAGATATCGAGAGTCATTGATAGATAGATAGATAGATGGATGCATGGATGGACGGCAAGGCAAGCATCTGATTGACAGTGGTCCGTGATCTGCTGTTATGCTACTATGCTACTGACCATTGGGGGAGCGATAGCAAGCAAGAGAGTTAGATATCGATAGTCATTGATAGATAGATAGATAGATGGATGGATGGACGGCAAGGCAAGCATCTGATTGACAGTGGTCCATGATCTGCTGTTATGCTACTATGCTACTGACCATTGGGGAACGATAGCAAGCAAGAGAGTGAGATATCAAGAGTCATAGATAGATAGATAGATAGATGGATGGATGGATGGCAAGGCAAGCATCTGATTGACAGTGGTCCGTGATCTGCTGTTATGCTTCTATGCTACTGACCTTTGGGGGAGCGATAGCAAGCGAGTTAGATATCGAGAGACATAGATAGATAGATAGATAGATAGATAGATAGATAGATGGATGAATGGATGGGCGGCAAGGCAAGCATCTGATTGACATTGGTCCATGATCTGATGTTATGCTACTATGCTACTGACCATTGGGGGAGCGATAGCAAGCAAGAGAGTTAGATATTGAGAGTCATAGATCGATAGCTAGCTATATAGCTAGCTAGATAGCTATATAGATAGATAGATAGATGGATGGATGGACGACAAGGCAAGCATCTGATTGACAGTGGTCCCTGATCTTTTGTTATGCTACTATACTACTGACCATTGGGGGAGCGATAGGAAGCAAGAGAGTTAGATATCGAGAGTCATAGATAGATAGATAGATAGATGGATGGATGGACGACAAGGCAAGCATCTGATTGACAGTGGTCCATGATCTGCTGTTTTGCTACTATGCTACTGACCATTGGGGGAGCGATAGCAAGCAAGAGAGTTAGATATCGAGAGTCATAGATAGATAGATAGATAGATGGATGGATGGATGGACGGCAAGGCAAGAATCTGATTTACAGTGGTCCGTGATCAGCTGTTATGCTACTATGCTACTGACCATTGGGGGAGCGATAGGAAGCAAGAGAGTTAGATATCGAGAGTCATAGATAGATAGATAGATAGATGGATGGATGGACGACAAGGCAAGCATCTGATTGACAGTGGTCCCTGATCTTTTGTTATGCTACTATGCTACTGACCATTGGGGGAGCGATAGCAAGCAAGAGAGTTAGATATCGAGAGTCATAGATAGATAGATAGATAGATATATAGATGGATGGACGGCAAGGCAAGCATCTGATTGACAGTGGTCCGTGATCTGCTGTTATGCTACTATGCTACTGACCATTGGGGGAGCGATAGCAAGCAAGAGAGTTAGATATCGAGAGTCATAGATAGATAGATAGATAGATGGATGGATGGACGGCAAGGCAAGCATCTGATTGACAGTGGTCCGTGATCTGCTGTTATGCTACAATGCGACTGACAATTGGGGGAGCGATAGCAAGCAAGACAGTTAGATATCAAGAGTCATAGATAGATAGATAGATAGATGGATGGACGGCAAGGCAAGCATCTGATTGACAGTATTCCGTGATCTGCTGTTATGCTACTATGCTACTGACCATTGGGGGAGCGATAGCAAGCAAGAGAGTGAGATATCGATAGTCATTGATAGATAGATAGATAGATGGATGGATAGATAGATGGATGGATGGATTGACGGCAAGGCAAGCATCTGATTGACATTGGTCCGTGATCTGATGTTATGCTACTATGCTACTGACCATTGGGGGAACGATAGCAAGCAAGAGAGTTAGATATTGAGAGTCATAGATAGATAGATAGATAGATAGATGGATGGATGGACGACAAGGCAAGCATCTGATTGACAGTGGTCCCTGATCCTTTGTTATGCTACTATGCTACTGACCATTGGGGGAGTGATAGCAAGCAAGAGAGTTAGATATCGAGAGTCATAGATAGATAGATAGATAGATGGATGGATGGATGGATGGACGGCAAGGCAAGAATCTGATTTACAGTGGTCCGTGATCAGCTGTTATGCTACTATGCTACTGACCATTGGGGGAGCGATAGCAAGCAAGAGAGTTAGATATCGAGAGTCATAGATAGATAGATAGATAGATGAATGGATGGACGACAAGGCAAGCATCTGATTGACAGTGGTCCCTGATCTTTTGTTATGCTACTATGCTACTGACCATTGGGGGAGCGATAGGAAGCAAGAGAGTTAGATATCGAGAGTCATAGATAGATAGATAGATAGATGGATGGATGGATGGCAAGGCAAGCATCTGATTGACAGTGGTCCGTGATCTGCAGTTATGCTACTATGCTATTGAACATTGGGGGAGCGATAGCAAGCGAGTTAGATATCGAGAGTCATAGATAGATAGATAGATAGATAGATAGATAGATAGATAGATAGATGGATGGATGGATGGACGGCAAGGCAAGCATCTGATTGACATTGGTCCGTGATCTGATGTTATGCTACTATGCTACTGACCATTGGGGGAACGATAGCAAGCAAGAGAGTTAGATATTGAGAGTCATAGATCGATAGCTAGCTATATAGCTAGATAGATAGCTATATAGATAGATAGATAGATGGATGGATGGACGACAAGGCAAGCATCTGTTTGACAGTGGTCCCTGATCTTTTGTTATGCTACTATGCTACTGACCATTGGGGGAGCGATAGCAAGCAAGAGAGTGAGATATCAAGAGTCATAGATAGATAGATAGATGGATGGATGGATGGACGGCAAGGCAAGCATCTGATTGACAGTGGTCCGTGATCTGCTGTTATGCTACTATGCTACTGACCATTGGGGGAGCGATAGGAAGCAAGAGAGTTAGATATCGAGAGTCATAGATAGATAGATAGATAGATGGATGGATGGATGGCAAGGCAAGCATCTGATTGACAGTGGTCCGTGATCTGCAGTTATGCTACTATGCTATTGAACATTGGGGGAGCGATAGCAAGCAAGAGAGTTAGATATTGAGAGTCATAGATAGATAGATAGATAGATGGATGGATGGATGGACTGCAAGGCAAGCATCTGATTGACAGTGGTCCGTGATCTGCTGTTATGCTACTATGCTACTGACCATTGGGGGAGCGATAGCAAGCAAGAGAGTTAGATATCGAGAGTCATAGATAGATAGATAGATAGATATATAGATGGATGGACGGCAAGGCAAGCATCTGAATGACAGTGGTCCGTGATCTGCTGTTATGCTACTATGCTACTGACCATTGGGGGAGCGATAGCAAGTAAGAGAGTTAGATATCGAGAGTCATAGATAGAGAGATTGATAGATGGATGGATGGACTGCAAGGCAAGCATCTGATTGACAGTGGTCCGTGATCTGCTGTTATGCTACTATGCTACTGACCATTGGGGGAGCGATAGCAAGCAACAGAGTTAGATATCGAGAGTCATAGATAGATAGATAGATAGATATATAGATGGATGGACGGCAAGGCAAGCATCTGATTGACAGTGGTCCGTGATCTGCTGTTATGCTACTATGCTACTGACCATTGGGGGAGCGATAGCAAGCAAGAGAGTTAGATATCGAGAGTCATAGATAGATAGATAGATAGATGGATGGATGGACGGCAAGGCAAGCATCTGATTGACAGTGGTCCGTGATCTGCTGTTATGCTTCTATGCTACTGACCTTTGGGGGAGCGATAGCAAGCGAGTTAGATATCGAGAGTCATAGATAGATAGATAGATAGATAGATAGATAGATAGATAGATAGATAGATAGATAGATAGATAGATAGATAGATAGATGGATGGATGGATGGACGACAAGGCAAGCATCTGATTGACAGTGGTCCCTGATCTTTTGTTATGCTACTATGCTACTGACCATTGGGGGAGCGATAGGAAGCAAGAGAGTTAGATATCGAGAGTCATAGATAGATAGATAGATAGATGGATGGATGGATGGCAAGGCAAGCATCTGATTGACAGTGGTCCGTGATCTGCAGTTATGCTACTATGCTTTTGAACATTGGGGGAGCGATAGCAAGCAAGAGAGTTAGATATTGAGAGTCATAGATAGATAGATAGATAGATGGATGGATGGATGGACTGCAAGGCAAGCATCTGATTGACAGTGGTCCGTGATCTGCTGTTTGCTACTATGCTACTGACCATTGGGGGAGCGATAGCAAGCAAGAGAGTTAGATATCGAGAGTCATAGATAGATAGATAGATAGATATATAGATGGATGGACGGCAAGGCAAGCATCTGAATGACAGTGGTCCGTGATCTGCTGTTATGCTACTATGCTACTGACCATTGGGGGAGCGATAGCAAGCAAGAGAGTTAAATATCGAGAGTCATAGATAGATAGATAGATAGATGGATGGATGGATGGCAAGGCAAGCATCTGATTGACAGTGGTCCGTGATCTGCTGTTATGCTACTATGCTACTGAACATTGGGGGAGCGATAGCAAGCAAGAGAGTTAGATATTGAGAGTCATAGATAGATAGATAGATAGATGGATGGATGGACGACAAGGCAAGCATCTGATTGACAGTGGTCCCAGATCTTTTGTTATGCTACTATGCTACTGACCATTGGGGGAGCGATAGCAAGCAAGAGAGTTAGATATCGAGAGTCATAGATAGATAGATAGATAGATATATAGATGGATGGACGGCAAGGCAAGCATCTGATTGACAGTGGTCCCTGATCTTTTGTTATGCTACTATGCTACTGACCATTGGGGGAGCGATAGTTAGCAAGAGAGTTAGATATCGAGAGTCATAGATAGATAGATAGATGGATGGATGGATGGACGACAAGGCAAGCATCTGATTGACAGTGGTCCCTGATCTTTTGTTACGCTACTATGCTACTGACCATTGGGGGAGCGATAGCAAGCAAGAGAGTTAGATATTGAGAGTCATAGATAGATAGATAGATAGATGGATGGATGGATGGACTGCAAGGCAAGCATCTGATTGACAGTGGTCCGTGATCTGCTGTTATGCTACTATGCTACTGACCATTGGGGGAGCGATAGCAAGCAAGAGAGTTAGATATCGAGAGTCATAGATAGATAGATAGATAGATATATAGATGGATGGACGGCAAGGCAAGCATCTGATTGACAGTGGTCCGTGATCTGCTGTTATGCTACTATGCTACTGACCATTGTGGGAGCGATAGCAAGCAAGAGAGTTAGATATCGAGAGTCATAGATAGATAGATAGATAGATGGATGGATGGACGGCAAGGCAAGCATCTGATTGACAGTGGTCCGTGATCTGCTGTTATGCTACAATGCGACTGACCATTGGGGGAGCGATAGCAAGCAAGACAGTTAGATATCAAGAGTCATAGATAGATAGATAGATAGATGGATGGACGGCAAGGCAAGCATCTGATTGACAGTGGTCCGTGATCTGCTGTTATGCTACTATGCTACTGACCATTGGGGGAGCGATAGCAAGCAAGAGAGTTAGATATCGATAGTCATTGATAGATAGATAGATAGATGGATGGATGGACGGCAAGGCAAGCATCTGATTGACAGTGGTCCGTGATCTGCTGTTATGCTACTATGCTACTGACCATTGGGGGAGCGATAGCAAGCGAGTTAGATATCGAGAGTCATAGATAGATAGATAGATAGATAGATAGATAGATAGATAGATGGATGGATGGATGGACGGCAAGGCAAGCATCTGATTGACATTGGTCCATGATCTGATGTTATGCTACTATGCTACTGACCATTGGGGGAACGATAGCAAGCAAGAGAGTTAGATATTGAGAGTCATAGATCGATAGCTAGCTATATAGCTAGATAGATAGCTATATAGATAGATAGATAGATGGATGGATGGACGACAAGGCAAGCATCTGATTGACAGTGGTCCCTGATCTTTTGTTATGCTACTATGCTACTGACCATTGGGGGAGCGATAGGAAGCAAGAGAGTTAGATATCGAGAGTCATAGATAGATAGATAGATAGATGGATGGATGGATGGCAAGGCAAGCATCTGATTGACAGTGGTCCATGATCTGCTGTTATGCTACTATGCTACTGGCATTGGGGGAGCGATAGAAAGCAATAGAGTTAGATATCAAGAGTCATAGATAGATAGATAGATAGATGGATGGATGGACGGCAAGGCAAGCATCTGATTGACAGTGGTCCGTGATCTGCTGTTATGCTACTATGCTACTGACCATTGGGGGAGCGATAGCAAGCAAGAGAGTTAGATATCGAGAGTCATAGATAGATAGATAGATAGATGGATGGATGGATGGCAAGGCAAGCATCTGATTGACAGTGGTCCGTGATCTGATGTTATGCTACTATGCTACTGACCATTGGGGGAGCGATAGCAAGCAAGAGAGTTAGATATTGAGAGTCATAGATCGATAGCTAGCTATATAGCTAGATAGATAGCTATATAGATATATAGATAGATGGATGGATGGACGGCAAGGCAAGCATCTGATTGACAGTGGTCCGTGATCTGCTGTTATGCTACTATGCTACTGACCATTGGGGGAGCGATAGCAAGCAAGATAGTAAGATATCGAGAGTCATAGACAGATAGATAGATAGATGGATGGATAGATGGACGGCAAGGCAAGCATCTGATGGACAGTGGTCCGTGATCTGATGTTATGCTACAATGCTACTGACCATTGGGGGAGCGATAGCAAGCAAGAGAGTTAGATATCGAGAGTCATAGATAGATAGATAGATAGATAGATGGATGGATGGACGGCAAGGCAAGCATCTGATTGACAGTGGTCCGTGATCTGCTGTTATGCTACTATGCTACTGACCATTGGGGGAGCGATAGCAAGCAAGAGAGTTAGATATCGAGAGTCATAGATAGATAGATAGATAGATGGATGGATGGATGGACGGCAATGCAAGCATCTGATTGACAGTGGTCCGTGATCTGCTGTTTTGCTACTATGCTACTGAACATTGGGGAAGCGATTGCAAGCAAGAGAGTTAGATATCGAGAGTCATAGACAGATAGATAGATAGATAGATGGATGGATGGACGGCAAGGCAAGCATCTGATTGACAGTGGTCCGTGATCTGCTGTTATGCTACTATGCTACTGACCATTGGGGGAGCGATAGCAAGCTAGAGAGTTAGATATCGAGAGTCATAGATAGATAGATAGATAGATAGATAGATGGATGGATGGACGGCAAGGCAAGCATCTGATTGACAGTGGTCCGTGATCTGCTGTTATGCTACAATGCTACTGACCATTGGGGGAGCGAAAGCAAGCAAGAGAGTTAGATATCAAGAGTCATAGATAGATAGATAGATGGATGGATGGATGGACGGCAAGGCAAGCACCTGATTGACAGTGGTCCGTGATCTGCTGTTATGCTACTATGCTATTGACCATTGGGGGAGCGATAGCAAGCAAGAGAGTTAGATATCGAGAGTCATAGATAGATAGATAGATGGATGGATGGATGGACGGCAAGGCAAGCACCTGATTGACAGTGGTCCGTGATCTGCTGTTATGCTACTATCAGCAGCAGCAGCGGCAGATTTGGCGCCGTGGCTTAGTTGGTTAAAGCGCCTGTCTAGTAAACAGGAAACCCTGGGTTCGAGTCCCAGCAGTGCCTTGGTTTATGTTGGCCTAGGCAATGGAAAGGAAGTTTCTAAACGCTCAATACATTTTTGCAAGATGGCCGTCCGCAGCAAGCAGCTTAAGGTTACTGTAGCCGCAGTCTGGCAAGCTGACCGCCAGAAGTAGAAACAATAACAAGGGGCGGGGGGAAAACTGGGTCGTCCCTGGGTGGATTTGAAGCAACATCCTTTCGGTTAACAGCCAAACGCGCTGACCAATTGCGCCACAGAGATGTTGTGGTTGCTGCAGTCGTGCAGTTCCTTCACAGTTGCCAGAAATCATTTCCAGCACACGATTTTCTTTGTCGTTGAATGCAACATACGTAACCATTGGGGGATCGATAGCAAGCAAGAGAGTTAGATATCGAGAGTCATAGATAGATAGCTAGCTAGATAGATAGATAGATGGATGGATGGATGGCAAGGCAAGCACCTGATTGACAGTGGTCCGTGATCTGCTGTTATGCTACTATGCTACTGACCATTGGGGGAGCGATAGCAAGCTAGAGAGTTAGATATCGAGAGTCATAGATAGATAGATAGATAGATAGATAGATGGATGGATGGACGGACGGCAAGGCAAGCATCTGATTGACAGTGGTCCGTGATCTGCTGTTTTGCTACTATGCTACTGACCATTGGGGGAGCGATAGCAAGCAAGAGAGTTAGATATCGAGAGTCATGGATAGATAGATAGATGGATGGATGGATGGATGGACAGCAAGGCAAGCACCTGATTGACAGTGGGCCGTGATCTGGTGTTATGCTACTATCAGCAGCAGCAACGGCAGATTTGGCGCCGTGGCTTAGTTGGTTAAAGCGCCTGTCTAGTAAACAGGAGATCCTGGGTTCAAATCCCAGCGGTGCCTTAGGCGGGCTTTGTGTGCTCCTTGCGAAGCTTGTGCTTCCGCTTTGTCGACCATCAGTTTTAGCAAGATAGGCTTATCGTAAAGCCATCAGAGGACGTAATGAACCGGAAAGACAACTGGACAGACGCCGGTTTGTAAAGAAGAACCAGAACCCAAAGGACTCGCGCTACGCGCACCTAATGGCCAACATCCAATTCCCATTGCCGCCCCTGGACAGTCGCAACAGGGAGCTTGTTGCTCCCGTCAACCTTACGTTTTCACCTCTGTGTGCTTCCTTTGTTGCAGCCTGCATCCAGATTTTGTTTTGTTTTGTTTTGTTTTGTTTTGTTTTGTTTTGTTTTGTTTTGTTTTGTTTTGTTTTGTTTTGTTTTGTTTTGTTTTGTTTTGTTTTGTTTTGTTTTGTGCCTTACGCCTGAGTGTAGGCACTGGGGAATGGGAGAGTCCTGGCACCGTGGCTTAGTTGGTCAAAGCGCCTGTCTTGTAAACAGGAAACCCTGGGTTCGACTCCCAGGGTTTCAAGGTCATAGTTGCCAGAAATCATTTCCAGCACACGTTTTTCTTTGTCGTTGAATGCAACATACGTGACCATTGGGGGAGAGATAGCAAGCAAGAGAGTTAGATATCGAGAGTCATAGATAGATAGCTAGCTAGATAGATAGATAGATGGATGGATGGACGTCAAGGCAAGCATCTGATTGACAGTGGTCCGTGATCTGCTGTTATGCTACAATGCTACTGACCATTGGCGGAGCGATAGCAAGCAAGAGAGTTAGATATCGAGAGTCATAGATAGATAGATAGATGGATAGATGGATGGACGGCAAGGCAAGCATCTGATTGACAGTGGTCTGTGATCTGCTGTTTTGAAACTATGATACTGACCATTGGGGGAGCGATAGCAAGCAAGAGAGTTAGATATCGAGAGACAAAGATACATAGATAGATAGATGGATGGATGGATGGACGGCAAGGCAAGCATCTGATTGACAGTGGTCCGTGATCTGCTGTTATGCTACTATGCTACTGACCATTGGGGGAGCGATACCAAGCAAGAGAGTTAGATATCGAGAGTCATAGATAGATAGATAGATAGATAGATGGATGGATGGATGGACGGCAAGGCAAGAATCTGATTGACAGTGGTCCGTGATCTGCTGTTATGCTACAATGCTACTGACCATTGGGGGAGCGATAGCAAGCAAGAGAGTTAGATATCGAGAGTCATAGATTGATAGATAGATAGATTGATGGATGGATGGACGGCAAGGCAAGCACCTGATTGACAGTGGTCCGTGATCTGCTGTTATGCTACTATGCTACTGACCATTGAGGGAGCGATAGCAAGCAAGAGAGTTAGATATCGAGAGTCATAGATAGATAGATAGATAGATAGATGGATGGATGGATGGACGACAAGGCAAGCATCTGATTGACAGTGGTCCGTGATCTGCTGTTATGCTACTATGCTACTGACCATTGGGGGAGCGATAGCAAGCAAGAGAGTCAGATATCTAGAGTCAAAGATAGATCGATAGATAGATAGATGGATGGATGGACGGCAAGGCAAGCATCTGATTGACAGTGGTCCGTGATCTGCTGTTATGCTACTATGCTACTGACCATTGGGGGAGCGATAGCAAGCAAGAGAGTTAGATATCGAGAGTCATAGATAGATAGATAGATAGATGGATGGATGGATGGACGGCAAGGCAAGCATCTGATTGACAGTGGTCCGTGATCTGCTGTTATGCTACTATGCTACTGACCATTGGGGGAGCGATAGCAAGCAAGAGAGTTAGATATCGAGAGTCATAGATAGATAGATAGATGGATGGATGGATGGACGGCAAGGCAAGCATCTGATTGACAGTGGTCCGTGATCTGCTGTTATGCTACTATACTACTGACCATTGGGGAAGCAATAGCATGCAAAAAAGTTAGATATCAAGAGTCATAGATAGATAGATAGATAGATAGATGGATGGATGGATGGACGGCAAGGCAAGCATATGATTGACAGTGGTCCGTGATCTGCTGTTATGCTACTATGCTACTGACCATTGGGGGAGCGATAGCAAGCAAGAGAGTTAGATATCGAGAGACATAGATACATAGAAAGATAGATGGATGGATGGATGGACGGCAAGGCAAGATCTGATTGACAGTGGTCTGTGATCTGCTGTTATGCAACTATGCTACTGACCATTGGGGGAGCGTTAGCAAGCAAGAGAGTTAGATATCGAGAGTCATAGATAGATGGATGGATGGATGGACGGCAAGGCAAGCATCTGATTGACAGTGGTCAGTGATCTGCTGTTATGCTACTATGCTACTGACCATTGGGGGAGCGATAGCAAGCAAGAGAGTTAGATATTGAGAGTCATAGATAGATAGATAGATAGATGGATGGATGGATGGACGGCAAGGCAAGCATCTGATTGACAGTGGTCTGTGATCTGCTGTTATGCTACTATGCTACTGACCATTGGGGGAGCGATAGCAAGCAAGAGAGTTAGATATCGAGAGTCATAGATAGATAGATAGATAGATGGATGGATGGATGGACGGCAAGGCAAGCATCTGATTGACAGTGGTCCGTGATCAGCTGTTATGCTACTATGCTACTGACCATTGGGGGAGCGATAGCAAGCAAGAGAGTTAGATATCGAGAGTCATAGATAGATAGATAGATAGATGGATGGATGGACGGCAAGGCAAGCATCTGATTGACAGTGGTCCATGATCTGCTGATATGCTACTATTCTACTGACCATTGTGGTAGCGATATCAAGCAAGAGAGTTAGATATTGAGAGTCATAGATAGATAGATAGATGGATGGATGGATGGATGGACGGCAAGGCAAGCATCTGATTGACAGTGGTCCGTGATCTGCTGTTATGCTACTATGCTACTGACCATTGGGGGAGCGATAGCAAGCAAGAGAGTTAGATATCGAGAGTCATAGATAGATAGATAGATAGATGGATGGATGGACGGAAAGGCAAGCATCTGATTGACAGTGGTCCCTGATCTGCTGATATGCTACTATTCTACTGACCATTGTGGTAGCGATAGCAAGCAAGAGAGTTAGATATTGAGAGTCATAGATAGATAGATAGATAGATGGATGGATGGATGGACGGCAAGGCAAGCATCTGATTGACAGTGGTCCGTGATCTGCTGTTATGCTACTATGCTACTGACCATTGGGGGAGCGATAGCAAGCAAGAGAGTTAGATATCGAGAGTCATAGATAGATAGATAGATAGATAGATAGATGGATGGATGGATGGACGGCAAGGCAAGCATCTGATTGACAGTGGTCCGTGATCTGCTGTTATGCTTCTATGCTACTGACCATTGGGGGAGCGATAGCAAGCAAGAGAGTTCGATATCGAGAGTCATAGATAGATAGATAGATAGATGGATGGATGGATGGACGGCAAGGCAAGCATCTGATTGACAGTGGTCCGTGATCAGCTGTTATGCTACTATGCTACTGACCATTGGGGGAGCGATAGCAAGCAAGAGAGTTAGATATCGAGAGTCATAGATAGATAGATAGATAGATGGATGGATGGACGGAAAGGCAAGCATCTGATTGACAGTGGTCCATGATCTGCTGATATGCTACTATTCTACTGACCATTGTGGTAGCGATAGCAAGCAAGAGAGTTAGATATTGAGAGTCATAGATAGATAGATAGATAGATGGATGGATGGATGGACGGCAAGGCAAGCATCTGATTGACAGTGGTCCGTGATCTGCTGTTATGCTACTATGCTACTGACCATTGGGGGAGCGATAGCAAGCAAGAGAGTTAGATATCGAGAGTCATAGATAGATAGATAGATAGATAGATGGATGGATGGATGGACGGCAAGGCAAGCATCTGATTGACAGTGGTCCGTGATCTGCTGTTATGCTTCTATGCTACTGACCATTGGGGGAGCGATAGCAAGCAAGAGAGTTCGATATCGAGAGTCATAGATAGATAGATAGATAGATGGATGGATGGATGGACGGCAAGGCAAGCATCTGATTGACAGTGGTCCGTGATCAGCTGTTATGCTACTATGCTACTGACCATTGGGGGAGCGATAGCAAGCAAGAGAGTTAGATATCGAGAGTCATAGATAGATAGATAGATAGATGGATGGATGGACGGCAAGGCAAGCATCTGATTGACAGTGGTCCGTGATCTGCTGTTATGCTACTATGCTACTGACCATTGGGGTAGCGATAGCAAGCAAGAGAGTTAGATATCAAGAGTCATAGATAGATAGATAGATAGATGGATGGATGGATGGATGGACGGCAAGGCAAGCATCTGATTGACAGTGGTCCGTGATCTGCTGTTATGCTACTATGCTACTGACCATTGGGGGAGCGATAGCAAGCAAGAGAGTTAGATATCGAGAGTCATAGATAGATAGATAGATAGATGGATGGATGGACGGAAAGGCAAGCATCTGATTGACAGTGGTCCGTGATCTGCTGTTATGCTACTATACTACTGACCATTGGGGAAGCAATAGCATGCAAAAAAGTTAGATATCAAGATTCATAGATAGATAGATAGATAGATAGATGGATGGATGGATGGACGGCAAGGCAAGCATATGATTGACAGTGGTCCGTGATCTGCTGTTATGCTACTATGCTACTGACCATTGGGGGAGCGATAGCAAGCAAGAGAGTTAGATATCGAGAGACATAGATACATAGAAAGATAGATGGATGGATGGATGGACGGCAAGGCAAGATCTGATTGACAGTGGTCTGTGATCTGCTGTTATGCAACTATGCTACTGACCATTGGGGGAGCGTTAGCAAGCAAGAGAGTTAGATATCGAGAGTCATAGATAGATGGATGGATGGATGGACGGCAAGGCAAGCATCTGATTGACAGTGGTCAGTGATCTGCTGTTATGCTACTATGCTACTGACCATTGGGGGAGCGATAGCAAGCAAGAGAGTTAGATATTGAGAGTCATAGATAGATAGATAGATAGATGGATGGATGGATGGACGGCAAGGCAAGCATCTGATTGACAGTGGTCTGTGATCTGCTGTTATGCTACTATGCTACTGACCATTGGGGGAGCGATAGCAAGCAAGAGAGTTAGATATCGAGAGTCATAGATAGATAGATAGATAGATGGATGGATGGATGGACGGCAAGGCAAGCATCTGATTGACAGTGGTCCGTGATCAGCTGTTATGCTACTATGCTACTGACCATTGGGGGAGCGATAGCAAGCAAGAGAGTTAGATATCGAGAGTCATAGATAGATAGATAGATAGATGGATGGATGGACGGCAAGGCAAGCATCTGATTGACAGTGGTCCATGATCTGCTGATATGCTACTATTCTACTGACCATTGTGGTAGCGATAGCAAGCAAGAGAGTTAGATATTGAGAGTCATAGATAGATAGATAGATGGATGGATGGATGGATGGACGGCAAGGCAAGCATCTGATTGACAGTGGTCCGTGATCTGCTGTTATGCTACTATGCTACTGACCATTGGGGGAGCGATAGCAAGCAAGAGAGTTAGATATCGAGAGTCATAGATAGATAGATAGATAGATGGATGGATGGACGGAAAGGCAAGCATCTGATTGACAGTGGTCCCTGATCTGCTGATATGCTACTATTCTACTGACCATTGTGGTAGCGATAGCAAGCAAGAGAGTTAGATATTGAGAGTCATAGATAGATAGATAGATAGATGGATGGATGGATGGACGGCAAGGCAAGCATCTGATTGACAGTGGTCCGTGATCTGCTGTTATGCTACTATGCTACTGACCATTGGGGGAGCGATAGCAAGCAAGAGAGTTAGATATCGAGAGTCATAGATAGATAGATAGATAGATAGATGGATGGATGGATGGACGGCAAGGCAAGCATCTGATTGACAGTGGTCCGTGATCTGCTGTTATGCTTCTATGCTACTGACCATTGGGGGAGCGATAGCAAGCAAGAGAGTTCGATATCGAGAGTCATAGATAGATAGATAGATAGATGGATGGATGGATGGACGGCAAGGCAAGCATCTGATTGACAGTGGTCCGTGATCAGCTGTTATTCTACTATGCTACTGACCATTGGGGGAGCGATAGCAAGCAAGAGAGTTAGATATCGAGAGTCATAGATAGATAGATAGATAGATGGATGGATGGACGGCAAGGCAAGCATCTGATTGACAGTGGTCCGTGATCTGCTGTTATGCTACTATGCTACTGACCATTGGGGTAGCGATAGCAAGCAAGAGAGTTAGATATCAAGAGTCATAGATAGATAGATAGATAGATGGATGGATGGATGGATGGACGGCAAGGCAAGCATCTGATTGACAGTGGTCCGTGATCTGCTGTTATGCTACTATGCTACTGACCATTGGGGGAGCGATAGCAAGCAAGAGAGTTAGATATCGAGAGTCATAGATAGATAGATAGATAGATGGATGGATGGATGGACGGCAAGGCAAGCATCTGATTGACAGTGGTCCGTGATCTGCTGTTATGCTACCATGCTACTG
The DNA here is from genome assembly GCF_036373705.1 of Amia ocellicauda. Classification (NCBI taxonomy): domain Eukaryota; kingdom Metazoa; phylum Chordata; class Actinopteri; order Amiiformes; family Amiidae; genus Amia; species Amia ocellicauda. The sequence goes on along the minus strand of NC_089851.1, from coordinate 60,311,029 downwards.
ACCATTGGGGGAGCGATAGCAAGCAAGAGAGTTAGATATCGAGAGTCATAGATAGATAGATAGATAGATGGATGGATGGACGGAAAGGCAAGCATCTGATTGACAGTGGTCCGTGATCTGCTGTTATGCTACTATACTACTGACCATTGGGGAAGCAATAGCATGCAAAAAAGTTAGATATCAAGAGTCATAGATAGATAGATAGATAGATAGATGGATGGATGGATGGACGGCAAGGCAAGCATATGATTGACAGTGGTCCGTGATCTGCTGTTATGCTACTATGCTACTGACCATTGGGGGAGCGATAGCAAGCAAGAGAGTTAGATATCGAGAAACATAGATAGATAGATGGACGGCAAGGCAAGCATCTGATTGACAGTGGTCCGTGATCTGCTGTTATGCTACTATGCTACTGACCATTGGGGGAGCGATAGCAAGCAAGAGAGTTAGATATCGAGAGACATAGATACATAGAAAGATAGATGGATAGATGGATGGACGGCAAGGCAAGATCTGATTGACAGTGGTCTGTGATCTGCTGTTATGCAACTATGCTACTGACCATTGGGGGAGCGATAGCAAGCAAGAGAGTTAGATATCGAGAGTCATAGATAGATGGATGGATGGATGGACGGCAAGGCAAGCATCTGATTGACAGTGGTCAGTGATCTGCTGTTATGCTACTATGCTACTGACCATTGGGGGAGCGATAGCAAGCAAGAGAGTTAGATATTGAGAGTCATAGATAGATAGATAGATAGATGGATGGATGGATGGACGGCAAGGCAAGCATCTGATTGACAGTGGTCTGTGATCTGCTGTTATGCTACTATGCTACTGACCATTGGGGGAGCGATAGCAAGCAAGAGAGTTAGATATCGAGAGTCATAGATAGATAGATAGATAGATAGATAGATAGATAGATGGATGGATGGATGGACGGCAAGGCAAGCATCTGATTGACAGTGGTCCGTGATCTGCTGTTATGCTACTATGCTACTGACCATTGGGGGACCGATAGCAAGTAAGAGAGTTAGATATCGAGAGTTATAGATAGATAGATAGATAGATAGATAGATGGATGGATGGATGGACGGCAAGGCAAGCATCTGATTGACAGTGGTCCGTGATCTGCTGTTATGCTACTATGCTACTGACCATTGGGGGAGCGATAGCAAGCAAGAGAGTTAGATATCGAGAGTCACAGTTAGATAGATAGATAGATAGATAGATAGATAGATGGATGGATGGATGGACGGCAAGGCAAGCATCTGAATGACAGTGGTCTGTGATCTGCTGTTATGCAACTATGCTACTGACCATTGGGGGAGCGATAGCAAGGAAGAGAGTTAGATATCGAGAGTCATAGATAGATGGATGGATGGATGGACGGCAAGGCAAGCATCTGATTGACAGTGGTCCATGATCTGCTGTTATGCTACAATTCTACTGACCATTGGGGGAGCGATAGCAAGCAAGAGAGTTAGATATCAAGAGTCATAGATAGATAGATAGATAGATGGATGGACGGCAAGGCAAGCATCTGATTGACAGTGGTCCGTGATCTGCTGTTATGCTACTATGCTACTGACCATTGTAGGAGCGTTAGCAAGCAAGAGAGTTAGATATCGAGAGACATAGATACATAGAAAGATAGATGGATGGATGGATGGACGGCAAGGCAAGCATCTGATTGACAGTGGTCTGTGATCTGCTGTTATGCAACTATGCTACTGAACATTGGGGGAGCGATAGCAAGCAAGAGAGTTAGATATCGAGAGTCATAGATAGATGGATGGATGGGTGGACGGCAAGGCAAGCATCTGATTGACAGTGGTTCTTGATCTGCTGTTATGCTACTATGCTACTGACCATTGGGGGAGCGATAGCAAGCAAGAGAGTTAGATATCGAGAGTCATAGATAGATAGATAGATGGATGGATGGATGGACGGCAAGGCAAGCATATGATTGACAGTGGTCCGTGATCTGCTGTTATGCTACTATGCTATTGACCATTGGGGGAGCGATAGCAAGCAAGAGAGTTAGATATCGAGAGTCATAGATAGATAGATTGATAGATAGATAGATGGATGGATGGATGGACGGCAAGGCAAGCATCTGATTGATAGTGGTCCGTGATCTGCTGTTATGCTACTATGCTACTGACCATTGGGGGAGCGATAGCAAGCAAGAGAGTTAGATATCGAGAGTCATAGATAGATAGATAGATAGATAGATAGATAGATGGATGGATGGATGGACGGCAAGGCAAGGCAAGCATCTGATTGACAGTGGTCCGTGATCTGCTGTTGTGCTACTATGCTACTGACCATTGGGAGAGCGATAGCAAGCAAGAGAGTTAGATATCGAGAGTCATAGATAGATAGATAGATTGATAGATAGATAGATGGATGGATGGATGGACGGCAAGGCAAGCATCTGATTGATAGTGGTCCGTGATCTGCTGTTATGCTACTATGCTACTGACCATTGGGGGAGCGATAGCAAGCAAGAGTTAGATATCGAGAGTCATAGATAGATATAGATAGATAGATAGATGGATGGATGGATGGACGGCAAGGCAAGCATCTGATTGACAGTGGTCCGTGATCTGCTGTTATGCTACTATACTACTGACCATTGGGGAAGCAATAGCATGCAAGAGAGTTAGATATCGAGAGTCATAGATAGATAGATAGATAGATAGATGGATGGATGGATGGACGGCAAGGCAAGCATATGATTGACAGTGGTCCGTGATCTGCTGTTATGCTACTATGCTACTGACCATTGGGGGAGCGATAGCAAGCAAGAGAGTTAGATATCGAGAGTCATAGATAGATAGATTGATAGATAGATAGATGGATGGATGGATGGACGGCAAGGCAAGCATCTGATTGATAGTGGTCCGTGATCTGCTGTTATGCTACTATGCTACTGACCATTGGGGGAGCGATAGCAAGCAAGAGAGTTAGATATCGAGAGTCATAGATAGATAGATGGACGGCAAGGCAAGCATCTGATTGACAGTGGTCCGTGATCTGCTGTTATGCTACTATGCTACTGACCATTGGGGGAGCGATAGCAAGCAAGAGAGTTAGATATCGAGAGACATAGATACATAGAAAGATAGATGGATGGATGGATGGACGGCAAGGCAAGCATCTGATTGACAGTGGTCTGTGATCTGCTGTTATGCTACTATGCTACTGACCATTGGGGGAGCGATAGCAAGCAAGAGAGTTAGATATCGAGAGTCATAGATAGATGGATGGATGGATGGACGGCAAGGCAAGCATCTGATTGACAGTGGTCCATGATCTGCTGTTATGCTACAATTCTACTGACCATTGGGGGAGCGATAGCAAGCAAGAGAGTTAGATATCGAGAGTCATAGATAGATAGATAGATAGATGGATGGATGGACGGCAAGGCAAGCATCTGATTGACAGTGGTCCGTGATCTGCTGTTATGCTACTATGCTACTGACCATTGGGGGAGTGATAGCAAGCAAGAGAGTTAGATATCGAGAAACATAGACAGAAAGATAGATAGATGGATGGATGGATGGACGGCAAGGCAAGCATCTGATTGACAGTGGTCCGTGATCTGCTGTTATGCTACTATGCTATTGACCATTGGGGGAGCGATAGCAAGCAAGAGAGTTAGATATCGAGAGTCATAGATAGATAGATAGATAGATGGATGGATGGACGGCAAGGCAAGCATCTGATTGACAGTGGTCCGTGATCTGCTGTTATGCTACTATGCTACTGACCATTGGGGGAGCGATAGCAAGCAAGAGAGTTAGATATCAAGAGTCATAGATAGATAGATAGATAGATGGATGGACGGCAAGGCAAGCATCTGATTGACAGTGGTCCGTGATCTGCTGTTATGCTACTATGCTACTGACCATTGGGGGAGCGATAGCAAGCAAGAGAGTTAGATATCAAGAGTCATAGATAGATAAATAGATAGATGGATGGATGGACGGCAAGGCAAGCATCTGATTGACAGTGGTCCGTGATCTGCTGTTATGCTACTATGCTACTGACCATTGGGGGAGCGTTAGCAAGCAAGAGAGTTAGATATCGAGAGACATAGATACATAGAAAGATAGATGGATGGATGGATGGACGGCAAGGCAAGCATCTGATTGACAGTGGTCTGTGATCTGCTGTTATGCAACTATGCTACTGACCATTGGGGGAGCGATAGCAAGCAAGAGAGTAAGATATCGAGAGTCATAGATAGATGGATGGATGGATGGACGGCAAGGCAAGCATCCTATTGACAGTGGTTCTTGATCTGCTGTTATGCTACTATGCTACTGACCATTGGGGGAGCGATAGCAAGCAAGAGAGTTAGATATCGAGAGTCATAGATAGATAGATAGATGGATGGATGGAAGGACGGCAAGGCAAGCATCTGATTGACAGTGGTCCGTGATCTGCTGTTATGCTACAATGCTACTGACCATTGGGGGAGCGATAGCAAGCAAGAGAGTTAGATATCGAGAGTCATAGATAGATAGATAGATAGATGGATGGATGGACGGCAAGGCAAGCATCTGATTGACAGTGGTCCGTGATCTTCTGTTATGCTACTATGCTACTGACCATTGGGGGAGCGATAGCAAGCAAGAGAGTTAGATATCGAGAGTCATAGATAGATAGATAGATAGATGGATGGATGGACGGCAAGGCAAGCATCTGATTGACAGTGGTCTGTGATCTGCTGTTATGCAACTATGCTACTGACCATTGGGGGAGCGATAGCAAGCAAGAGAGTTAGATATCGAGAGTCATAGATAGATGGATGGATGGATGGACGGCAAGGCAAGCATCTGATTGACAGTGGTCCGTGATCTGCTGTTATGCTACAATGCTACTGACCATTGGGGGAACGATAGCAAGCAAGAGAGTTAGATATCGAGAGTCATAGATAGATAGATAGATAGATGGATGGATGGACGGCAAGGCAAGCATCTGATTGATAGTGGTCCGTGATCTGCTGTTATGCTACTATGCTACTGACCATTGGGGGACCGATAGCAAGCAAGAGAGTTAGATATCGAGAGTCATAGATAGATAGATAGATAGATAGATGGATGGATGGATGGACGGGAAGGCAAGCATCTGATTGACACTGGTTCTTGATCTGCTGTTATGCAACTATGCTACTGACCATTGGGGGAGCGATAGCAAGCAAGAGAGTTAGATATCGAGAGTCATAGATAGATGGATGGATGGATGGACGGCAAGGCAAGCATCTGATTGACAGTGGTCCGTGATCTGCTGTTATGCTACAATGCTACTGACCTTTGGGGGAGCGATAGCAAGCAAGAGAGTTAGATATCGAGAGTCATAGATAGATAGATAGATAGATGGATGGATGGACGGCAAGGCAAGCATCTGATTGACAGTGGTCCGTGATCTGCTGTTGTGCTACTATGCTACTGACCATTGGGGGAGCGATAGCAAGCAAGAGAGTTAGATATCGAGAGTCATAGATAGATAGATTGATAGATAGATAGATGGATGGATGGATGGACGGCAAGGCAAGCATCTGATTGATAGTGGTCCGTGACCTGCTGTTATGCTACTATGCTACTGACCATTGGGGGAGCGATAGCAAGCAAGAGAGTTAGATATCGAGAGTCATAGATAGATAGATAGATAGATAGATAGATAGATAGATAGATAGATGGATGGATGGATGGACGGCAAGGCAAGCATCTGATTGACAGTGGTCCGTGATCTGCTGTTATGCTACTATGCTACTGACCATTGGGGGACCGATAGCAAGTAAGAGAGTTAGATATCGAGAGTTATAGATAGATAGATAGATAGATAGATAGATGGATGGATGGATGGACGGCAAGGCAAGCATCTGATTGACAGTGGTCCGTGATCTGCTGTTATGCTACTATGCTACTGACCATTGGGGGAGCGATAGCAAGCAAGAGAGTTAGATATCGAGAGTCACAGTTAGATAGATAGATAGATAGATAGATAGATAGATGGATGGATGGATGGACGGCAAGGCAAGCATCTGAATGACAGTGGTCTGTGATCTGCTGTTATGCAACTATGCTACTGACCATTGGGGGAGCGATAGCAAGGAAGAGAGTTAGATATCGAGAGTCATAGATAGATGGATGGATGGATGGACGGCAAGGCAAGCATCTGATTGACAGTGGTCCATGATCTGCTGTTATGCTACAATTCTACTGACCATTGGGGGAGCGATAGCAAGCAAGAGAGTTAGATATCAAGAGTCATAGATAGATAGATAGATAGATGGATGGACGGCAAGGCAAGCATCTGATTGACAGTGGTCCGTGATCTGCTGTTATGCTACTATGCTACTGACCATTGTAGGAGCGTTAGCAAGCAAGAGAGTTAGATATCGAGAGACATAGATACATAGAAAGATAGATGGATGGATGGATGGACGGCAAGGCAAGCATCTGATTGACAGTGGTCTGTGATCTGCTGTTATGCAACTATGCTACTGAACATTGGGGGAGCGATAGCAAGCAAGAGAGTTAGATATCGAGAGTCATAGATAGATGGATGGATGGGTGGACGGCAAGGCAAGCATCTGATTGACAGTGGTTCTTGATCTGCTGTTATGCTACTATGCTACTGACCATTGGGGGAGCGATAGCAAGCAAGAGAGTTAGATATCGAGAGTCATAGATAGATAGATAGATGGATGGATGGATGGACGGCAAGGCAAGCATATGATTGACAGTGGTCCGTGATCTGCTGTTATGCTACTATGCTATTGACCATTGGGGGAGCGATAGCAAGCAAGAGAGTTAGATATCGAGAGTCATAGATAGATAGATTGATAGATAGATAGATGGATGGATGGATGGACGGCAAGGCAAGCATCTTATTGATAGTGGTCCGTGATCTGCTGTTATGCTACTATGCTACTGACCATTGGGGGAGCGATAGCAAGCAAGAGAGTTAGATATCGAGAGTCATAGATAGATAGATAGATAGATAGATAGATAGATGGATGGATGGATGGACGGCAAGGCAAGGCAAGCATCTGATTGACAGTGGTCCGTGATCTGCTGTTGTGCTATTATGCTACTGACCATTGGGAGAGCGATAGCAAGCAAGAGAGTTAGATATCGAGAGTCATAGATAGATAGATAGATTGATAGATAGATAGATGGATGGATGGATGGACGGCAAGGCAAGCATCTGATTGATAGTGGTCCGTGATCTGCTGTTATGCTACTATGCTACTGACCATTGGGGGAGCGATAGCAAGCAAGAGTTAGATATCGAGAGTCATAGATAGATAGATAGATAGATAGATAGATGGATGGATGGATGGACGGCAAGGCAAGCATCTGATTGACAGTGGTCCGTGATCTGCTGTTATGCTACTATACTACTGACCATTGGGGAAGCAATAGCATGCAAGAGAGTTAGATATCGAGAGTCATAGATAGATAGATAGATAGATAGATGGATGGATGGATGGACGGCAAGGCAAGCATATGATTGACAGTGGTCCGTGATCTGCTGTTATGCTACTATGCTACTGACCATTGGGGGAGCGATAGCAAGCAAGAGAGTTAGATATCGAGAGTCATAGATAGATAGATTGATAGATAGATAGATGGATGGATGGATGGACGGCAAGGCAAGCATCTGATTGATAGTGGTCCGTGATCTGCTGTTATGCTACTATGCTACTGACCATTGGGGGAGCGATAGCAAGCAAGAGAGTTAGATATCGAGAGTCATAGATAGATAGATAGATAGATAGATAGATGGATGGATGGATGGACGGCAAGGCAAGGCAAGCATCTGATTGACAGTGGTCCGTGATCTGCTGTTATGCTACTATGCTACTGACCATTGGGGGAGCGATAGCAAGCAAGAGAGTTAGATATCGAGAGTCATAGATAGATAGATAGATAGATAGATAGATAGATAGATAGATAGATGGATGGATGGATGGACGGCAAGGCAAGCATCTGATTGACAGTGGTCCGTGATCTGCTGTTATGCTACTATGCTACTGACCATTGGGGGACCGATAGCAAGTAAGAGAGTTAGATATCGAGAGTTATAGATAGATAGATAGATAGATAGATAGATGGATGGATGGATGGACGGCAAGGCAAGCATCTGATTGACAGTGGTCCGTGATCTGCTGTTATGCTACTATGCTACTGACCATTGGGGGAGCGATAGCAAGCAAGAGAGTTAGATATCGAGAGTCACAGTTAGATAGATAGATAGATAGATAGATAGATAGATGGATGGATGGATGGACGGCAAGGCAAGCATCTGAATGACAGTGGTCTGTGATCTGCTGTTATGCAACTATGCTACTGACCATTGGGGGAGCGATAGCAAGGAAGAGAGTTAGATATCGAGAGTCATAGATAGATGGATGGATGGATGGACGGCAAGGCAAGCATCTGATTGACAGTGGTCCGTGATCTGCTGTTATGCTACTATGCTACTGACCATTGGGGGAGCGATAGCAAGCAAGAGAGTTAGATATCAAGAGTCATAGATAGATAGATAGATAGATGGATGGACGGCAAGGCAAGCATCTGATTGACAGTGGTCCGTGATCTGCTGTTATGCTACTATGCTACTGACCATTGTAGGAGCGTTAGCAAGCAAGAGAGTTAGATATCGAGAGACATAGATACATAGAAAGATAGATGGATGGATGGATGGACGGCAAGGCAAGCATCTGATTGACAGTGGTCTGTGATCTGCTGTTATGCAACTATGCTACTGAACATTGGGGGAGCGATAGCAAGCAAGAGAGTTAGATATCGAGAGTCATAGATAGATGGATGGATGGGTGGACGGCAAGGCAAGCATCTGATTGACAGTGGTTCTTGATCTGCTGTTATGCTACTATGCTACTGACCATTGGGGGAGCGATAGCAAGCAAGAGAGTTAGATATCGAGAGTCATAGATAGATAGATAGATGGATGGATGGATGGACGGCAAGGCAAGCATATGATTGACAGTGGTCCGTGATCTGCTGTTATGCTACTATGCTATTGACCATTGGGGGAGCGATAGCAAGCAAGAGAGTTAGATATCGAGAGTCATAGATAGATAGATTGATAGATAGATAGATGGATGGATGGATGGACGGCAAGGCAAGCATCTGATTGATAGTGGTCCGTGATCTGCTGTTATGCTACTATGCTACTGACCATTGGGGGAGCGATAGCAAGCAAGAGAGTTAGATATCGAGAGTCATAGATAGATAGATAGATAGATAGATAGATAGATGGATGGATGGATGGACGGCAAGGCAAGGCAAGCATCTGATTGACAGTGGTCCGTGATCTGCTGTTGTGCTATTATGCTACTGACCATTGGGAGAGCGATAGCAAGCAAGAGAGTTAGATATCGAGAGTCATAGATAGATAGATAGATTGATAGATAGATAGATGGATGGATGGATGGACGGCAAGGCAAGCATCTGATTGATAGTGGTCCGTGATCTGCTGTTATGCTACTATGCTACTGACCATTGGGGGAGCGATAGCAAGCAAGAGTTAGATATCGAGAGTCATAGATAGATAGATAGATAGATAGATAGATGGATGGATGGATGGACGGCAAGGCAAGCATCTGATTGACAGTGGTCCGTGATCTGCTGTTATGCTACTATACTACTGACCATTGGGGAAGCAATAGCATGCAAGAGAGTTAGATATCGAGAGTCATAGATAGATAGATAGATAGATAGATGGATGGATGGATGGACGGCAAGGCAAGCATATGATTGACAGTGGTCCGTGATCTGCTGTTATGCTACTATGCTACTGACCATTGGGGGAGCGATAGCAAGCAAGAGAGTTAGATATCGAGAGTCATAGATAGATAGATTGATAGATAGATAGATGGATGGATGGATGGACGGCAAGGCAAGCATCTGATTGATAGTGGTCCGTGATCTGCTGTTATGCTACTATGCTACTGACCATTGGGGGAGCGATAGCAAGCAAGAGAGTTAGATATCGAGAGTCATAGATAGATAGATAGATAGATAGATAGATGGATGGATGGATGGACGGCAAGGCAAGGCAAGCATCTGATTGACAGTGGTCCGTGATCTGCTGTTATGCTACTATGCTACTGACCATTGAAGGAGCGATAGCAAGCAAGAGAGTTAGATATCGAGAGTCATAGATAGATAGATGGACGGCAAGGCAAGCATCTGATTGACAGTGGTCCGTGATCTGCTGTTATGCTACTATGCTACTGACCATTGGGGGAGCGATAGCAAGCAAGAGAGTTAGATATCGAGAGACATAGATACATAGAAAGATAGATGGATGGATGGATGGACGGCAAGGCAAGCATCTGATTGACAGTGGTCTGTGATCTGCTGTTATGCTACTATGCTACTGACCATTGGGGGAGCGATAGCAAGCAAGAGAGTTAGATATCGAGAGTCATAGATAGATGGATGGATGGATGGACGGCAAGGCAAGCATCTGATTGACAGTGGTCCATGATCTGCTGTTATGCTACAATTCTACTGACCATTGGGGGAGCGATAGCAAGCAAGAGAGTTAGATATCGAGAGTCATAGATAGATAGATAGATAGATGGATGGATGGACGGCAAGGCAAGCATCTGATTGACAGTGGTCCGTGATCTGCTGTTATGCTACTATGCTACTGACCATTGGGGGAGTGATAGCAAGCAAGAGAGTTAGATATCGAGAAACATAGACCGAAAGATAGATAGATGGATGGATGGATGGACGGCAAGGCAAGCATCTGATTGACAGTGGTCCGTGATCTGCTGTTATGCTACTATGCTATTGACCATTGGGGGAGCGATAGCAAGCAAGAGAGTTAGATATCGAGAGTCATAGATAGATAGATAGATAGATGGATGGATGGACGGCAAGGCAAGCATCTGATTGACAGTGGTCCGTGATCTGCTGTTATGCTACTATGCTACTGACCATTGGGGGAGCGATAGCAAGCAAGAGAGTTAGATATCAAGAGTCATAGATAGATAGATAGATAGATGGATGGACGGCAAGGCAAGCATCTGATTGACAGTGGTCCGTGATCTGCTGTTATGCTACTATGCTACTGACCATTGGGGGAGCGATAGCAAGGAAGAGAGTTAGATATCAAGAGTCATAGATAGATAAATAGATAGATGGATGGATGGACGGCAAGGCAAGCATCTGATTGACAGTGGTCCGTGATCTGCTGTTATGCTACTATGCTACTGACCATTGGGGGAGCGATAGCAAGCAAGAGAGTTAGATATCGAGAGTCATAGATAGATAGATAGATAGATGGATGGATGGACGGCAAGGCAAGCATCTGATTGACAGTGGTCCGTGATCTTCTGTTATGCTACTATGCTACTGACCATTGGGGGAGCGATAGCAAGCAAGAGAGTTAGATATCGAGAGTCATAGATAGATAGATAGATAGATGGATGGATGGACGGCAAGGCAAGCATCTGATTGACAGTGGTCTGTGATCTGCTGTTATGCAACTATGCTACTGACCATTGGGGGAGCGATAGCAAGCAAGAGAGTTAGATATCGAGAGTCATAGATAGATGGATGGATGGATGGACGGCAAGGCAAGCATCTGATTGACAGTGGTCCGTGATCTGCTGTTATGCTACAATGCTACTGACCATTGGGGGAACGATAGCAAGCAAGAGAGTTAGATATCGAGAGTCATAGATAGATAGATAGATAGATGGATGGATGGACGGCAAGGCAAGCATCTGATTGATAGTGGTCCGTGATCTGCTGTTATGCTACTATGCTACTGACCATTGGGGGACCGATAGCAAGCAAGAGAGTTAGATATCGAGAGTCATAGATAGATAGATAGATAGATAGATGGATGGATGGATGGACGGGAAGGCAAGCATCTGATTGACACTGGTTCTTGATCTGCTGTTATGCTACTATGCTACTGACCATTGGGGGAGCGATAGCAAGCAAGAGAGTTAGATATCGAGAGTCATAGATAGATAGATAGATGGATGGATGGACGGCAAGGCAAGCATCTGATTGACAGTGGTCCGTGATCTGCTGTTATGCTACTATGCTACTGACCTAACGTCCAATTCCCATTGCCGCCCCTAGACAGTCGCAACAGGGAGCTTGTTGCTCCCGTCAACCTTACGTTTTCACCTCTGTGTGCTTCCTTTGTTGCAGCCTGCATCCAGATTTTGTTTTGTTTTGTTTTGTTTTGTTTTGTTTTGTTTTGTTTTGTTGTTTTGTTCCTTACGCCTGAGTGTAGGCACTGGGGAATGGGAGAGTCCTGGCACCGTGGCTTAATTGGTCAAAGCACCTGTCTCGTAAACAGGAAACCCTGGGTACGACTCCTAGCAGTGCCTTGGTTTATGTTGGCCTAGGCAATGGAAAGGAAGTTTCTAAACGCTCAATACATTTTTGCAAGATGGCCGTCCGCAGCAAGCAGCTTAAGGTTACTGTAGCCGCAGTCTGGCAAGCTGACCGCCAGAAGTAGAAACAATAACAAGGGGCGGGGGGAAAAGTGGGCCGTCCCTGGGTGGATTCGAACCACCATCCTTTTGGTTAACAGCCAAACGCGCTGACCGATTGCGCCACAGAGACAGACAGAGGTGCTTTGGTTGCTGCAGTTGTGCAGTTCCTTCACAGTTGCCAAAAATCATTTCCAGCACACGATTTTCTTTGTCGTTGAATGCAACATACGTGACCATTGGGGGAGCGATAGCAAGCAAGAGAGTTAGATATCGAGAGTCATAGATAGATAGATAGATAGATGGATGGATGGACGGCAAGGCAAGCATCTGATTGACAGTGGTCCGTGATCTGCTGTTATGCTACTATGCTACTGACCATTGGGGGAGCGATAGCAAGCAAGAGAGTTAGATATCAAGAGTCATAGATAGATAGATAGATAGATGGATGGACGGCAAGGCAAGCATCTGATTGACAGTGGTCCGTGATTTGCTACAATGCTACTGACCATTGGGGGAGCGATAGCAAGCAAGAGAGTTAGATATCGAGAGTCTTAGATAGATAGATAGATAGATGGATGGATGGACGGCAAGGCAAGCATCTGATTGACAGTGGTCCGTGATCTTCTGTTATGCTACTATGGTACTGACCATTGGGGGAGCGATAGCAAGCAAGAGAGTTAGATATCGAGAGTCATAGATAGATAGATAGATGGATGGATGGATGGACGGCAAGGCAAGCATCTGATTGACAGTGGTCCGTGATCTGCTGTTATGCTACAATGCTACTGACCATTGGGGGAGCGATAGCAAGCAAGAGAGTTAGATATCGAGAGTCATAGATAGATGGATGGATGGATGGACGGCAAGGCAAACATCTGATTGACAGTGGTCCGTGATCTGCTGTTATGCTACTATGCTACTGACCATTGGGGGAGCGATAGCAAGCAAGAGAGTTAGATATCGAGAGTCATAGATAGATAGATAGATAGATGGATGGATGGATGGACGGCAAGGCAAGCATATGATTGACAGTGGTCCGTGATCTGATGTTATGCTACTATGCTACTGACCATTGGGGGAGCGATAGCAAGCAAGAGAGTTAGATATCGAGAGTCATAGATAGATAGATAGATGGATGGATGGATGGACGGCAAGGCAAGCATCTGATTGATAGTGGTCCGTGATCTGCTGTTATGCTACTATGCTACTGACCATTGGGGGAGCGATAGCAAGCAAGAGAGTTAGATATCGAGAGTCATAGATAGATAGATAGATAGATAGATAGATGGATGGATGGATGGACGGCAAGGCAAGGCAAGCATCTGATTGACAGTGGTCCGTGATCTGCTGTTATGCTACTATGCTACTGACCATTGAAGGAGCGATAGCAAGCAAGAGAGTTAGATATCGAGAGTCATAGATAGATAGATGGACGGCAAGGCAAGCATCTGATTGACAGTGGTCCGTGATCTGCTGTTATGCTACTATGCTACTGACCATTGGGGGAGCGATAGCAAGCAAGAGAGTTAGATATCGAGAGACATAGATACATAGAAAGATAGATGGATGGATGGATGGACGGCAAGGCAAGCATCTGATTGACAGTGGTCTGTGATCTGCTGTTATGCTACTATGCTACTGACCATTGGGGGAGCGATAGCAAGCAAGAGAGTTAGATATCGAGAGTCATAGATAGATGGATGGATGGATGGACGGCAAGGCAAGCATCTGATTGACAGTGGTCCATGATCTGCTGTTATGCTACAATTCTACTGACCATTGGGGGAGCGATAGCAAGCAAGAGAGTTAGATATCGAGAGTCATAGATAGATAGATAGATAGATGGATGGATGGACGGCAAGGCAAGCATCTGATTGACAGTGGTCCGTGATCTGCTGTTATGCTACTATGCTACTGACCATTGGGGGAGTGATAGCAAGCAAGAGAGTTAGATATCGAGAAACATAGACAGAAAGATAGATAGATGGATGGATGGATGGACGGCAAGGCAAGCATCTGATTGACAGTGGTCCGTGATCTGCTGTTATGCTACTATGCTATTGACCATTGGGGGAGCGATAGCAAGCAAGAGAGTTAGATATCGAGAGTCATAGATAGATAGATAGATAGATGGATGGATGGACGGCAAGGCAAGCATCTGATTGACAGTGGTCCGTGATCTGCTGTTATGCTACTATGCTACTGACCATTGGGGGAGCGATAGCAAGCAAGAGAGTTAGATATCAAGAGTCATAGATAGATAGATAGATAGATGGATGGACGGCAAGGCAAGCATCTGATTGACAGTGGTCCGTGATCTGCTGTTATGCTACTATGCTACTGACCATTGGGGGAGCGATAGCAAGCAAGAGAGTTAGATATCAAGAGTCATAGATAGATAAATAGATAGATGGATGGATGGACGGCAAGGCAAGCATCTGATTGACAGTGGTCCGTGATCTGCTGTTATGCTACTATGCTACTGACCATTGGGGGAGCGTTAGCAAGCAAGAGAGTTAGATATCGAGAGACATAGATACATAGAAAGATAGATGGATGGATGGATGGACGGCAAGGCAAGCATCTGATTGACAGTGGTCTGTGATCTGCTGTTATGCAACTATGCTACTGACCATTGGGGGAGCGATAGCAAGCAAGAGAGTAAGATATCGAGAGTCATAGATAGATGGATGGATGGATGGACGGCAAGGCAAGCATCCTATTGACAGTGGTTCTTGATCTGCTGTTATGCTACTATGCTACTGACCATTGGGGGAGCGATAGCAAGCAAGAGAGTTAGATATCGAGAGTCATAGATAGATAGATAGATGGATGGATGGAAGGACGGCAAGGCAAGCATCTGATTGACAGTGGTCCGTGATCTGCTGTTATGCTACAATGCTACTGACCATTGGGGGAGCGATAGCAAGCAAGAGAGTTAGATATCGAGAGTCATAGATAGATAGATAGATAGATGGATGGATGGACGGCAAGGCAAGCATCTGATTGACAGTGGTCCGTGATCTTCTGTTATGCTACTATGCTACTGACCATTGGGGGAGCGATAGCAAGCAAGAGAGTTAGATATCGAGAGTCATAGATAGATAGATAGATAGATGGATGGATGGACGGCAAGGCAAGCATCTGATTGACAGTGGTCTGTGATCTGCTGTTATGCAACTATGCTACTGACCATTGGGGGAGCGATAGCAAGCAAGAGAGTTAGATATCGAGAGTCATAGATAGATGGATGGATGGATGGACGGCAAGGCAAGCATCTGATTGACAGTGGTCCGTGATCTGCTGTTATGCTACAATGCTACTGACCATTGGGGGAACGATAGCAAGCAAGAGAGTTAGATATCGAGAGTCATAGATAGATAGATAGATAGATGGATGGATGGATGGATGGACGGGAAGGCAAGCATCTGATTGACACTGGTTCTTGATCTGCTGTTATGCTACTATGCTACTGACCATTGGGGGAGCGATAGCAAGCAAGAGAGTTAGATATCGAGAGTCATAGATAGATAGATAGATGGATGGATGGACGGCAAGGCAAGCATCTGATTGACAGTGGTCCGTGATCTGCTGTTATGCTACTATGCTACTGACCTAACGTCCAATTCCCATTGCCGCCCCTAGACAGTCGCAACAGGGAGCTTGTTGCTCCCGTCAACCTTACGTTTTCACCTCTGTGTGCTTCCTTTGTTGCAGCCTGCATCCAGATTTTGTTTTGTTTTGTTTTGTTTTGTTTTGTTTTGTTTTGTTTTGTTGTTTTGTTCCTTACGCCTGAGTGTAGGCACTGGGGAATGGGAGAGTCCTGGCACCGTGGCTTAATTGGTCAAAGCACCTGTCTCGTAAACAGGAAACCCTGGGTACGACTCCTAGCAGTGCCTTGGTTTATGTTGGCCTAGGCAATGGAAAGGAAGTTTCTAAACGCTCAATACATTTTTGCAAGATGGCCGTCCGCAGCAAGCAGCTTAAGGTTACTGTAGCCGCAGTCTGGCAAGCTGACCGCCAGAAGTAGAAACAATAACAAGGGGCGGGGGGAAAAGTGGGCCGTCCCTGGGTGGATTCGAACCACCATCCTTTTGGTTAACAGCCAAACGCGCTGACCGATTGCGCCACAGAGACAGACAGAGGTGTTTTGGTTGCTGCAGTTGTGCAGTTCCTTCACAGTTGCCAAAAATCATTTCCAGCACACGATTTTCTTTGTCGTTGAATGCAACATACGTGACCATTGGGGGAGCGATAGCAAGCAAGAGAGTTAGATATCGAGAGTCATAGATAGATAGATAGATAGATGGATGGATGGACGGCAAGGCAAGCATCTGATTGACAGTGGTCCGTGATCTGCTGTTATGCTACTATGCTACTGACCATTGGGGGAGCGATAGCAAGCAAGAGAGTTAGATATCAAGAGTCATAGATAGATAGATAGATAGATGGATGGACGGCAAGGCAAGCATCTGATTGACAGTGGTCCGTGATTTGCTACAATGCTACTGACCATTGGGGGAGCGATAGCAAGCAAGAGAGTTAGATATCGAGAGTCTTAGATAGATAGATAGATAGATGGATGGATGGACGGCAAGGCAAGCATCTGATTGACAGTGGTCCGTGATCTTCTGTTATGCTACTATGGTACTGACCATTGGGGGAGCGATAGCAAGCAAGAGAGTTAGATATCGAGAGTCATAGATAGATAGATAGATGGATGGATGGATGGACGGCAAGGCAAGCATCTGATTGACAGTGGTCCGTGATCTGCTGTTATGCTACAATGCTACTGACCATTGGGGGAGCGATAGCAAGCAAGAGAGTTAGATATCGAGAGTCATAGATAGATGGATGGATGGATGGACGGCAAGGCAAACATCTGATTGACAGTGGTCCGTGATCTGCTGTTATGCTACTATGCTACTGACCATTGGGGGAGCGATAGCAAGCAAGAGAGTTAGATATCGAGAGTCATAGATAGATAGATAGATAGATGGATGGATGGATGGACGGCAAGGCAAGCATATGATTGACAGTGGTCCGTGATCTGATGTTATGCTACTATGCTACTGACCATTGGGGGAGCGATAGCAAGCAAGAGAGTTAGATATCGAGAGTCATAGATAGATAGATAGATGGATGGATGGATGGACGGCAAGGCAAGCATCTGATTGACAGTGGTCCGTGATCTGCTGTTATGCTACAATGCTACTGACCATTGGGGGAGCGATAGCAAGCAAGAGAGTTAGATATCGAGAGTCATAGATAGATGGATGGATGGATGGACGGCAAGGCAAACATCTGATTGACAGTGGTCTGTGATCTGCTGTTATGCTACTATGCTACTGACCATTGGGGGAGCGATAGCAAGCAAGAGAGTTAGATATCGAGAGTCATAGATAGATAGATAGATAGATGGATGGATGGATGGACGGCAAGGAAAGCACCTGATTGACAGTGGTCCGTGAAATAAACAATGTTAGAACAGTGTATGAATAACACTATAGACACTATAGAATGATAGAATAATGCTTGTGTGTATGTTTGTGTGTGTGCGTTTAAGCTTAATGACGTGGCATTCTCATATATGTAACGCCTGCTAACCTGATAATAAAATATTATATACACATGAATTATGTTTATATGTAGTTAATAAATCCATACATACAAACACCATTGTTTATCACGCGTTACATTTTTTATTCAGCACACACAAAAACCAAATAAACTAAAACAGTGAAACACCACTGATAATGTTCCTTGACATACAAACACAATAATAATAATAATAATAATAATAATAATAATAATAATAATAATAATACATTTTTTATTATCAGAATTACACAAGGATTTAACATTTTACAGATAACATCAATGTATGTATTTCTATAGCCTATATATAAACAAACAACAACCAAAATAATAATACAAAAAATAAAACCATGAGGACCCGCTTTACAGAGACAGCCATGGTAATTTCCCAAACAGCCGATGCTTTTTAGCTGGCTGGTCTCTTTGTGGTGTTTCGGGTGGGGTAGCCGTCCCCTCCATCAGAATATCAAAGTCTGGTTCAGGAGAGATAGGATTTCTCTGTATAGACTTAGAACTGTCTCTAGTAGGTGTTGTTTTCAGTTTCTCCAACACCTCCCTGTTTATTCTGTTAGACAGTACCGAACCGGGGATGTTAATCTCCGCCATCGCCATCATAAAACTGCCCCAGCCTTTGGGGGCTCTTCCTGTGGCCAGCGTGTGCGGCTGTGTGACAGCCCTAACCAGATCAATCACATGAGACCCACGAACAGGGCCCCCCTTGTACACAAATTCCCCATTCTCATTCCAGCTAGCTATAGAATTGTTGGACACCATTTCGGCATTTTTATTTTGCCTTTGTGGGATAGCGTCTAAAATATAATCGAAAACAGGCTCTGTGTGCGGTTTTTCGGCCGGGGTATCGGTGTCAGGCATCTGCAAAGTCAAAGTTGCTTTTTCAGATTCTGCCTGCCGCGTCAGCGCTTTGTCATATTCACCCAATTGAGAGCTTTGCAGAATATCTTTCATTTCACCATCCAATTTATATGTGGCTATTTTTCTGATGTCGTGTTCAACTGGAAAGTCCTCTTTAATTTGGCCCATCTGTTTCTGAGGTACTAGATACATTTTCTCAGTGAATTGCATTTTCATCTGGTCAGTAAGCCGGTAATGACGGGAATGGCAATACTTAGCAAATTACCGATAAACCCCCCAGACTGATTCAATAGATTTCTCTTTCTCTTAACAGACACTGTCTTTTTACTAAGTGTTTTTATAATGTGGCCACTTTTCTTGAGTTTCTGAAATTGTTTAGCGCTCAAGCGGATGTTTCCTTTCAGTGTATTTAGAGCGATTTCTGACACGGCCTGTACCAGGTCGCTTCCAGCGGCGCACAGAATGGCCTTGTTGCGGCTTGGCTTTAACCAGCAGCTGCAGGAGAGCCAGTTTTCTCTTCATACGCAGTGACATACTGACAGCCAGAGTCACAGACAGCAAATGTGCTCAACGCTGGAAAACCAGCGGCTTTTACTTTCTTTGTTTTTTAAACACATAAACCACCGGGATGTCAGGGGGGAAAAGACCCGTCCTTAAACGGTATTCATCAGGGGTCTTTGACATGACATCGACAAATAAGTATCCGAAATACTTCTTGGTGGCATCTTCAAAAGCTTCCAAAAAATATTGAGATTTGCCTGGATACATCTGTCGAGCTAACGTTGTACTCTGTAATTTATCTCTCGGTCTTTTGCAGTGTTCTCATCTCAAAGTGCCAGTCACGTTTGACACGTACTATCCCCGGTTGCCGCAGTGCAATGTCTTTTATTTCACCATTTGCACCAGCCTACTTATCCGCATAGTCAAGTATCAAATCTTTTAGGCTATCGAAATTAATTTTCTCACTATTAGCCACGTTTAATGTGATACCCTTTACCTTGATACAGGCTTTCCCTCCTGAGAGCTTATATCCATAGGATTTAGGTCCTGTTGCAACAAACTCTGTAATGTGCTGATCCGGAGGCAGCTCACTTGTCAATTGACCCAGATAATCTCCTAACTTGGGGTCCCACTGTCCTGGCCTGCTTACATAAATGATTGAATCAGTGTCATAATACAAACAACGACCTTGTAATGAATCCAGAAGAGAGTACAGTTCTAACCTAGCATAGGTGGTGGTGAAACTGGCAATACAAATATTTACATTTGAAAGCTGTGTGTAGTGCTCTTTTCCCCGTTTCCAGGTGACACAGGCACATAAAATCATCGTCATCGTCAATAAAATCACAAGACGAGACCTCGTGGTATGGGGCAAACACGTATTTAAATAATTCGTTGGGGTCTCTCACAATACTGGTGTTTTGTAAATCTGGTCGTTGTCCAAATTTTCCCAATAAAGAATTCAAAAACAGTTTTGAAATCTGTCTTTTGGCCGGATTCTTAGTAATGTTGTAATGGTCCAAGTGTACCCCCTCTCTGTCATGATACTCTCTGATGTAGTGTTCACGGTCTGTGTCATTTTTGCACCACTGAGGGTAGCCTGAAGCTTCTTGTTTGCCTTTTAAATGCGTTTTAATATATTCACTAAACAACGTGTTGGTCGAGTGCTTAAAGTGCCAGATCTCGTATAATTCTGCTATTCTGTAACCCTTATCTACAGCAGCCAGCAGCTCTGGCATGCACCAGACACCGGTAAGCGCTCTTTGCTCGTCGCTGTTTGTTCAGGGGGAGCCCTGCTGGGTGTCAGCGCACGTCCGACAGAGTGTAAAGAACAGTTTTTTACCAACTCTGGTCGGTAGCACAGGGAAAAACAACCTTCTAGGAGGGTAAACTTTGACTTTTGCGAGCCCAAAGTAATTTTGTAAATCTTCAAAGCCCTCGCATATTATATCCGGGTGACCAACGGGGAACAATTTTTTTTTATTTACAAACGGGTACAGACTGGTGAAATCATAGTAACGGAGTTCCTAGCCAGGTTTTGGTTGATAATACAGGGTCACTGCATTCATCCACCCACCGAATAGAGACTCCCTGGGGTCTAAAGGCGCTGGTAAATGTGATTCGGAAATAAATGCCCTAACATCCTGGTCTTCATTCAGCATTGTCTTCCATTTGTGTTCCCACATCACTTTAACATCAAACCCTTGTAATTTTAAGAATTCGGTTTTATACATTGTCTTTTGATATAGCCAGCCGAATGTTGTTTTTGTCACACTGTTAACGTCATTTTCGCTATAACAGGTATCGTAACCATGAAAAAAACATCCATGGTACTCAAAAGCAGTGTACACACCGTTTATTACTGCAAAACCATCTAGATAGTACGGGCCAAATTTATGCTCACCACCCAGCTTTAGTGCGTGTTGTATACTGATGTTGTCTGTGTGTTCAGTATACATGAGCCACTGAATAGCGGGGGTCGAGAACCGCTTTTTCTGGTTGTGATAATTGTCGTGCGGGACTAATGCTATGGACTGCGGTCTGAGAAACATGTACCGGTACATGGTCATACACACAGAGGCTAATGTGATGTACTGAAACGGGTCAAGACTGACTTTAATCAGGTCTGAATCAGGGTCAGACGGACACTTCAGACGTATCTGCTCTGTCATACTTAATATCTCGTTTCTAAATGTAGTACAAGCTTGTCTCAGTATGTCCACGTCCTGTCTACAATACCGCTTCAATTCATCAAGTTTGTGCTCATCGTACCATTCCTGAAACTGTGTTTTATCAGCACCCATCATGTAGTCTACCCCGTAAAATTGTGGTTTGCGACCGTGTTAAAGAAGTGTGGGAAATGGCCTTTCTCACCCTCAAACCCCATTGCTTTTGGCATATTGCTCAGTTTCAGAGGCAAGAAATGTAATGAATCAATGAACCTGATGTTCAGAGTGGTCACTGTCATGCACATAATTTTACCTCCTTGTGTGATGAAGTGTGTAGCAACCTTTTCACGTATGAGCTCTCTAATGACCAAGTAGTTATCATAGCCTTTACCATTGTGTGAAATAAAAGTGTAGTTTTTAAAACACGTGTCAATGAAACATTTCACAAAGTCAGATAAGCAAGAATCCCCATAAAACTCCCATGTGCGTTTGTTGTTTATGTGTGAGGCATAAACATAATTTGGGATGTGTGTCCTGTTTCTTGCATGCATTCAAAATCAAAGAAAATGTATTTTTCCGATTGTTTGGGGATGTTTATTACGCTCATGTAGCATACATGATTGTCAGGTGTCTGGATAACACTTTTACAGCGCGGAAAGAGCTTTTCTTCGCAAGTGTGCATTATTGGGAGAAAAGTCCGGCACTCTGTACAGTAAAAGTGTTGAACACACTGAATCTCTTTGGTGGCAGCTTTAGCCTTGTGTCTCCTGAGACAGACACCACCTCTACAGAATATTTTACATACATTGCATCTGGTGATGGTCTCTTTAACCTCAAAACAGTGGGGGTCTAAACACGCTCTGCACAAATTCCGACACGTGTGACTATTTTTATGCCCATATACTGCGTGGCAATAATCACAGAAATAGTTAACACCTATAAATGTTCTGATGTTTAAAACCCCGTAGTAATGCTGTTTGTGAAGTAAAACAAACATCTGTGCATTCTTTCCCTTTCCACAGGCGGTACACACTGGCGGCAAAACATAAATTGTTACCTTGGTTTTTGAAATCAGTGAGGCATGCCCTTTTCTTGTCTATTATCTTGCAAAACAAAATACCTTTTATACGTCTCCGTACCCCACCTTGCATATTAGGATTTCGGTGTGACTTTGCAGTAAATTAGCTATGCTCTCTAGGAAATCTGTTTCATCCAGCTCCCCCAAATGTTGCCTCCTCTAACAGAAAGCATTATTTAATGACCCCGAGCTCAGTCTAAGCTGTACAAAATCATTAGGACCCACATTGTGTGATATTTCATTTAACAGCCCTTGCACAGCACCAGTACGATTCTACCAGATCCAGATTCACAAACCTGAATTCTTCATAAAACTCCATTCCCCGGAACCTGTTAAGTTCCCGGTCATAGTGACGAATACGCTCCAAAGACACCCGAGGCGTGTCCCCACCATCACCACCCTCAACCATTTGTTCAGCATTTTCATTATTCACCTCTAACATTGCTACATCACCACCCCCAATCTGATTATCATTATTATTCGCTTCTAATGCTTACACATCAGACACGTGCAAATCTATATATTCCTGAATTTCCAAGTCTGATTGGTTATTATTATCAGCTTCTAATGCTAATTCATCAGACACAATCAAATCAATATATTCCTGAATTTCCAAGTTTGCTGGGTGGTCATCAACCGCCACTGTGCTGTAATGGTGTCTGTGATCCTGCTAATTGTGACACATCCATTCTAGATTTAAGCCTACGCAGCATTCTTTTGGCTACATTAATATTCTTTATCAGTACTGCCGTGATACGTGCAGACCGAGTGTCTTTGTGTCTTACTTGTTTCATTATTTGTTAATTGCGGTTTTCACTCACAGTGTGACGATTCAGCAAACTCGATGTTATACCCTTTTTGTTTTACCACATTTGTCAAAACATGTATTTTTCTATGAGCTGTGTGTAAATCTTCTACCAGTTGCCAACAAATGTGACATATTTTACTAAACAACAGGGCCCTAGAATCATCAGAGGTCTGAATGCCTGTACAGGGTATTTGTTCACCTGACCTGTCTATCTCTTTATGCACACTCGGAGTGGGGTTAACTGTGCTATTTGTCTGCTTACCTCTTTTTACAGTAGCGGGCTGTCTTACTGCGTGCTTTTCTCTGAAACATGCACTCTACCTTCAAGATGGTTTAGTGACTTGTTAGAAAGTGTGGATGAGAAAGTAATGCAAATAGTTGAGAAGGTTATAAAAAACAAGGCTTATCAAGTGTTTTACAAACATAAATAAAATACTGTTTGTGCCTGCTCTGCTTTTCTGTGCAATAAGACATTATATTAATTCCTAAATTTTTTCAGAGAAAGAAACCCCCGGGGCCCCTGGAATTACGTTTACGTATGTTTGAGGAATCTATGTTTGAAGATGTCATCCTCACTCTAATAGCTCACAAGTTTGGTGATTTGTATGATACTGGTAATTCTGATGTGAAATCGCTAGTTGCTGATGTTGAAAAAACAGTGGCGTCCCTCCCCAATGTGCTCAAGAGAATGCTGTATAAAGAGACACATCCTGGTGAATCTGCTTTTACATCTGTCCAAAAAGTTCTGCAGAGTTCTTTTGGAAATACTATCCCTATCATGACCAAACCCAATTTCTACACTGTGCTAGACAGAATAGTGTCACTGCCCTGGCCAATAAACAAGTAGAGGGAGTAGCTAGTGCAGTACAGTTCAGTTGTTTCTTCCTGGCTGCTGTAGGTGTTGGGGAAGCGGGATCATTGGTCACCCGAGTCAGTATCTAATCTCACTGTCTACATCTGACTTGATGCCTTGTTGTCATTTTTAGAGCTGTCACAATAAAATATTGACATTGAAATATATTTTACTGAGTCTCATATTTTGAATGTCTATACCTTTTCTTTCTCTTTTATTTTTCCAACACTGTACCACCCCAAAAATAATCATAAAATATATAACCTAAAATCATCACACGCACATCACTAAACACAGTTTAAAATACTTTTTTATTAAAACTTTATGTTGTTGTTCTCTTTTTATTTTAATGTATTTTATTTTGCTAACAACTTATCATAACAAACCTAATCATAAAACATAACCTAACACAAATAATAATACGTTTAAACTCTTAAACATTACACACACACACACACATACACCATCAGGGTGAGATGGCAGTAAACACTTGTCAAGATGACCTGTGCCCTTTCCAAAATGCCTGTCATCCTAACAAGATGGAGGTCATCCAAACAAGATGGCTGTCATCCTAACAAGATTACGGTCATCCAAACAAGATGGCTGACAGGAGAGGGTCAAAGGGTAAAACCTGTATCCTAACAAGTTGGCTGACTGGAGAGGATCAAAGGGTACAGGGTAAGGAGGGGCTTCCTGGCCCGTGGGGCTTCTGGGTAAGGAGGGGCTTCCTGGCCCGTGGGGCTTCTGGGTAAGGCGGGGCTTCCCAGCCCATGGGGCTTCTGGGTAGGGGTGGGGCCACCTGACACTTTGACATAAAGTGCCATCATTACTACTCAGAAGCGCAATATGTACAATATCTTTCCTGTTCCTGAGAAAACTATGTTTGAAAACTGTAATTTTTTGCCTGGACTACAATCAAGATGGCTACCAAACCATGTGACATTATGCCGCCATTTTGCGATCTAGTGACCATGCCATAGACCCCTACATCCATTCAAAGTCTGGTGACTTTTTAGACTGCGGTTCAAAAGTTATAGGCATTTGAACATATTCTGGTGGAAGAGAAGAAAAAATAAGTATAATAATAATGACCAGTGACCACCACATTGCTTATGGGATCAATTCTGTCAAGTAACAATCAGTCCAATACATTCTAACATAGTTCCATACTGCACCATATGCATTTATTTGCAACTTGACCATCTCTGAAATTTGATTGGCTCATGGTGGCCATTTTGTTTTCTCAATCAACTTGCCTTGAACAAATCTGATAGAGGAGCTAGCCAAGGTCACGTGTACAAAATTTCATATCAATCAGACCAACCATTTCGGAGATGAAGATCTTTGAAGATTCTTGGCCAATCCAATATGGCTGCCAAACCATATGACTTATTGACTTGTTTTGAACAAATCTGAATTTAGGTCATAACATAACATCACACACCAAGTTTCACATCTGTCCCGTCTGCGGTTTCGGAGAAGAAGATTTTTGTATATTTTCCAAAATGTGTCACTTAAGCCACTATGGCCACCAGACCATGTGACATATGGCCTCCATATTGAATATGGCATAGTACTACATAGCCATCTATCACTGTATGAAGTTTCATGAGTTTTCATCAAGCGTTGGTTTTTATAGGCTTTTGAAAAGATACTGCTGAAAAATAATAATCCTAACAATAACAATAGGGTTCCAGCAACTTCGTTGCTTGGCCCCCAACTTTTGAGGCTTCCAGGTGCTTGGAGTCGAGAAATGTATGGCTTCAGACTCATAAAAATATGAATCAGATGAAGACACATGTTGACAACAATTGTTGCTTAAAGGTTTTGGTAAGTAGAGTATTCAAGGTCAAGTTCCCCCTCTTGTGGTCTAATATTTTAAGGAACAAGCCATTTTAATCTCAATAAACCAACTACACTTATTTGATTGAAATGTATCAATTTAATTACATTAGTAGTACCATCAATACTTCTAATATCATAATATAGTAGTAAACACTTTATTCTCTAAGTTTCATTTTGTGTACTTTAAAACACAATCTAACCATTTAAGTAGCTTTAGATTGCTGCTGCTCTCCATTTTTCCATTTACCTTCTCAAGCTTATTTAGTTGCATACCTGGTGTTTCATATAGTTATCACGTTGATTTCTGATGTATGCGTTATATATATTTACAGCTGGAAAAGCAAAGTATATCACTAAGGAGCAAATAGCTCCAATTAGTTTTTACTATTGCGCCTGACCGAGTATGTCCGTATGTCCGTATGTTGTCTTATGTTCAACTCTATAGAGCCAGCGATTAAATTATCCATTACAGAAATTATCCATTAGGACAAGGCACATCAGGAGGTCTGTGCAATAGGAACAGTCTGGACACCATTTTAAGTTCCGAACGGAATTAACGTCTTTACTATCTACATATTTATTTATTTATTTATACATTGTTTTTTTTTTTTTTTTTTTTTTTTTTTTACATTTTGGCACAAATTATCCTCCATACTATCCATGACAAAATTAAAAATAAATACATGGAGAAAATAATAAATACATGAATTAATGTGGAAATAAATAGATGGATAAATAAACAGATTTTGAATTAAATACAATAATAAATAAATCTCCATGTATTTATTAGAACATGTATTTATTTATTTCAACATTTATTTATTATTTTCACTGCGAATTTGTTTTAAATTTTAATTACAGTGAAAATAATCAATACATTAATACATAAATACATGTTCAAATGGACATTTATTTATGTCAACACTACTACATTTATTCATTTATTTATGTAATGTGAAGCGATTCAAGTAATGAATAAACAATGTATTTGCTAAAATAAGTTTTGCTTAAACTTTAAGGGGAACTGCACCACCATTTTATCTTAATTCTGTTATTTGTATAAATTGTTTTAAATATAGCAATGTCACAAATGTCTGAAGTGAAGATATATTTATTAATATGATTTTCTTAAGGAATAGGTGGCCATTTTCTCTCCACCAGACCCTCGGTAACAGTCTGTACTAGTATGTGTAAGACCTGTAGGCAATACAAAGTAAAAGCATAATAATAATGATGATATTATTTATATCTAGAATGCTAAAGTTCCATGAGAAACATTGTGGAAGTACAGTAAGCAGTATGTTTCAGTGTACATGTAATATATTAAGTACTATAGTACATCACAAGGTACTACAGTAAACTATAGTATACAACAGGCTAGTTCAATATTTGTCTAAGTACCGTAGGAGGCACTATAGTACATTACAAGATACTATAGTATATCACGTAACAAGAGTATACTGTAGTATAACAGTGTACTATCGTATGTCACACATTATTCAGTATACCATAGTATAAAAGTTTAGTGTGGTATACAACAGTGTCCTACAGTATTTGTTGTACTACTGTAGTAAGTACTATAGTATAATTGTATTGTTTTATTGTCTATCTTAATTGTAGTTTTAATATTTAATTAACTATATTTTCTTGTAAAGAGCTTTGCGATACACTATGAAATTTCCATGGAATCCGAAGGTGTTCAATTTTGTTGGATTTCATGAAATCCGAATGCATGAAATTGCATGATTTAATCAGGTGAATACAGATTAAATCGTGATGCAATTGCATGCTATATAAAGGGTGTTTGGGAGCGGGACTACATGGTGAAGTTTTGAGTTTTGAAAGAGAAAAGCAAGATCAAGAGTGTAAATATGTATAGGAATATTTAGTTATGGCAGCTTCTGCCATGCTGTACATTGGCAAAAAGAAGATGGCTTCACTCACATCTATGCAAGTGTACACTCAGTATTTGTTGCAGAAATTAATGAAAGCAATACTAGTTTCAGTACTGTACTTCGCAAAAACATATTTGCATATTTGTTCAAAACTTGTACTTTAATATTTTTGCGATATCTAACACTGATAGTCCTACATTGTTTCATGTGTGCATGTATTTAAACAAAACAAAAACAAACAAAAAACAACATTGTTCTCTTTTCTTTGCTAAAACTATTTTTGTTACATTGAATCAGGGGTATGCATACATCTGGAAGGCACACTATATGTAATGGTAAGTTACAACAACATAAATGACACAGTATATATATATATATATATAATCATCACAGTATAGTTCTTAAAAGATCATTTATCAAGCAGATTTAAACAAATTAAAAATGTCTATTATAATGACTGGCTAGTATACAGTACACACTAGAAGCACCGACATTTCAAACTACCTACAAGAGCCAAAACTATAGTTTAATAATGATCAAATAAAAAACTTTATTTGCGTTTATGCAGCTAAAATGCTGTAGGCATATTTAATACATATATTTAGGAAAAGTCAGGAATTGGTATCCATAGTGTATTCAGGAACACATAGTAATTCAAATGAAATCAGTCAAACTGACCAGCCGTGCACTTCTAGAGTTAAATTATAAAGGCAAATCATGCAAAAGATCACATCACGTGTACAGTATCAGCACACAAACTACAGGGTCAAAAGCCGCTAATGGGAAACTAAACTTTGGATTCAAACTCTATTTGTAAGGAAATATTGAAGACAAGGAAAGGTTTTCTGTTTCATTTGCATGCAATGCTTTTCTTACAAGAGCAGTGTAGTTTACAGTATAATTTGTGAGCACCCATTTGCTGTAGCAATTATAATTTATTTTGCTTATTATAATGATTTGGTGTTTTTTAAATATATATTCCTATATATATATATATATATATATATATTTACCATTCATGTTACAGCGTTGTTTTTATTTTAATAAGTGCCCGATTAATCAGCAATTGCCCATTGATTAACCGATCAAATATTTGAATGGACTGACAGCCTTAATATATATGTGTGTGTGTTATTGTAATGAAATGTATGGTTTGTATTATTATTAGCAACTGTACGCTATCCAAAACAGAGGTATGGAATATTTTGCTTTTGACAGCTTAAAAAGAAAAATATGTGAACAAAGACCAATCAAGGCTAACTTACCAGTATACAAAATAACATGTATAAATATAAATGTAAAACTTTTTGAAGAGCCGGTATTAATGTTTTGTATAAACTGTATAATGTTTTATATTAATGATTGATTATTATTATTTATCTCTTGGCAGACACCCTTATCCTTACAAAACAAAATAATAAATAATAATTCATAATAACCAATAAAATGCCCCCCCAATGCTACAGTATGTAAGTTACTATAAGTACATGTAAGTTATTGTTAACAGTAGTAAGCTACTAGTAGTAGTTTTTGAAAATAATCGAAACGTTAAACGATTTGAAAAAGGTGTTTAAGGAAAATAATCTAAGGCTATTAGAGAAGGATAATATAGGGAATTAATTGGCTGGTATGTATACTATGTTTCTACCAAAGTTGTAACAGGAGTTGGAATTTTGGGGGTAGAAGAAAAGCTGTAAAAATCCTCAGATTAAACTTAATGGATAATTATTTACTGAATATTGGCATATATCATTTGTTTGTACATTTTCTTATCTTGAAAATTATCAAAAAGAAATATAACAAACATTAGAATTAGAGTTACCCTGTGTTAGACTTGTGTCCTTAATTAGAGATAATTAGAGTTGCCTTGTGATAGACTGGTGTTGCTGCAGGGTTGGGCTTCGGAACACTTTAATTTTGTTAAAAAGTAAACAAAATTGGAAACATATATATACACACACATTTAATTGCATGTAATTAACTTAATTAAAAAAAAGTAAATTAAAAACTAAAACAGTAAAATATGTGTATACAAAAAAACAAATCACTCTGTTACTATTTTTATATTATACATACTTATTTAAAATAACACATCATCCAATAGGCTTCTGGTTTGGAGCCAAACAATAGCACTAAATGCTACTCCTCATTGCTAATTGCAATAGATTGATTGCATTTTTTTTTTACTTTGGATAGTTATGTCTGCTACTACAGGGAGAAGCTGTTCGATCTCCTCCACAGTCTTCAATCCCATCTGCCGTAGAAGGTCCTCCACTGGGGCAAGCAATTGCTCCCCTTTCTCTGTGAACAGTAGGAAACCTTCTTCGGTGTCACAGAACCTCAGGATGGTTTTCTGTTTCTTTTCTGTTTTTTATGTTGACTCCTGAATGAGAATTAATTAGATGCTTTTCTGGTTTTACCCAATTTATCCTGATTTCTAAAGGAATTAACGGAATGTAAAAAAGATTTGGAGAGGTTGAGCTTGAGGTGGTGTGAGTGCATCCAGGCAGAGATAGCAGACAAGCAGGAAGAGATGCAAGAGGGGATGAGAATGTCGGAGGAGGGAAAAGACAGGAAGATCTGGGCATCATCTGTGTAAAAATGGTAAGAGAAACCATGGGATGCAATGAGGGGGCCCAGGGAGTGAGTGTAGAGAGAGGACAAGAGGGGACCCAGAATGGAGCCTTGGGTTACACCTGTGAGGAGAGGTTGGGGGGTGGATGAGGAACCTCGCCATGTCACTTGGTAGGTCCCGTCGCTGAGGTAGGAGTAGAACCAGGTGATAGCAGTTCAGAGATTCCAAGGTCAGCGAGGCAGGAGAGGAGGATGGAGTGATCGACAGTGTCAAATTCTGCAGAGAGATTGAGGAGGATGAGGACTGAGGAGAAGAAGGCCACCCAAGCACAGCTGAGGGAATCAGTGACTGTAATTACATAAAATCCATTACCAGTAAAAACATGGAATATGCATACCTTACAAGTCCTTACAGATATTTTTTTATCATTCTTGCCTCACAGAATTACAGACCAGTTTGCAGCAGTGAAGTTGAAACTCAAGAACCTTCTTGTTTGTTTAGATTTGCACTCTTCTCACAGAACTGGTAACTGAAGTGCCCATAGGAAACCCACACAGACAGAGGTAGATCATGTGAACTCCACACAGACAAGCCCCCAAGCCAGGACTCAAACCCCAGACCCCTGTACCGGTGAGGCAGCAGTGGTAACCACCATGCCACCATGCTGCCCTACTAGGTCCTCATTATTTTATACAGCTCTGGAAAGAATTAAGAGACCACTGCACATTTTTCTTAAATCAGCATCTCGACATGTATGGCAGTCATTCCATGCCAGTGTCTGTTGAATTCCAACACAGACACACCTCATTCTACTCAATGAGGTACTAATTAGGTGATCACCTGAACCAAATCATATTTAAGGAAGAAAAGTATATCACTATCCTCTTGCATTAGGACCAGCTGGATGGCAAAAACAGTGCTAGTAGAACCTCAAAAGTAATTGGAATCAGAAAATAACTATTGACCATGCCAAAAGAGTTGAAAAGGAAAGTTTTGAGAAAATTAGGTTTCAATTCTGGCTTTACTGGCAGAGGGATACAGTGAGCATTGCTTCCATTCTTAAAATGTCAAAGATGGTGGTTCATAAGAACAAGGTCAAGCAGCAGACATTGGGGACAACAAAGCTACAAAGCTACCAGCAGAAGACAAAAACGACTCTCCACTGACCGGGATGACCGCCAACTCATTGGAATGTCACTCAACAACCGTAGGATGACATCAAGTGACCTACAAAAAGAATGGCAACCACAGCTGGGGTGAAGTGCACTGCGAGGATGGTTCGAAACAGGTTCCTAGGGGCAGAGCTGAAGTCTTGCAAAGCTAGAAAAAAGCGAGAAGCAAAGAAGAGCCAGGCTGAGGTTTGCAAAAGACCATAAGGTTTGGACCGTAGAGGACTGGAGTAAGTTCATCTTCTCTGATGAGTCAAATTTTCATCTTTGCCCAACACCTGGTCATCTAATGGTTAGACGGAGACCTGGAGAGGCCTACAAGCCACAGTGTCTCGCACCCACTGTGGAATTTGGTGAAGGATCAGTGATAATCTGGGGGTGCTTCAGCAAGGCTGGAATCGGGAAGATTTGTCTTTGTGAAGGACACATGAATCAAGCCATGCACAAGGTTGTCCTGAATGAAAACTTGCTTCCTTCTGCTCTGATCCTTCTGCTGTGTTCCCCAAATCTGAGGATTGTTTTTTCCAGCAGGACAATGCTCCATGCCACACTGCCAGGTCAATCAAGGTGTGGATGGAGGACCACCAGATCAAGACCCTGTTATGGCCAGCCCAATCTCCAGACCTGAACCCCATTGAAAACCTCTGGAATGTGATGGATGGAAGATGGATGGTCACAAGCCATCAATCAAAGGCGAGTTGCTTGAATTTGTGCGCCAGGAGTGGCATAAAGTCACCCAACAGCGATGTGAAAGACTGGTGGAGAGCATGCCAAGACGCATGAATGCTGTGATTGAAAATCACCAAATATTAATTTCTGAACTCTTTGTAAGTTAAAACATTAGTATTATGTTGTTTAAAAATTAATATGAACTTATTTTCTTTGCATTATTTGAGGTCTGACAACACTGCATCTTTTTTGTAATTTTGTCCAGTTGTAAATTTCTGCAAATAAATGCTCTAAATGACAATATTTTTATTTGGAATTTGGGAAAAATGTTTTCAGCAGTTTATAGAATAAAACAAAAATGTTAATTTTACCAAAACATATACCTATAAATAGTAAAACCAGAGAAACTGATAATTGTGCACTGGTCTCTTAATTTTTTCCAGAGCTGTATACACCTTTATATGCGCTGCCATATCAAACATTTAACACTAAAGCATGTTGTGAATAAATGTTATGCTTTGGAATTTTAATATTGACATGAATAGACAATCCATGCAAGTAAACTCAAACACACAATAACAAGTGGTATTGTCACTGTTGTATCCCACACATCCCGCAATTCACAAGCTCCCCTGCAGAGGTCAGCATCACCGGAATTCTAAACCCTCACATTCCCCAGCAATCAGCCACTTAACATTCCTCGGCACCATGTGCACTTGTTCTATCATCCTCGAACTCCCATTGGACCAGCACTCTCCTTCACCGTCCTCTGCTCCTCTCTGCTACACATATAAACCCCTCTGTGACTTTAATTCACTGCTAAGTCTTGTATCCTTTTGTTATTGATTGTTTACAACCTCCACGTGTTCCTCCACCAATTCCCGTATTCTCCATACCAGCCTGTTTGCCTGATCATTGACCCCCTGCTTGTCTTATCGACCAGGACTTGTGGATTTCCCTGGACATTACGGTTTGCCGGCATTGACCACAGCCTGTTTCTGACCACCTCTCACCCCGCACCTGGGTTCCCCGCCATGGCAGTCCTTCTTTACAGGTATACAGTCCGGTCCATAAATATTTGGACAGACCCAATTGTCAATTTGGCTCTGTACACCATCACAATGGATTGGAAAGGAAACAATCAAGATGTGCTTTAAGTGTAGACTTTCATCTTTAATTGGAGGGTAGTTACATCCAAATCGGGTGAATGGTGTAGGAATTAAACCAATTTTTATGTGGTCCCCCCAATTTTAGGGGCTCAAAAGTATTTGGACAAACTAACATAATCATTAATTAAATTGTGAGTTTCAATACTTGGTTGTGATGCGGGACAGTGGCCTGTCCGAATGCCAAATATATTTGCACCATTGTTGCAGTAAGATTGTGTAGCCCATGTATGAATTTAAGCTTTGTGTATTGCTCCGCAGAGGACAGGTGCAGTAGTTCTGTGTAGCTGATTTTTAGAAAAACATTTTCATCCAAGGCTATAGAGAAAACAGAAGACAAAGGAGAAGTCTGTGATCAAGTTTGGGGTACATCATTGACATCATCCAGTTGCCCAGCAACCAAAGGGAGTCATCTTGTATATGATAGCATGTTCTTTAGAAAAACCTTAGATGTGTCTTGCTGACTGACCATCTCCAGAGCACTTAGTTGTAGCTGAATAAACTATTTTGGTATTATTTCAGTTAAATCGGGTCCTGAGTATTCCTTGTCCGCCTGTTTATTGAGGGAGTAAAATTTCTCCCTATCAGTTGCAAATCCTTTGCAGTCAATGACTGCCTGAAGTCTGGAACCCATAGACAATACCAGATGCTGGGTTTCTTCCCTGGTGATGCTATGCCAGGCCTGCACTACAGCTGTCTTTAGATCCTGCTTGTTCTTGGGGTGTTTTGCCTTAGATATCAAAACAAACCAATCAGAGAGCAAAAACATTAGGTGAGGCCAAATCCACTAATAAGAACGTACTGGTGAGCGCAGGAACACCAAAAGGCCAGGAACACCACGGAAAACAACTGTGGTGGATGACAGAATATTTTCCGTGGTGAGGAAAACCCCTTCACAACAGTTGGCCAGATCAAGAATACCCTCCAGGAGGTAGGCGTATCTGTGTCAATGTCGACAATCAAGAGAACACTTCACCAGAGTACATCTTGTGGTAAACCCTCTGTATTTAAACAGGAAATGGGAAGACCATATTAGAGTTTGGCAAAAAACATCTAAAGAACCCTGTACAGTTCTGGAACAACATCTTATGTACAGATGAGACAAAGATCAACTTGTACCAGAATGATGGGAAGAGAAGAGTATGGAGAAGGGAAGGAACTGCTCATGATCTGAAGCATACCACCTCATCTGTGAAACATTGTGAAGGTAGTGTTATGGTAAGGGCATGTATGGCTGTCAAGAGAACTGGTTGACTTTTGACAAAAGCAGCAGGATGAATTCTGAAATGTTTAGGGCTATGTTATCTGCTCAGATTCAGCCAAATGTTTCAAAACTCATTTAACAGCACTTCACAGTGCAGATGAACAATAATGCAAAAGCAGGTAGAGGAAAGCAACCCCAAGAAGACTATCGTCACCAGTCACGAAACCAGGCGGCTTCATGCCCTAGGGCTCGTTCAGGAGTTGAACACAGGACCTCTCGCACACTAAGTGAGAATCCTACTCCTAGACCAACGGGCCAACTGAACAAGTGGCTTCACAAAGTTCTCCTCCTCAACAACACACTACATGTCCTCCTCCTCCTCCTCCTCAACAACCACAACAAACTTGCATAATACACATTTGTTTTATAGAAAAACACACAGATGACAGTCTGATTTCCCTTCAGCTGCACAGGCAACAGCATCTGAGGTCAAAAGCCCTCTTGTGCAGAGGAGCCCAAAAGCTGGCTTTTGACAGAGAGCACACTGTTCAGTGACCACTTAATAAGTAGGCCTAATCATTTCTTATTTTTTACAGAATAGGACACAGAAATAACTTATGATTACTTATTTGTTATCTACATTTTACTTTTCATAGTATTTCCAAACGTTTTTTATCGATGTATGAACAAACACAACCAGTGAGACACACACTATTAGAGATTTTTCGTTTTATTTTCTTTATGAATGTAATGCAAAACAATATAGAGTAACAGTGACAAAAAGTGCCAGGGGTTTATGACAATACAGAAAGCACATTATAGAAAAGACCTGAAAAACACACAAGCACTACATCAGAGATACCATGCATTAAGTCCCTTCCCTGCGCTGTAGGCTCCATAGCGCTGCATCACTGCTGCCTCTCGCTAATCTCAAGATGGAGCTGGGGGTAGGTGTTCCATGGCCAGGCTGTCGTTCCCTCTGCCAAGTGTGTACAGGCCAAGATACCTCCATTACTTCAATCACTACATCTTCCGCTGACTTCTATAGGGGGCTGCGTGAACTACTGAAGTAATGCTGTAGAGATAAGTGTCCTTAAACTGGGAAATGGAAATAAAGATTAAGTAAGCATCACTCATTGAAGAAATGCATCACAGTGTCTCTGTCAGCCTGTACAGCAGCGCATGTTTGCCGTAGCCAACATTTATTCAGTGCCAAATTTCCTTGCACAAAGCCATAGCAGATTCTCAAGCCCTCCCATGTTGTTGATTATCTTGTATCCATGTATTAAGAATAATGGTAATGCTTTATTTTAAGTGTCCATTATAAACAATCTTATATGATTAATTTTACAAATTATAAATATATTAGACATTTTTAAACTTTTTTGCTATAATATGTTTTAAGGTATTTAATAACATATTTAATAAAGGGTATAATAACATGACATTTGCACACCAATATCAATCTATTATCATTAACTGCCATGCCAGTTAATTGCTGCTATTATCCATCCATTTTTGAAACCAGTTATCCTGGCGAAGGTCGCCGAGCACTGATCCCGGCAGGCAAAGGGCACAAGGCAGGAATACACCCAGGACGGGACCCCAGTCCATCGCTGGGCAACACACACACGCAGACACACCCACATACAGGGCAATTTAGAGCAGCCAATTAACCTAACCCACATGTCTTTGGACGGTGGGAGGAAACCCACGTGGACACGGGGAGAACATGCAAACTACATAGTATAGCAAAAATGTTTAAATAAAAATGTCTAATATATTTATAATTTGTAATAATCATATAACAATAACATAATCAATTATTTGTTAATAGATTGTTTATAATGGACACTTGTTAGCATAATAACTAATGTATGTTATCTATCTGTATGTAATGCTGTTGTCCTATAAGTCCTTACATTTGTAAACAGGGATTTTTGAAATAACCATTACTTATTTTGTAAAAAAAGAGGGAAACAGAAATAAGGAATGAGTAACTATTACTTATTTCTTCATACTACTAGAATCAGAATTCTCAGAAAAAGTAATGAACAAGAAAGATAAAAATAAATAACCATTACTTATTTAAAAAAAAAAAAAACATGAACCAGAAATAAATAAGTAAACTTTACTTATTTTGCAGAAAAAAATAAAACAGTTTATTATTAATATATTGAGGAAACAGTGAAAAAAATAACCATTACTTATTTTTTGAAAAATAAGGAATCTACTTCATAGAGGTTCTGAAATCAGCATACTTCTCATGGCAGGAAAGGAAACTGGAAGCCTTTTGACACATTTCTTGACTTTGATTGAAGATTTTCCAGTATTTTAATCAGACCTCCTGCCAGAATATATTCTGCAGTGGGTTTCAGAATGGGCTGCCAAAACTGCATAATCTCCTCCACCAACCTTTCCTGGTTTTCCTTTGTTTGGTAAAACTGCATTTATGGAAGATACCCTTACAAAAATAAAATATTTAAAAATATATATTATTCTGTAATATGAAATGTATTTTAATGTATTAATATGTTTTATAAATGTGCATACCATTTTATAATATATGGTGAAAATATACTTTTAAATATCAATTGCAGTTTTAGTATGTCACTTGATACAGAAATATGGTCAAATACACTATATTATACAATACAAATATTGCTTAATATAACTTAAGTATATTCAGAATTATATGTAAACTTGTTTTTAATATATCTATAATTATATGCAAATATACTGTAACATCTACACATGTATTTTATACTAAATATATAAAAATGCATACATATATGTCTCCTTATAATATACATTTAGTATACTGCTAAATACACAACAATCTCATATTGCATGTATTGTATACTGTGAATATATTAGACTGCAAAAATGTTGCATTCTAAATATACTGGTAGAATATATTTGGATAAACTTCCAAACACATGTATACATGAAGTGTAACTTAAAACATTGGGATACTTCAATACTTTAATAGATTTCACTTGGTACTCACTTGGTGTTTGACCCCCTTTTGCCTTCAGAACTGCCTTAATTCTACGTGGCATTGATTCAACAAGGTGCTGAAAGCATTCTTTAGAAATGTTGGCCCATATTGATAGGATAGCATCTTGCAATTGATGGAGATTTGTGGGATGCACATCCAGGGCACAAAGCTCCCGTTCCACCACATCCCAAAGATGCTCTATTGGGCTGAGATCTGGTGACTGTGGGGGCCAGTTTAGTACAGTGAACTCATTGTCATGTTCAAGAAACCAATTTGAAATGATTCGACCTTTGTGACATGGTGCATTATCCTGCTGGAAGTAGCCATCAGAGGATGGGTACATGGTGGTCATAAAGGGATGGACATGGTCAGAAACAATGCTCAGGTAGGCCGTGGCATTTAAACGATGCCCAATTGGCACTAAGGGGCATAAAGTGTGCCAAGAAAACATCCCCCACACCATTACACCACCACCACCAGCCTGCACAGTGGTAACAAGGCATGATGGATCCATGTTCTCATTCCGTTTACGCCAAATTCTGACTCTGACATCTGAATGTCTCAACAGAAATCGAGACTCATCAGACCAGGCTTGTGCAAATTGTAGCCTCTTTTTCCTATTTGTAGTGGAGATGAGTGGTACCCGGTGGGGTCTTCTGCTGTTGTAGCCCATCCGCCTCAAGGTTGTACGTGTTGTGGCTTCACAAATGGTTTGCTGCATACCTCGGTTGTAACGAGTGGTTATTTCAGTCAAAGTTGCTCTTCTATCAGCTTGAATCAGTCGGCCCATTCTCCTCTGACCTCTAGCATCAACAAGGCATTTTCGCCCACAGGACTGCCGCATACTGGATGTTTTTCCCTTTTCACACCATTCTTTGTAAACCTTAGAAATGGTTGTGCGTGAAAATCCCAGTAACTGAGCAGATTGTGAAATACTCAGACCGGCCCGTCTGGCACCAACAACAATGCCACGCTCAAAATGGCTTAAATCACCTTTCTTTCCCATTCAGACATTCAGTTTGGAGTTCAGGAGATTGTCTTGACCAGGACCACACCCCTAAATGCATTGAAGCAACTGCCATGTGATTGGTTGGTTAGATAATTGCATTAATGAGAAATTGAACAGGTGTTCTTAATAATCCTTTAGGTGAGTGTATAGGGCATGTATTACAGATTCATTCAAAAAGGTCTCACTTTAGATTTGAGGAAACACTATTTACTTGTATCAGCGGTCATTCATTTGTCATTAATAGTTCTTCCAATTTCCGACCTTTTAATTCCAGAGACCAATGTTTTGGTACCAGCTAAAAAAAACAAAAACAAATGTACATTAATTGGACAAATATGAAATATATTGTTACATGTAAAATATGGCCCAATATACAACGCTACAATTATTACAATTTACTTGCACTGTAATTACACGGTAACAAGAGTGAATTGATCAAGTAGTTTGTGTATAGTTAATTAAATTATTAAATACTAGTATGGATGATGTATGATTACAGAACGAGCTTACATACACTAAACAAGTAGTATGGCTTATTTACATGTAGTGTGTGTTTTTTACTTTACATATTCATGTAAAATGCTGCCAACCTTTGTGATGTTACCGATGACCTTAAACTCACCCCTTCTTAAAGTGTAACCACGTGTGGTGATCAGGTGAGGGTCTGCCTCAAGCAGTTACGTGCTTGCCCAGCAGAAACTGCAACACCGTCCGTTAACTTGGCTCGTTGGTCTAGGGGTATGATTCTTGCTTAGGGTGCGAGAGGTCCCGGGTTCAACTCCCGGACGAGCACGCTTGGCCCTGCTTTGCATTCTCTGAAGCGTTCGTTTGTTCTCTCTCGATGTTTGGCTTCTGGGCTCCTCTGCACCAGGGAGGTCTTTCAACCTCAGATACTGTTGGCTGTGTAGGTGATGGGAAGTCAGACTGCCATCTGTGTGTTTTGTTTTCTTTAAAGAAAATGTGTTTTTACAAGTTCGTTGTTGTTGTTGTTGAGGAGGAGGAGGACATGTAGTGTTTTGTTGAGGAGGAGGAGGACGAAATGTGGTTTGCCGGCTTGTTATGGAGACCTTTGCTGAACGTGTACTCCTGAGCTGCACCAAAGGAGAGGCATTCTTTTCAGTTGTTTGCGGGCCTGCTGAACCATGCTCTCAGTGCTGTCTCACTGGGGATACGGTTACCGTTCTGGAAAGACACTTCAGCGCTACAGTCCATGCTATCAGTCAGTGAGCGTAGGTCTCCCGGTCTGCCCCAAGCAGTTACGTGCTTGCCCAGCATAAACTGCGACACCGTCCGTTAACTTGGCTCGTTGGTCTAGGGGTATGATTCTCGCTTCGGGTGCGAGAGGTCCCGGGTTCAACTCCCGGACGAGCCCGCTTGGCCCCGCTTTGCATTCTCTGAAGCGTTCGTTTGTTCTCTCGATGTTTGGCTTCTGGGCTCCTCTGCACCAGGGAGGTCTTTCAACCTCAGATACTGTTGGCTGTGTAGGTGATGGGAAGTCAGACTGCCATCTGTGTGTTTTGTTTTCTTTAAAGAAAATGTGTTTTTACAAGTTCGTTGTTGTTGTTGTTGTTGTTGTTGTTGAGGAGGAGGAGGACATGTAGTGTGTTGTTGAGGAGGAGGAGGACGAAATGTGGTTTACCGGCTTGTTATGGAGACCTTTGTTGAACCTGTACACCTGAGCTGCACCAAAGGAGAGGCATTCTTTTCAGTTGTTTGCAGGCCTGCTGAACCATGCTCTCAGTGCTGTCTCACTGGGGATACGGTTACCGTTCTGGAAAGACTCGTCAGCGCTACAGTCCATGCTATCAGTCAGTAAGCGTAGGTCTGATTCTTGCTGAGGGTGTGAGAGGCCCTGGGTTCAACTCCAGGACGAGCCCACTTGGCCCCACTTTGCAGTCACCGAAGTGTTCGTTCATTTGCTCTTGAAGGCTGGCTTCTGGGCTCCTCTGCACAAGGGAGAGCTATCGACCTTAGATACTGTTGCCTGTATAGCTGATGGGAAATCAGACTGTCATCTGTGTGTTTTGTTTTCTTTAAAGAAAATGTGTATTTTACAAGTTCGTTGTTGTTGTT
Source organism: Amia ocellicauda (assembly GCF_036373705.1). Classification (NCBI taxonomy): domain Eukaryota; kingdom Metazoa; phylum Chordata; class Actinopteri; order Amiiformes; family Amiidae; genus Amia; species Amia ocellicauda. Next base: position 60,270,024 of record NC_089851.1, on the reverse strand, counting down.
GAGGAGGAGGAGGAGCACGAAATGTGGTTTGCCGGCTTGTTATGGAGACCTTTGCTGAACGTGTACTCCTGAGCTGCACCAAAGGAGAGGCATTCTTTTCAGTTGTTTGCGGGCCTGCTGAACCATGCTCTCAGTGCTGTCTCACTGGGGATACGGTTACCGTTCTGGAAAGACACTTCAGCGCTACAGTCCATGCTATCAGTCAGTGAGCGTAGGTCTCCCGGTCTGCCCCAAGCAGTTACGTGCTTGCCCAGCATAAACTGCGACACCGTCCGTTAACTTGGCTCGTTGGTCTAGGGGTATGATTCTCGCTTCGGGTGCGAGAGGTCCCGGGTTCAACTCCCGGACGAGCCCGCTTGGCCCCGCTTTGCATTCTCTGAAGCGTTCGTTTGTTCTATCTCGATGTTTGGCTTCTGGGCTCCTCTGCACCAGGGAGGTCTTTCAACCTCAGATACTGTTGGCTGTGTAGGTGATGGGAAGTCAGACTGCCATCTGTGTGTTTTGTTTTCTTTAAAGAAAATGTGTTTTTACAAGTTCGTCGTTGTTGTTGTTGTTGTTGTTGTTGTTGTTGTTGAGGAGGTGGAGGACATGTAGTGTGTTGTTGAGGAGGAGGAGGACGAAATGTGGTTTACCGGCTTGTTATGGAGACCTTTGTTGAACCTGTACACCTGAGCTGCACCAAAGGAGAGGCATTCTTTTCAGTTGTTTGCAGGCTTGCTGAACCATGCTCTCAGTGCTGTCTCACTGGGGATACGGTTACCGTTCTGGAAAGACTCGTCAGCGCTACAGTCCATGCTATCAGTCAGTAAGCGTAGGTCTCCCGGTCTGCCCCAATCAGTTACGCGCTTGCCCAGCAGAAACTGCGACACTGTCCGTTAACTTGGCTCGTTGGTCTAGGGGTATGATTCTTGCTGAGGGTGTGAGAGGCCCTGGGTTCAACTCCAGGACGAGCCCACTTGGCCCCACTTTGCAGTCACCGAAGTGTTCGTTCATTTGCTCTTGAAGGCTGGCTTCTGGGCTCCTCTGCACAAGGGAGAGCTATCGACCCTAGATACTGTTGCCTGTATAGCTGATGGGAAATCAGACTGTCATCTGTGTGTTTTGTTTTCTTTAAAGAAAATGTGTATTTTACAAGTTCGTTGTTGTTGTTGAGGAGGAGGAGGAGCACGAAATGTGGTTTGCCGGCTTGTTATGGAGACCTTTGCTGAACGTGTACTCCTGAGCTGCACCAAAGGAGAGGCATTCTTTTCAGTTGTTTGCGGGCCTGCTGAACCATGCTCTCAGTGCTGTCTCACTGGGGATACGGTTACCGTTCTGGAAAGACACTTCAGCGCTACAGTCCATGCTATCAGTCAGTGAGCGTAGGTCTCCCGGTCTGCCCCAAGCAGTTACGTGCTTGCCCAGCATAAACTGCGACACCGTCCGTTAACTTGGCTCGTTGGTCTAGGGGTATGATTCTCGCTTCGGGTGCGAGAGGTCCCGGGTTCAACTCCCGGACGAGCCCGTTTGGCCCCGCTTTGCATTCTCTGAAGCGTTCGTTTGTTCTATCTCGATGTTTGGCTTCTGGGCTCCTCTGCACAAGGGAGGTCTTTCAACCTCAGATACTGTTGGCTGTGTAGGTGATGGGAAGTCAGACTGCCATCTGTGTGTTTTGTTTTCTTTAAAGAAAATGTGTTTTTACAAGTTCGTCGTTGTTGTTGTTGTTGTTGTTGTTGAGGAGGAGGAGGACATGTAGTGTGTTGTTGAGGAGGAGGAGGACGAAATGTGGTTTACCGGCTTGTTATGGAGACCTTTGTTGAACCTGTACACCTGAGCTGCACCAAAGGAGAGGCATTCTTTTCAGTTGTTTGCAGGCTTGCTGAACCATGCTCTCAGTGCTGTCTCACTGGGGATACGGTTACCGTTCTGGAAAGACTCGTCAGCGCTACAGTCCATGCTATCAGTCAGTAAGCGTAGGTCTCCCGGTCTGCCCCAATCAGTTACGCGCTTGCCCAGCAGAAACTGCGACACTGTCCGTTAACTTGGCTCGTTGGTCTAGGGGTATGATTCTTGCTGAGGGTGTGAGAGGCCCTGGGTTCAACTCCAGGACGAGCCCACTTGGCCCCACTTTGCAGTCACCGAAGTGTTCGTTCATTTGCTCTTGAAGGCTGGCTTCTGGGCTCCTCTGCACAAGGGAGAGCTATCGACCCTAGATACTGTTGCCTGTATAGCTGATGGGAAATCAGACTGTCATCTGTGTGTTTTGTTTTCTTTAAAGAAAATGTGTATTTTACAAGTTCGTTGTTGTTGTTGAGGAGGAGGAGGAGCACGAAATGTGGTTTGCCGGCTTGTTATGGAGACCTTTGCTGAACGTGTACTCCTGAGCTGCACCAAAGGAGAGGCATTCTTTTCAGTTGTTTGCGGGCCTGCTGAACCATGCTCTCAGTGCTGTCTCACTGGGGATACGGTTACCGTTCTGGAAAGACACTTCAGCGCTACAGTCCATGCTATCAGTCAGTGAGCGTAGGTCTCCCGGTCTGCCCCAAGCAGTTACGTGCTTGCCCAGCATAAACTGCGACACCGTCCGTTAACTTGGCTCGTTGGTCTAGGGGTATGATTCTCGCTTCGGGTGCGAGAGGTCCCGGGTTCAACTCCCGGACGAGCCCGCTTGGCCCCGCTTTGCATTCTCTGAAGCGTTCGTTTGTTCTATCTCGATGTTTGGCTTCTGGGCTCCTCTGCACCAGGGAGGTCTTTCAACCTCAGATACTGTTGGCTGTGTAGGTGATGGGAAGTCAGACTGCCATCTGTGTGTTTTGTTTTCTTTAAAGAAAATGTGTTTTTACAAGTTCGTCGTTGTTGTTGTTGTTGTTGTTGTTGTTGTTGTTGAGGAGGAGGAGGACATGTAGTGTGTTGTTGAGGAGGAGGAGGACGAAATGTGGTTTACCGGCTTGTTATGGAGACCTTTGTTGAACCTGTACACCTGAGCTGCACCAAAGGAGAGGCATTCTTTTCAGTTGTTTGCAGGCCTGCTGAACCATGCTCTCAGTGCTGTCTCACTGGGGATACGGTTACCGTTCTGGAAAGACTCGTCAGCGCTACAGTCCATGCTATCAGTCAGTAAGCGTAGGTCTCCCGGTCTGCCCCAATCAGTTACGCGCTTGCCCAGCAGAAACTGCGACACTGTCCGTTAACTTGGCTCGTTGGTCTAGGGGTATGATTCTTGCTGAGGGTGTGAGAGGCCCTGGGTTCAACTCCAGGACGAGCCCACTTGGCCCCACTTTGCAGTCACCGAAGTGTTCGTTCATTTGCTCTTGAAGGCTGGCTTCTGGGCTCCTCTGCACAAGGGAGAGCTATCGACCTCAGATACTGTTGCCTGTATAGCTGATGGGAAATCAGACTGTCATCTGTGTGTTTTGTTTTCTTTAAAGAAAATGTGTATTTTACAAGTTCGTTGTTGTTGTTGAGGAGGAGGAGGAGCACGAAATGTGGTTTGCCGGCTTGTTATGGAGACCTTTGCTGAACGTGTACTCCTGAGCTGCACCAAAGGAGAGGCATTCTTTTCAGTTGTTTGCGGGCCTGCTGAACCATGCTCTCAGTGCTGTCTCACTGGGGATACGGTTACCGTTCTGGAAAGACACTTCAGCGCTACAGTCCATGCTATCAGTCAGTGAGCGTAGGTCTCCCGGTCTGCCCCAAGCAGTTACGTGCTTGCCCAGCATAAACTGCGACACCGTCCGTTAACTTGGCTCGTTGGTCTAGGGGTATGATTCTCGCTTCGGGTGCGAGAGGTCCCGGTTTCAACTCCCGGATGAGCCCGCTTGGCCCCGCTTTGCATTCTCTGAAGCGTTCGTTTGTTCTATCTCGATGTTTGGCTTCTGGGCTCCTCTGCACCAGGGAGGTCTTTCAACCTCAGATACTGTTGGCTGTGTAGGTGATGGGAAGTCAGACTGCCATCTGTGTGTTTTGTTTTCTTTAAAGAAAATGTGTTTTTACAAGTTCGTCGTTGTTGTTGTTGTTGTTGTTGTTGTTGTTGTTGTTGTTGTTGTTGTTGAGGAGGAGGAGGACATGTAGTGTGTTGTTGAGGAGGAGGAGGACGAAATGTGGTTTACCGGCTTGTTATGGAGACCTTTGTTGAACCTGTACACCTGAGCTGCACCAAAGGAGAGGCATTCTTTTCAGTTGTTTGCAGGCCTGCTGAACCATGCTCTCAGTGCTGTCTCACTGGGGATACGGTTACCGTTCTGGAAAGACTCGTCAGCGCTACAGTCCATGCTATCAGTCAGTAAGCGTAGGTCTCCCGGTCTGCCCCAATCAGTTACGCGCTTGCCCAGCAGAAACTGCGACACTGTCCGTTAACTTGGCTCGTTGGTCTAGGGGTATGATTCTTGCTGAGGGTGTGAGAGGCCCTGGGTTCAACTCCAGGACGAGCCCACTTGGCCCCACTTTGCAGTCACCGAAGTGTTCGTTCATTTGCTCTTGAAGGCTGGCTTCTGGGCTCCTCTGCACAAGGGAGAGCTATCGACCTCAGATACTGTTGCCTGTATAGCTGATGGGAAATCAGACTGTCATCTGTGTGTTTTGTTTTCTTTAAAGAAAATGTGTATTTTACAAGTTCGTTGTTGTTGTTGAGGAGGAGGAGGAGCACGAAATGTGGTTTGCCGGCTTGTTATGGAGACCTTTGCTGAACGTGTACTCCTGAGCTGCACCAAAGGAGAGGCATTCTTTTCAGTTGTTTGCGGGCCTGCTGAACCATGCTCTCAGTGCTGTCTCACTGGGGATACGGTTACCGTTCTGGAAAGACACTTCAGCGCTACAGTCCATGCTATCAGTCAGTGAGCGTAGGTCTCCCGGTCTGCCCCAAGCAGTTACGTGCTTGCCCAGCATAAACTGCGACACCGTCCGTTAACTTGGCTCGTTGGTCTAGGGGTATGATTCTCGCTTCGGGTGCGAGAGGTCCCGGTTTCAACTCCCGGATGAGCCCGCTTGGCCCCGCTTTGCATTCTCTGAAGCGTTCGTTTGTTCTATCTCGATGTTTGGCTTCTGGGCTCCTCTGCACCAGGGAGGTCTTTCAACCTCAGATACTGTTGGCTGTGTAGGTGATGGGAAGTCAGACTGCCATCTGTGTGTTTTGTTTTCTTTAAAGAAAATGTGTTTTTACAAGTTCGTCGTTGTTGTTGTTGTTGTTGTTGTTGTTGTTGTTGTTGTTGTTGTTGTTGAGGAGGAGGAGGACATGTAGTGTGTTGTTGAGGAGGAGGAGGACGAAATGTGGTTTACCGGCTTGTTATGGAGACCTTTGTTGAACCTGTACACCTGAGCTGCACCAAAGGAGAGGCATTCTTTTCAGTTGTTTGCAGGCCTGCTGAACCATGCTCTCAGTGCTGTCTCACTGGGGATACGGTTACCGTTCTGGAAAGACTCGTCAGCGCTACAGTCCATGCTATCAGTCAGTAAGCGTAGGTCTCCCGGTCTGCCCCAATCAGTTACGCGCTTGCCCAGCAGAAACTGCGACACTGTCCGTTAACTTGGCTCGTTGGTCTAGGGGTATGATTCTTGCTGAGGGTGTGAGAGGCCCTGGGTTCAACTCCAGGACGAGCCCACTTGGCCCCACTTTGCAGTCACCGAAGTGTTCGTTCATTTGCTCTTGAAGGCTGGCTTCTGGGCTCCTCTGCACAAGGGAGAGCTATCGACCTCAGATACTGTTGCCTGTATAGCTGATGGGAAATCAGACTGTCATCTGTGTGTTTTGTTTTCTTTAAAGAAAATGTGTATTTTACAAGTTCGTTGTTGTTGTTGAGGAGGAGGAGGAGCACGAAATGTGGTTTGCCGGCTTGTTATGGAGACCTTTGCTGAACGTGTACTCCTGAGCTGCACCAAAGGAGAGGCATTCTTTTCAGTTGTTTGCGGGCCTGCTGAACCATGCTCTCAGTGCTGTCTCACTGGGGATACGGTTACCGTTCTGGAAAGACACTTCAGCGCTACAGTCCATGCTATCAGTCAGTGAGCGTAGGTCTCCCGGTCTGCCCCAAGCAGTTACGTGCTTGCCCAGCATAAACTGCGACACCGTCCGTTAACTTGGCTCGTTGGTCTAGGGGTATGATTCTCGCTTCGGGTGCGAGAGGTCCCGGTTTCAACTCCCGGACGAGCCCGCTTGGCCCCGCTTTGCATTCTCTGAAGCGTTCGTTTGTTCTATCTCGATGTTTGGCTTCTGGGCTCCTCTGCACCAGGGAGGTCTTTCAACCTCAGATACTGTTGGCTGTGTAGGTGATGGGAAGTCAGACTGCCATCTGTGTGTTTTGTTTTCTTTAAAGAAAATGTGTTTTTACAAGTTCGTCGTTGTTGTTGTTGTTGTTGTTGTTGTTGTTGTTGTTGTTGTTGTTGTTGTTGTTGTTGTTGTTGTTGTTGTTGTTGTTGTTGAGGAGGAGGAGGACATGTAGTGTGTTGTTGAGGAGGAGGAGGAAGAAATGTGGTTTACCGGCTTGTTATGGAGACCTTTGTTGAACCTGTACACCTGAGCTGCACCAAAGGAGAGGCATTCTTTTCAGTTGTTTGCAGGCCTGCTGAACCATGCTCTCAGTGCTGTCTCACTGGGGATACGGTTACCGTTCTGGAAAGACTCGTCAGCGCTACAGTCCATGCTATCAGTCAGTAAGCGTAGGTCTCCCGGTCTGCCCCAATCAGTTACGCGCTTGCCCAGCAGAAACTGCGACACTGTCCGTTAACTTGGCTCGTTGGTCTAGGGGTATGATTCTTGCTGAGGGTGTGAGAGGCCCTGGGTTCAACTCCAGGACGAGCCCACTTGGCCCCACTTTGCAGTCACCGAAGTGTTCGTTCATTTGCTCTTGAAGGCTGGCTTCTGGGCTCCTCTGCACAAGGGAGAGCTATCGACCTCAGATACTGTTGCCTGTATAGCTGATGGGAAATCAGACTGTCATCTGTGTGTTTTGTTTTCTTTAAAGAAAATGTGTATTTTACAAGTTCGTTGTTGTTGTTGAGGAGGAGGAGGAGCACGAAATGTGGTTTGCCGGCTTGTTATGGAGACCTTTGCTGAACGTGTACTCCTGAGCTGCACCAAAGGAGAGGCATTCTTTTCAGTTGTTTGCGGGCCTGCTGAACCATGCTCTCAGTGCTGTCTCACTGGGGATACGGTTACCGTTCTGGAAAGACACTTCAGCGCTACAGTCCATGCTATCAGTCAGTGAGCGTAGGTCTCCCGGTCTGCCCCAAGCAGTTACGTGCTTGCCCAGCATAAACTGCGACACCGTCCGTTAACTTGGCTCGTTGGTCTAGGGGTATGATTCTCGCTTCGGGTGCGAGAGGTCCCGGTTTCAACTCCCGGATGAGCCCGCTTGGCCCCGCTTTGCATTCTCTGAAGCGTTCGTTTGTTCTATCTCGATGTTTGGCTTCTGGGCTCCTCTGCACCAGGGAGGTCTTTCAACCTCAGATACTGTTGGCTGTGTAGGTGATGGGAAGTCAGACTGCCATCTGTGTGTTTTGTTTTCTTTAAAGAAAATGTGTTTTTACAAGTTCGTCGTTGTTGTTGTTGTTGTTGTTGTTGTTGTTGTTGTTGTTGTTGTTGTTGTTGAGGAGGAGGAGGACATGTAGTGTGTTGTTGAGGAGGAGGAGGACGAAATGTGGTTTACCGGCTTGTTATGGAGACCTTTGTTGAACCTGTACACCTGAGCTGCACCAAAGGAGAGGCATTCTTTTCAGTTGTTTGCAGGCCTGCTGAACCATGCTCTCAGTGCTGTCTCACTGGGGATACGGTTACCGTTCTGGAAAGACTCGTCAGCGCTACAGTCCATGCTATCAGTCAGTAAGCGTAGGTCTCCCGGTCTGCCCCAATCAGTTACGCGCTTGCCCAGCAGAAACTGCGACACTGTCCGTTAACTTGGCTCGTTGGTCTAGGGGTATGATTCTTGCTGAGGGTGTGAGAGGCCCTGGGTTCAACTCCAGGACGAGCCCACTTGGCCCCACTTTGCAGTCACCGAAGTGTTCGTTCATTTGCTCTTGAAGGCTGGCTTCTGGGCTCCTCTGCACAAGGGAGAGCTATCGACCTCAGATACTGTTGCCTGTATAGCTGATGGGAAATCAGACTGTCATCTGTGTGTTTTGTTTTCTTTAAAGAAAATGTGTATTTTACAAGTTCGTTGTTGTTGTTGAGGAGGAGGAGGAGCACGAAATGTGGTTTGCCGGCTTGTTATGGAGACCTTTGCTGAACGTGTACTCCTGAGCTGCACCAAAGGAGAGGCATTCTTTTCAGTTGTTTGCGGGCCTGCTGAACCATGCTCTCAGTGCTGTCTCACTGGGGATACGGTTACCGTTCTGGAAAGACACTTCAGCGCTACAGTCCATGCTATCAGTCAGTGAGCGTAGGTCTCCCGGTCTGCCCCAAGCAGTTACGTGCTTGCCCAGCATAAACTGCGACACCGTCCGTTAACTTGGCTCGTTGGTCTAGGGGTATGATTCTCGCTTCGGGTGCGAGAGGTCCCGGTTTCAACTCCCGGACGAGCCCGCTTGGCCCCGCTTTGCATTCTCTGAAGCGTTCGTTTGTTCTATCTCGATGTTTGGCTTCTGGGCTCCTCTGCACCAGGGAGGTCTTTCAACCTCAGATACTGTTGGCTGTGTAGGTGATGGGAAGTCAGACTGCCATCTGTGTGTTTTGTTTTCTTTAAAGAAAATGTGTTTTTACAAGTTCGTCGTTGTTGTTGTTGTTGTTGTTGTTGTTGTTGTTGTTGTTGTTGTTGTTGAGGAGGAGGAGGACATGTAGTGTGTTGTTGAGGAGGAGGAGGAAGAAATGTGGTTTACCGGCTTGTTATGGAGACCTTTGTTGAACCTGTACACCTGAGCTGCACCAAAGGAGAGGCATTCTTTTCAGTTGTTTGCAGGCCTGCTGAACCATGCTCTCAGTGCTGTCTCACTGGGGATACGGTTACCGTTCTGGAAAGACTCGTCAGCGCTACAGTCCATGCTATCAGTCAGTAAGCGTAGGTCTCCCGGTCTGCCCCAATCAGTTACGCGCTTGCCCAGCAGAAACTGCGACACTGTCCGTTAACTTGGCTCGTTGGTCTAGGGGTATGATTCTTGCTGAGGGTGTGAGAGGCCCTGGGTTCAACTCCAGGACGAGCCCACTTGGCCCCACTTTGCAGTCACCGAAGTGTTCGTTCATTTGCTCTTGAAGGCTGGCTTCTGGGCTCCTCTGCACAAGGGAGAGCTATCGACCTCAGATACTGTTGCCTGTATAGCTGATGGGAAATCAGACTGTCATCTGTGTGTTTTGTTTTCTTTAAAGAAAATGTGTATTTTACAAGTTCGTTGTTGTTGTTGAGGAGGAGGAGGAGCACGAAATGTGGTTTGCCGGCTTGTTATGGAGACCTTTGCTGAACGTGTACTCCTGAGCTGCACCAAAGGAGAGGCATTCTTTTCAGTTGTTTGCGGGCCTGCTGAACCATGCTCTCAGTGCTGTCTCACTGGGGATACGGTTACCGTTCTGGAAAGACACTTCAGCGCTACAGTCCATGCTATCAGTCAGTGAGCGTAGGTCTCCCGGTCTGCCCCAAGCAGTTACGTGCTTGCCCAGCATAAACTGCGACACCGTCCGTTAACTTGGCTCGTTGGTCTAGGGGTATGATTCTCGCTTCGGGTGCGAGAGGTCCCGGTTTCAACTCCCGGATGAGCCCGCTTGGCCCCGCTTTGCATTCTCTGAAGCGTTCGTTTGTTCTATCTCGATGTTTGGCTTCTGGGCTCCTCTGCACCAGGGAGGTCTTTCAACCTCAGATACTGTTGGCTGTGTAGGTGATGGGAAGTCAGACTGCCATCTGTGTGTTTTGTTTTCTTTAAAGAAAATGTGTTTTTACAAGTTCGTCGTTGTTGTTGTTGTTGTTGTTGTTGTTGTTGTTGTTGTTGTTGTTGTTGTTGAGGAGGAGGAGGACATGTAGTGTGTTGTTGAGGAGGAGGAGGACGAAATGTGGTTTACCGGCTTGTTATGGAGACCTTTGTTGAACCTGTACACCTGAGCTGCACCAAAGGAGAGGCATTCTTTTCAGTTGTTTGCAGGCCTGCTGAACCATGCTCTCAGTGCTGTCTCACTGGGGATACGGTTACCGTTCTGGAAAGACTCGTCAGCGCTACAGTCCATGCTATCAGTCAGTAAGCGTAGGTCTCCCGGTCTGCCCCAATCAGTTACGCGCTTGCCCAGCAGAAACTGCGACACTGTCCGTTAACTTGGCTCGTTGGTCTAGGGGTATGATTCTTGCTGAGGGTGTGAGAGGCCCTGGGTTCAACTCCAGGACGAGCCCACTTGGCCCCACTTTGCAGTCACCGAAGTGTTCGTTCATTTGCTCTTGAAGGCTGGCTTCTGGGCTCCTCTGCACAAGGGAGAGCTATCGACCTCAGATACTGTTGCCTGTATAGCTGATGGGAAATCAGACTGTCATCTGTGTGTTTTGTTTTCTTTAAAGAAAATGTGTATTTTACAAGTTCGTTGTTGTTGTTGAGGAGGAGGAGGAGCACGAAATGTGGTTTGCCGGCTTGTTATGGAGACCTTTGCTGAACGTGTACTCCTGAGCTGCACCAAAGGAGAGGCATTCTTTTCAGTTGTTTGCGGGCCTGCTGAACCATGCTCTCAGTGCTGTCTCACTGGGGATACGGTTACCGTTCTGGAAAGACACTTCAGCGCTACAGTCCATGCTATCAGTCAGTGAGCGTAGGTCTCCCGGTCTGCCCCAAGCAGTTACGTGCTTGCCCAGCATAAACTGCGACACCGTCCGTTAACTTGGCTCGTTGGTCTAGGGGTATGATTCTCGCTTCGGGTGCGAGAGGTCCCGGTTTCAACTCCCGGACGAGCCCGCTTGGCCCCGCTTTGCATTCTCTGAAGCGTTCGTTTGTTCTATCTCGATGTTTGGCTTCTGGGCTCCTCTGCACCAGGGAGGTCTTTCAACCTCAGATACTGTTGGCTGTGTAGGTGATGGGAAGTCAGACTGCCATCTGTGTGTTTTGTTTTCTTTAAAGAAAATGTGTTTTTACAAGTTCGTCGTTGTTGTTGTTGTTGTTGTTGTTGTTGTTGTTGTTGTTGTTGTTGTTGTTGTTGAGGAGGAGGAGGACATGTAGTGTGTTGTTGAGGAGGAGGAGGAAGAAATGTGGTTTACCGGCTTGTTATGGAGACCTTTGTTGAACCTGTACACCTGAGCTGCACCAAAGGAGAGGCATTCTTTTCAGTTGTTTGCAGGCCTGCTGAACCATGCTCTCAGTGCTGTCTCACTGGGGATACGGTTACCGTTCTGGAAAGACTCGTCAGCGCTACAGTCCATGCTATCAGTCAGTAAGCGTAGGTCTCCCGGTCTGCCCCAATCAGTTACGCGCTTGCCCAGCAGAAACTGCGACACTGTCCGTTAACTTGGCTCGTTGGTCTAGGGGTATGATTCTTGCTGAGGGTGTGAGAGGCCCTGGGTTCAACTCCAGGACGAGCCCACTTGGCCCCACTTTGCAGTCACCGAAGTGTTCGTTCATTTGCTCTTGAAGGCTGGCTTCTGGGCTCCTCTGCACAAGGGAGAGCTATCGACCTCAGATACTGTTGCCTGTATAGCTGATGGGAAATCAGACTGTCATCTGTGTGTTTTGTTTTCTTTAAAGAAAATGTGTATTTTACAAGTTCGTTGTTGTTGTTGAGGAGGAGGAGGAGCACGAAATGTGGTTTGCCGGCTTGTTATGGAGACCTTTGCTGAACGTGTACTCCTGAGCTGCACCAAAGGAGAGGCATTCTTTTCAGTTGTTTGCGGGCCTGCTGAACCATGCTCTCAGTGCTGTCTCACTGGGGATACGGTTACCGTTCTGGAAAGACACTTCAGCGCTACAGTCCATGCTATCAGTCAGTGAGCGTAGGTCTCCCGGTCTGCCCCAAGCAGTTACGTGCTTGCCCAGCATAAACTGCGACACCGTCCGTTAACTTGGCTCGTTGGTCTAGGGGTATGATTCTCGCTTCGGGTGCGAGAGGTCCCGGTTTCAACTCCCGGACGAGCCCGCTTGGCCCCGCTTTGCATTCTCTGAAGCGTTCGTTTGTTCTATCTCGATGTTTGGCTTCTGGGCTCCTCTGCACCAGGGAGGTCTTTCAACCTCAGATACTGTTGGCTGTGTAGGTGATGGGAAGTCAGACTGCCATCTGTGTGTTTTGTTTTCTTTAAAGAAAATGTGTTTTTACAAGTTCGTCGTTGTTGTTGTTGTTGTTGTTGTTGTTGTTGTTGTTGTTGTTGTTGTTGTTGTTGTTGTTGTTGTTGTTGTTGAGGAGGAGGAGGACATGTAGTGTGTTGTTGAGGAGGAGGAGGACGAAATGTGGTTTACCGGCTTGTTATGGAGACCTTTGTTGAACCTGTACACCTGAGCTGCACCAAAGGAGAGGCATTCTTTTCAGTTGTTTGCAGGCCTGCTGAACCATGCTCTCAGTGCTGTCTCACTGGGGATACGGTTACCGTTCTGGAAAGACTCGTCAGCGCTACAGTCCATGCTATCAGTCAGTAAGCGTAGGTCTCCCGGTCTGCCCCAATCAGTTACGCGCTTGCCCAGCAGAAACTGCGACACTGTCCGTTAACTTGGCTCGTTGGTCTAGGGGTATGATTCTTGCTGAGGGTGTGAGAGGCCCTGGGTTCAACTCCAGGACGAGCCCACTTGGCCCCACTTTGCAGTCACCGAAGTGTTCGTTCATTTGCTCTTGAAGGCTGGCTTCTGGGCTCCTCTGCACAAGGGAGAGCTATCGACCTCAGATACTGTTGCCTGTATAGCTGATGGGAAATCAGACTGTCATCTGTGTGTTTTGTTTTCTTTAAAGAAAATGTGTATTTTACAAGTTCGTTGTTGTTGTTGAGGAGGAGGAGGAGCACGAAATGTGGTTTGCCGGCTTGTTATGGAGACCTTTGCTGAACGTGTACTCCTGAGCTGCACCAAAGGAGAGGCATTCTTTTCAGTTGTTTGCGGGCCTGCTGAACCATGCTCTCAGTGCTGTCTCACTGGGGATACGGTTACCGTTCTGGAAAGACACTTCAGCGCTACAGTCCATGCTATCAGTCAGTGAGCGTAGGTCTCCCGGTCTGCCCCAAGCAGTTACGTGCTTGCCCAGCATAAACTGCGACACCGTCCGTTAACTTGGCTCGTTGGTCTAGGGGTATGATTCTCGCTTCGGGTGCGAGAGGTCCCGGTTTCAACTCCCGGACGAGCCCGCTTGGCCCCGCTTTGCATTCTCTGAAGCGTTCGTTTGTTCTATCTCGATGTTTGGCTTCTGGGCTCCTCTGCACCAGGGAGGTCTTTCAACCTCAGATACTGTTGGCTGTGTAGGTGATGGGAAGTCAGACTGCCATCTGTGTGTTTTGTTTTCTTTAAAGAAAATGTGTTTTTACAAGTTCGTCGTTGTTGTTGTTGTTGTTGTTGTTGTTGTTGAGGAGGAGGAGGACATGTAGTGTGTTGTTGAGGAGGAGGAGGACGAAATGTGGTTTACCGGCTTGTTATGGAGACCTTTGTTGAACCTGTACACCTGAGCTGCACCAAAGGAGAGGCATTCTTTTCAGTTGTTTGCAGGCCTGCTGAACCATGCTCTCAGTGCTGTCTCACTGGGGATACGGTTACCGTTCTGGAAAGACTCGTCAGCGCTACAGTCCATGCTATCAGTCAGTAAGCGTAGGTCTCCCGGTCTGCCCCAATCAGTTATGCGCTTGCCCAGCAGAAACTGCGACACTGTCCGTTAACTTGGCTCGTTGGTCTAGGGGTATGATTCTTGCTGAGGGTGTGAGAGGCCCTGGGTTCAACTCCAGGACGAGCCCACTTGGCCCCACTTTGCAGTCACCGAAGTGTTCGTTCATTTGCTCTTGAAGGCTGGCTTCTGGGCTCCTCTGCACAAGGGAGAGCTATCGACCTCAGATACTGTTGCCTGTATAGCTGATGGGAAATCAGACTGTCATCTGTGTGTTTTGTTTTCTTTAAAGAAAATGTGTATTTTACAAGTTCGTTGTTGTTGTTGAGGAGGAGGAGGAGCACGAAATGTGGTTTGCCGGCTTGTTATGGAGACCTTTGCTGAACGTGTACTCCTGAGCTGCACCAAAGGAGAGGCATTCTTTTCAGTTGTTTGCGGGCCTGCTGAACCATGCTCTCAGTGCTGTCTCACTGGGGATACGGTTACCGTTCTGGAAAGACACTTCAGCGCTACAGTCCATGCTATCAGTCAGTGAGCGTAGGTCTCCCGGTCTGCCCCAAGCAGTTACGTGCTTGCCCAGCATAAACTGCGACACCCTCCGTTAACTTGGCTCGTTGGTCTAGGGGTATGATTCTCGCTTCGGGTGCGAGAGGTCCCGGGTTCAACTCCCGGACGAGCCCGCTTGGCCCCGCTTTGCAATCTCTGAAGTGTTCGTTTGTTCTCTCTCGATGTTTGGCTTCTGGGCTCCTCTGCACCAGGGAGGTCTTTCAACCTCAGATACTGTTGGCTGTGTAGGTGATGGGAAGTCAGACTGCCATCTGTGTGTTTTGTTTTCTTTAAAGAAAATGTGTTTTTACAAGTTCGTTGTTGTTGTTGTTGTTGTTGTTGTTGTTGTTGTTGTTGAGGAGGAGGAGGACATGTAGTGTGTTGTTGAGGAGGAGGAGGACGAAATGTGGTTTACCGGCTTGTTATGGAGACCTTTGTTGAACCTGTACACCTGAGCTGCACCAAAGGAGAGGCATTCTTTTCAGTTGTTTGCAGGCCTGCTGAACCATGCTCTCAGTGCTGTCTCACTGGGGATACGGTTACCGTTCTGGAAAGACTCGTCAGCGCTACAGTCCATGCTATCAGTCAGTAAGCGTAGGTCTCCCGGTCTGCCCCAATCAGTTACGCGCTTGCCCAGCAGAAACTGCGACACTGTCCGTTAACTTGGCTCGTTGGTCTAGGGGTATGATTCTTGCTGAGGGTGTGAGAGGCCCTGGGTTCAACTCCAGGACGAGCCCACTTGGCCCCACTTTGCAGTCACCGAAGTGTTTGTTCATTTGCTCTTGAAGGCTGGCTTCTGGGCTCCTCTGCACAAGGGAGAGCTATCGACCTCAGATACTGTTGCCTGTATAGCTGATGGGAAATCAGACTGTCATCTGTGTGTTTTGTTTTCTTTAAAGAAAATGTGTATTTTACAAGTTCGTTGTTGTTGTTGAGGAGGAGGAGGAGCACGAAATGTGGTTTGCCGGCTTGTTATGGAGACCTTTGCTGAACGTGTACTCCTGAGCTGCACCAAAGGAGAGGCATTCTTTTCAGTTGTTTGCGGGCCTGCTGAACCATGCTCTCAGTGCTGTCTCACTGGGGATACGGTTACCGTTCTGGAAAGACACTTCAGCGCTACAGTCCATGCTATCAGTCAGTGAGCGTAGGTCTCCCGGTCTGCCCCAAGCAGTTACGTGCTTGCCCAGCATAAACTGCGACACCGTCCGTTAACTTGGCTCGTTGGTCTAGGGGTATGATTCTCGCTTCGGGTGCGAGAGGTCCTGGGTTCAACTCCCGGACGAGCCCGCTTGGCCCCGCTTTGCATTCTCTGAAGCGTTCGTTTGTTCTCTCTCGATGTTTGGCTTCTGGGCTCCTCTGCACCAGGGAGGTCTTTCAACCTCAGATACTGTTGGCTGTGTAGGTGATGGGAAGTCAGACTGCCATCTGTGTGTTTTGTTTTCTTTAAAGAAAATGTGTTTTTACAAGTTCGTTGTTGTTGTTGTTGTTGTTGTTGTTGTTGAGGAGGAGGAGGACATGTAGTGTGTTGTTGAGGAGGAGGAGGACGAAATGTGGTTTACCGGCTTGTTATGGAGACCTTTGTTGAACCTGTACACCTGAGCTGCACCAAAGGAGAGGCATTCTTTTCAGTTGTTTGCAGGCCTGCTGAACCATGCTCTCAGTGCTGTCTCACTGGGGATACGGTTACCGTTCTGGAAAGACTCGTCAGCGCTACAGTCCATGCTATCAGTCAGTAAGCGTAGGTCTCCCGGTCTGCCCCAATCAGTTACGCGCTTGCCCAGCAGAAACTGCGACACTGTCCGTTAACTTGGCTCGTTGGTCTAGGGGTATGATTCTTGCTGAGGGTGTGAGAGGCCCTGGGTTCAACTCCAGGACGAGCCCACTTGGCCCCACTTTGCAGTCACCGAAGTGTTCGTTCATTTGCTCTTGAAGGCTGGCTTCTGGGCTCCTCTACACAAGGGAGAGCTATCGACCTCAGATACTGTTGCCTGTATAGCTGATGGGAAATCAGACTGTCATCTGTGTGTTTTGTTTTCTTTAAAGAAAATGTGTATTTTACAAGTTCGTTGTTGTTGTTGAGGAGGAGGAGGAGCACGAAATGTGGTTTGCCGGCTTGTTATGGAGACCTTTGCTGAACGTGTACTCCTGAGCTGCACCAAAGGAGAAGCATTCTTTTCAGTTGTTTGCGGGCCTGCTGAACCATGCTCTCAGTGCTGTCTCACTGGGGATACGGTTACCGTTCTGGAAAGACACTTCAGCGCTACAGTCCATGCTATCAGTCAGTGAGCGTAGGTCTCCCGGTCTGCCCCAAGCAGTTACGTGCTTGCCCAGCATAAACTGTGACACCGTCCGTTAACTTGGCTCGTTGGTCTAGGGGTATGATTCTCGCTTCGGGTGCGAGAGGTCCCGGGTTCAACTCCCGGACGAGCCCGCTTGGCCCCGCTTTGCATTCTCTGAAGCGTTTGTTTGTTCTCTCTCGATGTTTGGCTTCTGGGCTCCTCTGCACCAGGGAGGTCTTTCAACCTCAGATACTGTTGGCTGTGTAGGTGATGGGAAGTCAGACTGCCATCTGTGTGTTTTGTTTTCTTTAAAGAAAATGTGTTTTTACAAGTTCGTTGTTGTTGTTGTTGTTGTTGTTGTTGTTGTTGTTGAGGAGGAGGAGGACATGTAGTGTGTTGTTGAGGAGGAGGAGGACGAAATGTGGTTTACCGGCTTGTTATGGAGACCTTTGTTGAACCTGTACACCTGAGCTGCACCAAAGGAGAGGCATTCTTTTCAGTTGTTTGCAGGCCTGCTGAACCATGCTCTCAGTGCTGTCTCACTGGGGATACGGTTACCGTTCTGGAAAGACTCGTCAGCGCTACAGTCCATGCTATCAGTCAGTAAGCGTAGGTCTCCCGGTCTGCCCCAATCAGTTACGCGCTTGCCCAGCAGAAACTGCGACACTGTCCGTTAACTTGGCTCGTTGGTCTAGGGGTATGATTCTTGCTGAGGGTGTGAGAGGCCCTGGGTTCAACTCCAGGACGAGCCCACTTGGCCCCACTTTGCAGTCACCGAAGTGTTCGTTCATTTGCTCTTGAAGGCTGGCTTCTGGGCTCCTCTACACAAGGGAGAGCTATCGACCTCAGATACTGTTGCCTGTATAGCTGATGGGAAATCAGACTGTCATCTGTGTGTTTTGTTTTCTTTAAAGAAAATGTGTATTTTACAAGTTCGTTGTTGTTGTTGAGGAGGAGGAGGAGCACGAAATGTGGTTTGCCGGCTTGTTATGGAGACCTTTGCTGAACGTGTACTCCTGAGCTGCACCAAAGGAGAGGCATTCTTTTCAGTTGTTTGCGGGCCTGCTGAACCATGCTCTCAGTGCTGTCTCACTGGGGATACGGTTACCGTTCTGGAAAGACACTTCAGCGCTACAGTCCATGCTATCAGTCAGTGAGCGTAGGTCTCCCGGTCTGCCCCAAGCAGTTACGTGCTTGCCCAGCATAAACTGTGACACCGTCCGTTAACTTGGCTCGTTGGTCTAGGGGTATGATTCTCGCTTCGGGTGCGAGAGGTCCCGGGTTCAACTCCCGGACGAGCCCGCTTGGCCCCGCTTTGCATTCTCTGAAGCGTTTGTTTGTTCTCTCTCGATGTTTGGCTTCTGGGCTCCTCTGCACCAGGGAGGTCTTTCAACCTCAGATACTGTTGGCTGTGTAGGTGATGGGAAGTCAGACTGCCATCTGTGTGTTTTGTTTTCTTTAAAGAAAATGTGTTTTTACAAGTTCGTTGTTGTTGTTGTTGTTGTTGTTGTTGTTGTTGTTGTTGTTGTTGAGGAGGAGGAGGACATGTAGTGTGTTGTTGAGGAGGAGGAGGACGAAATGTGGTTTACCGGCTTGTTATGGAGACCTTTGTTGAACCTGTACACCTGAGCTGCACCAAAGGAGAGGCATTCTTTTCAGTTGTATGCAGGCCTGCTGTACCATGCTCTCAGTGCTGTCTCACTGGGGATACGGTTACCGTTCTGGAAAGACTCGTCAGCGCTACAGTCCATGCTATCAGTCAGTAAGCGTAGGTCTCCCGGTCTGCCCCAATCAGTTACGCGCTTGCCCAGCAGAAACTGCGACACTGTCCGTTAACTTGGCTCGTTGGTCTAGGGGTATGATTCTTGCTGAGGGTGTGAGAGGCCCTGGGTTCAACTCCAGGACGAGCCCACTTGGCCCCACTTTGCAGTCACCGAAGTGTTCGTTCATTTGCTCTTGAAGGCTGGCTTCTGGGCTCCTCTGCACAAGGGAGAGCTATCGACCTCAGATACTGTTGCCTGTATAGCTGATGGGAAATCAGACTGTCATCTGTGTGTTTTGTTTTCTTTAAAGAAAATGTGTATTTTACAAGTTCGTTGTTGTTGTTGAGGAGGAGGAGGAGCACGAAATGTGGTTTGCCGGCTTGTTATGGAGACCTTTGCTGAACGTGTACTCCTGAGCTGCACCAAAGGAGAGGCATTCTTTTCAGTTGTTTGCGGGCCTGCTGAACCATGCTCTCAGTGCTGTCTCACTGGGGATACGGTTACCGTTCTGGAAAGACACTTCAGCGCTACAGTCCATGCTATCAGTCAGTGAGCGTAGGTCTCCCGGTCTGCCCCAAGCAGTTACGTGCTTGCCCAGCATAAACTGCGACACTGTCTGTTAACTTGGCTCGTTGGTCTAGGGGTATGATTCTTGCTGAGGGTGTGAGAGGCCCTGAGTTCAACTCCAGGACGAGCCCACTTGGCCCCACTTTGCAGTCACCGAAGTGTTCGTTTGTTCTCTCGATGTTTGGCTTCTGGGCTCCTCTGCACCAGGGAGGTCTTTCAACCTCAGATACTGTTGGCTGTGTAGGTGATGGGAAGTCAGACTGCCATCTGTGTGTTTTGTTTTCTTTAAAGAAAATGTGTATTTTACAAGTTCGTTGTTGTTGTTGTTGAGGAGGAGGAGGACATGTAGTGTGTTGTTGAGGAGGAGGAGGACGAAATGTGGTTTACCGGCTTGTTATGGAGACCTTTGTTGAACCTGTACACCTGAGCTGCACCAAAGGAGAGGCATTCTTTTCAGTTGTTTGCAGGCCTGCTGAACCATGCTCTCAGTGCTGTCTCACTGGGGATACGGTTACCGTTCTGGAAAGACTCGTCAGCGCTACAGTCCATGCTATCAGTCAGTAAGCGTAGGTCTCCCGGTCTGCCCCAATCAGTTACGCGCTTGCCCAGCAGAAACTGCGACACTGTCCGTTAACTTGGCTCGTTGGTCTAGGGGTATGATTCTTGCTGAGGGTGTGAGAGGCCCTGGGTTCAACTCCAGGACGAG
Organism: Amia ocellicauda; assembly: GCF_036373705.1. NCBI lineage: Eukaryota > Metazoa > Chordata > Actinopteri > Amiiformes > Amiidae > Amia > Amia ocellicauda. The sequence continues at coordinate 60,250,512 of NC_089851.1, read as the reverse complement.
CCCACTTGGCCCCACTTTGCAGTCACCGAAGTGTTCGTTCATTTGCTCTTGAAGGCTGGCTTCTGGGCTCCTCTGCACAAGGGAGAGCTATCGACCTCAGATACTGTTGCCTGTATAGCTGATGGGAAATCAGACTGTCATCTGTGTGTTTTGTTTTCTTTAAAGAAAATGTGTATTTTACAAGTTCGTTGTTGTTGTTGAGGAGGAGGAGGAGCACGAAATGTGGTTTGGCGGCTTGTTATGGAGACCTTTGCTGAACGTGTACTCCTGAGCTGCACCAAAGGAGAGGCATTCTTTTCAGTTGTTTGCGGGCCTGCTGAACCATGCTCTCAGTGCTGTCTCACTGGGGATACGGTTACCGTTCTGGAAAGACACTTCAGCGCTACAGTCCATGCTATCAGTCAGTGAGCGTAGGTCTCCCGGTCTGCCCCAAGCAGTTACGTGCTTGCCCAGCATAAACTGCGACACCGTCCGTTAACTTGGCTCGTTGGTCTAGGGGTATGATTCTCGCTTCGGGTGCGAGAGGTCCCGGGTTCAACTCCCGGACGAGCCCGCTTGGCCCCGCTTTGCATTCTCTGAAGTGTTCGTTTGTTCTCTCTCGATGTTTGGCTTCTGGGCTCCTCTGCACCAGGGAGGTCTTTCAACCTCAGATACTGTTGGCTG